>NC_142078.1:14917440-15284940 GCF_059756535.1 Pantherophis guttatus | reverse complement strand
CAAGTTGTTCCACTGATTCATTGTTCTCACTGTTAGGAAATTCCTCCTTAGTTCTAAGTTGCTTCTCTCCTTGATGAGTTTCCACCCGTTGCTTCTTGTCCTGCCCTCAAGGTGCTTTGGAGAATAGCTTGACTCCCACTTCTTTGGGGCAACCCCTGAGATATTGGAAGACTGCTATCATGTCTCCCCCCTGGTCCTTCTCTTTGTTAAGACTACTAGACATCCCTGC
The DNA here is from genome assembly GCF_059756535.1 of Pantherophis guttatus. Lineage (NCBI taxonomy): Eukaryota > Metazoa > Chordata > Lepidosauria > Squamata > Colubridae > Pantherophis > Pantherophis guttatus. Next base: position 15,284,711 of record NC_142078.1, on the reverse strand, counting down.
AACCATTCTTCATATGTTTTAGCCTCCAGTCCCCTAATCATCTTTGTTGCTCTTCTCTGCGCTCTTTCAGGAATCTCAAATCATTTTATAACTCTCTCCTTGATGAGTTTCCATCCATTGCTTCTTCTCCTGCTCTCCAGGTGCTCCAACCATCCACCCCGTCTTCTTTGTGGCAAGCCCCTCAAATATTCTGCCGTACAAGAGCAAACCAGCGGATCTGCCGATTCCTTTTCCTTCTGCAAAAGCTGACTCAAGACAGGCTGCAGGAAAGCTGAAGTTGAAAGGATGTTTAAAAAAAAAATATGTGCCAGTAACTGTGTGGTCGGGAGAGAAGAAGGGAAGTTGAGAAAGTCAGCTCTACATCTGAGACGGAACTGAGAAAATAGTAAATTTAAAAGGTCCCCTTGGAACCGAGATCCACTTTTGAAGATGTAGTTTTTCCTGACAAGGTATAGAAGGGGTTGCCAATCCATTTATCCATTTATCATTGATTGCCTTTTTTTTTTTTTTTTTTTACTCCCTAGTTAGTCTTCCTACAGCCCATAATCCACGGCTGGTCTCCCATATGTTTAATTGAATCAAATCCCATTGATTTCCTAATACGTAACAACAAGTTGGGAGAAAAGCATCAACCCGTTTGTGTTATCAAACTGCGAAAGGGGGGAAAGAACAGAGGAAGAGCAGCCAGATCGAGGAGAGTGGGTGTAGCTTTTTTTCTACTGATGATGAGGACTAGAACCTTGAGCGAAAGTGAAGGCAGCATGTCAAAACAACCTGTTCTCGATTGGCAGAATCCAATGGGCATGGAGGGATTCACGGGAGTTCAAGAGAAATGGAAACAGTACCTGTAATATTCCTTTTCCACCTGTCGAGGGTCCTTCTCTCTCAACGACCCGTAATCTTCCAAGGGCTCGTGGGCCAGCAGCGGCTCAGTGACGTTGGCCTCCAGGGTGGCTGAAGGTGTGGGATGCTCCCTGAGAGGAGAAGAGAAAAGCAGGGAGAAGATGGGGAGTCAGAGAGCCACGCACAGGCAGAGGAGAGAGCCTCCGACGGGCAGCCAAGGGAGCTTTTGGAGCTGAACAAGCAAGGAAGGAAGGAAGAGAGAAAACGAAAGGAAAGAAGACCAAGATGTGCAATTTGGGGGAAAAAAATCACGGGTTGGAGAAGAGGAAGTGAAGAAGTGGGTGAAGAAACCGGCTGTGGAGCAAGATAACAGAGGGTGACGAGAGAGGGAGGGAGAGAGGGAGGGGGAGAGAGAGGGGGGAGAGAGAAAGGGAGAGAAAGGGAGGGAGGGAGAGAGAAGGAGAGAGAAAGGGAGGGAAAGGGAGAGAGAGAGGGAGGGAGAGAGAAGGAGAGGGAGAGAAAGAGGGAGGGAGAGGGAGGGAAAGAGGGAGACAGGAAGGGGGAGAGAGAGGGAGAGAGAAAGAAAGAGGGAAAGAGAGGGAGGGACGGAGAGAGAGGGACGGAGGGAGAGGGAGGAAGGGAAGGAGGGAGAGGGAGGGAGAGAGGAAGAGGAGGGGGAGAGAGAGAGAGTATATATTATTTCGGTCTACCCCATTTCCTCTGCTAAATCCACCTCAACCTTTCTTCCTTGGTAAGAAGAGGACTCCCTCTATTCCCCCCCACTCCTTTTTCTGATCATGGCCAGCCAAAATAACTGGGAGAACCTTCCCAGCCTTCTCCTGTGGTTATTCTTCAACATGGATAGTCCAACTGTTGAATGTGTGTGTGTAGGGGGGGGTGTCCCCCTTTGCCCCATGTGGGGAAAATCCCCAAAGCAAGAACCTACTAACATTGCTTATTAAGGGGCTGAAACATACGATTGCAGGAACTGGGTATGTCTAGTTTAATGAAAAGAAGGACCAGGGGAGACGTGATAGAAGTATGTTCCAGTATCTCAGGGGCTGCCCCAAAGAAGAGGCAGTCAAGCTATTCTCCAAAGCCCCTGAGGGCAGGACAAGAAGCAAAGGATGGAAACTCACCAAGGAGAGAAGCAACCTAGAACTAAGGAGAAATTTCCTGTCAGAACAATTAACCAGTGGAACGACTTGCCACCAGAAGTTGTGCTTGTTTCATCACTGGAGGCTTTTCAGAAGAGACTGAGCAGCCATTTGTCTCTGTTTTTCTCTCCGTGTGTTTCCCTCCTTTATACATACAGTACACAGAAAGTCCTGCTGCGGAGTGAAGTCTTCACTCAGGTCCTCTCTTACAGCTTACGTAGACAGGCACAGCTATAAGCCTGCACTGTGAAGTCTTCACTCAGGTCCACTTCTCTTCTCCTTCCCTCCCTCCCATTTAAAGATATAAATTACTGTGCAGCATGAAGTCTTCAGTCAGGTCCTCATCTATAGCTTCAATAGATAGGCATAGATACAGGCCACAGTACTATGCATTGAGAAGTCTTCACTCTGGTCCACTTCTCTCCCCCCCACCCTCCCTCTCCCTCCCTCTCTCTCTCTCTCTCCCCCCTCCCATTTAAAGATATAAATTACTGTGCAGCATGAAGTCTTCAGTCAGGTCCTCATCTATAGCTTCAATAGATAGGCACAGATATAGGCCACAGTACTATGCATTGAGAAGTCTTCACTCAGGTCCACTTCTCTCCCACCCTCTCTCTCTCTCTCTCTCTCTCTCTCTCCCCCCTCCCATTTAAAGATATAAATTACTGTGCATCATGAAGTCTTCAGTCAGGTCCTCATCTATAGCTTCAATAGATAGGCGTAGATATAGGCCACAGTACTATGCATTGAGAAGTCTTCACTCAGGTCCACTTCTCTCCCACCCTCTCTCTCTCTCTCTCTCTCTCTCTCTCCCCCCTCCCATTTAAAGATATAAATTACTGTGCAGCATGAAGTCTTCAGTCAGGTCCTCATCTATAGCTTCAATAGATAGGCACAGATATAGGCCACAGTACTATGCATTGAGAAGTCTTCACTCAGGTCCACTTCTCTCCCACCCTCTCTCTCTCTCTCTCTCTCTCTCTCTCCCCCCTCCCATTTAAAGATATAAATTACTGTGCAGCATGAAGTCTTCAGTCAGGTCCTCATATACAGCTTAAATAGATAGGCGTAGACATAGGCCACAGTACTATGCATTGAGAAGTCTTCACTCAGGTCCAGTGCTCTCTCCCCAACCCCCCTCCCTTTACCCTTCTCCCCCTCCTTCGGAGTAGCATCACTGGGGTTCTGATGACCAACATTTAACCAAGCCATCTGCTGTGGGTGATGGTGTGGTTTATGTGTCGCAAGCTTCTGGTATTTAAAGTCGTTCTAGAAATTGGGGAAACTCCAGTATAAACTCATCTAGGCTGACATTTCCCAAACAAGAGTCTTGTAGTCAAGCGGACTATAAATAAAACCTCTTGAGAAATGGGTCCTGTTTTGAACCTTTCCTGGTCTTCGTAGATTTTTCTATTCACCTGATCCAAATAAACTCGGCTGCCTCTGGAGCAAGGATGAAATCCAGCAGGTTCTGGCGAACCGGTAGCGGAAATTTTGAGTAGTTCGGAGAACCGGCAAATACCGGCTGGCCCCAGAGTGGGGTGGGAATGGAGATTTTGCAATATCCTTCCCCCAGGAGTGGAGAGGGAATGCGGATTTTGCAGTATCCTTCCCCTGTCACGCCCGCCAAGAACCGGTAGGGAAAAATGTTGAATTTCACCCCTGCTCTGGAGAAAGATAGTTCAAGTTTGACAAACTGAACGGAGGGAGATTTCTAGAAGTGTGCTGATTTTTTTTTTTTTAAAGGATTAAAAACGTTGCCTGCTCTTTTTTTTAAAAAAATCTTTTTGTGGCTCCTACAAAGCTCTTTTCTCAGTTGTGGGTGAATCTCCTCATCCCGAAAAGTACACCCGTGTTTCTTGATCCTTGCCCCGCATAATTTTTAAAAAAAAATATTTTATCATTCCTGTATTAAATTTAATCGATATGGTTCAATTAAGCTGTTAACTGATGAGGTTTAAAGTTATTAAACATGCAGGAATCCTCTCCTTTTCCATTTTGCGCTTTTTTAAAAAAAAAAAATATTGAAAAATATCCTTCTTGCTGTAGAATTCCCCCTCCATTAATTAGAGAGCATGTTCTCCGCCAAGAAGCAAATTCAGAGCCTCAGGTTTTATTTCCCACACCCTTGGGAATTTCCAGGCTTCAATCCAGCTTGCCTTATAAAACCTTCAACTGCTAACCATGAAAATTTAATTTAATTTAATTTCCAATTTATATACCTATGAGGGATCCTTGGTGCTGTCTTGAGTTTGCTTGTTTTATTTATTTATTTATTTATTGGTTCGATTTCTATGCCGCCCTTCTCCGGAGACTCAGGGCGGCTTACAATGCGTTAAGCAATAGCCTTCATACTTTTGTATATACCTGCTTAGTAGGGCTTTCGCCCCCCCCCAAGCGGTGTTCTTTTTTTATACAAAGTCAGCTTATTGCCCCCACAAACCGGGTCCTCATTTTACCTACCTCGGAAGGATGGAAGGCTGAGTCAACCTTGAGCCTGGTGAGATTTGAACTTGAAGTAATTGCAGGCAGCTGGTGCTACTTAACAGCACTTTAGTCTGCTGTGCCACCAAGGCTCTCTCTCTCTCTCTTTTTTTTTTTCTTGTTTTTCTTGCAGACGTTTTATTACCTACACTAGGTAACATCATCAGTGATGTTCCCTAGCTTGGGTGATGAAACACTGATGATGTAACCTAGTTTGGGTGACGAACCGTCTGCAAGAAAACCAAGAAAGCTCAGAGAGCACCAAGGACAGGGGTGAAATCCAGCAGGTTCTGGAGAACCAGTAGCAGAAATTTTGAGCAGGTCGGAGAACCGGCAAATACTCTCCCGGCGATTGGCGCAAAGTCACCCAGCCGGCTTTCATGCCTAAAACGGAACTAGAACTCCCCCTCTCCTGGTGATTGGCGCAAAGTCACCCAGCCGGCTTTCATGCCTAAAATGGAACTAGAACTCACCCTCTCCTAGTGATTGGTGCAAAGTCACCCAACTGGCTTTCATGGCTAAGACGGAACTAGAACTCCCCCTCTCCCGGCGATTGGCGCAAAGTCACCCAGCCGGCTTTCATGCCTAAAACGGAACTAGAACTCACCCTCTCCTAGTGATTGGTGCAAAGTCACCCAACTGGCTTTCATGGCTAAGACGGAACTAGAACTCACCCTCTCCCGGCGATTGGCGCAAAGTCACCCAGCCGGCTTTCATGCCTAAAACGGAACTAGAACTCACCCTCTCCTAGTGATTGGTGCAAAGTCACCCAACTGGCTTTCATGGCTAAGACGGAACTAGAACTCACCCTCTCCCGGCGATTGGCGCAAAGTCACCCAGCCGGCTTTCATGCCTAAGACGGAACTAGAACTCCCCCTCTCCCGGCGATTGGGGCAAAGTCACCCAGCTGGCTTTCATGGCTAAGACGGAACTAGAACTCCCCCTCTCCCGGCGATTAGAGCTAAGTCACCCAGCCAGCTTTCGTGGCTAAGATGGGACTAGGATTCATGGTCCAGAGATTCAAGAGTCCTCCTGTCCCTTAATTACCAAACCAAACTGACTTTCATTGCGATATTTCCCCACAACAACCCTGCGAGGTTGAGTTTGGCGGAGTGTGCGTGTGTATGTGTGTGACTGGCCAGCTGGCTTTCGTAACTGAGGCCGGGCTAGAATTTCCACCCTTCCTTCTTTCTAAAAGGCTAATGCCTTAACCTCTGGAGCGCGTAGACCAAACTAGCTACCCTTGCAGTACAGAAGGAGAAAAAGTTGTCAGTTGCACAACCACAAGAACATTTTACCTAGATACAGGTGAGAAGTCCATGGGAGCTTGCCAGGAAGAGTTTGCCGAGACAAGCCTGAACTTTCAAACAATTTTTTTTAAAAAAAACAACAGAGCAAGCAACTTGCAATTGGAAGATTTGCTGCTTGGAAGAAAAACCCTGGAGTTTTAACTTTCCTCCTCCATTGTCCTTAACGCCTCTGGAGAGCAGCTGCAAGGAAGATTGAGGTAGTCCCACCCTTTGAGGATTGATATGGGCGGATGGGTTTATTTTATTTGGTGCTTATGCTGTTTTTTTCCCCCCCCCCACCTCCCTTACTCCAGGGAGGATTCAGGGATAGGCTGCCCAATAAAATCCCATTCGTAGCAGTTAAAAACCTAGTAAAACCTTAGGCAGTTTCAATGGTGTTTTTTTTTTTTAAAGGGTCCGTGGGTGATTGACAGGTTTTCTTCTTCTCCCTCAGATCCTCACATGAAGAAGTAGTTGGGTTTATGGAGGGAGGGAAGGGGGGGGGAGAGAGAGAGAGAGGGAGAGAGGGAGGGAGGGAGGGAGAGACCAGAGTGAAGACTTCACGTACTGTGGTTCATAGCTATGCCTATTTATTTAATCTGTAAATGAGGACCTGAGTGAAAACTTTAAGTCTTCAGTAGAACTTTCTATGCATAAGGGGAGGGAGGGAGAAATGGAGAAAGAGAGAGAGAGAAAGAGGGAGAGAGAAAGAGGGAGGGAGGGAGGGAGAGGGGGAGATGGAGAGAAAGAGAGAGGGAGGGAGAGGGGGAGAGAGAGAGAGGGAGAAAGAGGGAGGGGGGGAGATGGAGAGAAAGAGAGAGAGGGAAAGGGGGAAAGAGAGGGAGAGAGAGAGAGAGGGAGAGGGAGAAAGAGAGAGGGGGGGGAAGGGAGAGGGAGAGAGAGGGAGAGAGAGAGATGGACCAGAGTGAAGACTTCACAATGCACCCTACTGTGGCTTATAGTTATGCCTATTTAATGTGAGGACCTGAGTGAAGACTTTAGGGTCCACAGTAGCCTATCTTGAAATGGAGATGATAACTTATATCGATATCTACTTAATCGATGTATGAGGAACTGAGGTAAAATTAAATAGGAAATAAATACTGGTCATTTATATCTTTAAATGTAAGAGGGGGGTGTGTGTGTGTGTGAGACAGAGGACCAAAATAAAGACATGACTGTGTGTGTGTGTCTGTCCGTTTTGTCTTTGTGTGTTTGTGTTTCTTTGTGTTTTTGTAGAGTTTAAATGTTGTGTGTGTGTAAAAATTAACCCGAGTGAAGACTTAATAATGTACAGTAACGTAGCTTATAGCTGAGTGTATTTATGTAATCTGCGAGGACCTGAGTGAAGACTTAATGTTGGAAAGTAATTTATAGCTTGGAGAGAGGGGAGGATGGGAGGGAAAGAGAGAGTGGGAGGAATATGGGGGGGAAGAGAAGTGGACCTGAGTGAAGACTTCTCAATGCAGTAAACTGTGGCTTTCAGCTATGCCTATCTATTTCATCTTCACAAGAGGACCTGAGTGAAAACTTCACAATGCACAGTAGTTTATGCCTTTAAATGCCTTGGTAGTACAGTGGTCTAAGGCACCCTGTTATTAAGCTGGTTATTAAGACCAGCTGCCTGCAATTACTGCAGGGTTCGAATCTCGCCAAGGCTCAAGGTCGACTCAGCCTTCCATCCTTTCTAAGGTAGGTAAATTGAGGACCCAGTTTGTGGGGGCAATAAGCTGACTTTGTATAAATATACAAAAGGATGAAGGCTATTGCTGAGCACATTGTAAGCCACCCTGAGTCTCCGGAGAAGGGCGGCATATAAATCAAATTTTTTTTAAAAAATGGAGGGAAGGAGAGAGAGGGAGGGAGGGAGGGAAAGCGGGGAAATAGGGAGGGAGGGAGAGGGAGAAAGTGGGAATGGGAGGGAGGAAGAGAGAGGGAGGGAGAGAGAAAGGGAGGGAAGGAGAGAGGGGGAAAGGGAGAGAGAGGGAGGGAAGAGAGGGAAGGAGAGAGGGAGAGAGAAAGAGGGGGGAAAGAGGGAGGGAGGGGGGAGAGAGAGCGGGGAAATAGGGAGGGAGAGGGAGATTAAAAAGAGAAAGGCGAAACGGGCTCAGACACAACAAAATTTGATGAAGTAAAATATGGAGAGCATAAGTACTTTATAGGGATAAGTTTTGTAAATGGACACAGTTCCGCATAAAAAAATGTTCTTTATTTTTTTATATCTTTGTATTCCTTTTTTTGGGGGGGGGGTATTTTTGTAGGTGTGTTTTTGCTTTTGTGTTTATCGAAAAATTCATACAATATTTAAAATATATATATATATTTTTCAACGAAAGCGAAAAGCAGGAAGCGAGCTGGAGCAAAGTTGAACATCCGAGTCAATTTTCCAGTTCTTCTACTTCGAGCTATTTCGAAGTTATTTTTCAACCCTTGGCCTCTTAAAGGAGAATGTTTTCGGAGATGTGGTGGTTTTTCTCTTATCGGGGACGGTGATTATAGTATGTTGAAATTCCCCCAGCAAAATAACATTTATTCATGTAGGCATTTAAAAAAAAAAATCCATCATGAAATCAAGAAAGTCAATCCCTGCAAGAGAAAAATAGCACAGAAACTCTGAAGGCTGCTACAAGTGAAGATCCTTTCCCAGAGGTGCTAATTGTCTACTTGCAGAATATACATACCCAAATGTCACAAATGAAAAGCATTCAAAAAGGGCTTTATTTCATAAACAACTCTTTAACAGGGTGTCGTTAAACGTTTGTGAGCTTCCAATGAATTCTTGAAATGTCATCTCATCGTTTCCTTTCTTTTCCTTCCATTAAACCGGAGGAGTGGAAGAGGTCAATCGGGAAAAATAATAGTGCTTTTAACTCCTGAAAAGTTGGAAAAAGAGCGGAGGATGGCAGAAGGGCTGTTGTTAGCAAAAATTTTGCAAAACTGGCCTTCCTGGCAAGCCAGTGTGGGTGGCTTTTAAAATAAAAATAAATGAAATATCCAATAAAGGAGAAGATTTGTAGGTCGGAGTTGAAATTGAGGAGTTCTTGGTTTTCTTGCAACGTTTCATTACCAAACTTGGTAACGCCATCAGTGCGAGCGTAATAAAACGCCTGCAAGAAAAACACCCAAGCTCAGAAAGTTCCAGGGATCCTTCATAAAATAAAAAAATAATTGCAGTGGGCTTCTGCTTAGGAAAATGTTGATTTAAGTTTCGAAGATTCGTTCTTTGGCTTTAACAAAACGCGACAGGAATATGCTTCTTATTTTCTCTCCTTGGTTTAATAGGAGTCAGATGATCAGCAGAACTCTGTAAACAGAGGCCGACTCAGGAAATGTTGGGTTGCTCGGCGGACAGTAAGTAGCTGTTGTCACTTAGCAATTTCTTGGTTAATAATAATGGTTTTTTTTTTTTCCAATCCTAATACTCGGTTATGGAATTCCCTGCTACAAGAGGCCTTGAAGTTGAAAGACACATATAAACTTCACCGAATTATTTTTGGTTTTCCCATCCGTTGAGAGCAGCTGGATATGCACATGCCCAAACTTTTAATTTTTTCCATAAAGTATGTAATTGCATCTTGCAACCAGAAAGCTATTTTAATAGGGAACAATTCTAGACGAGCCCGTTCCTTGAAGGTTTAGTTATTTACTAGCAAGGAGCTTTAGGAAAGAGTTTGGCAGGGAGTAATCAGCAGGGAGATCCTGCCTCCTGATTCAGAATTGTTCTGACCTAGCCTTCCCAAGAGCATGAAACAGACTCCTTGTCCCGACAAAAAACCCTTTTTATTAAGTTAATGTGAATTCTACTCATTCACATCCAGAAAAGTCTTTCCAGGGTGAATTTACAGTGACAGACCTTATCTGGCTTGGGGAGCTGCCAAGCAACCAATTAAGTGAACTAATTGTCTCCTGCAAACTCCACTCCCCTTTTGCTCCTCTTTATTCCCTCTGGGAGGGGCCATTCATCGTCCACCTGTGGCTTTACTCCTGAGTCGACCCTTGTTCTTTAGCTGTTCCCTTCATCTGGCAGCTCTGCGCATGCGCACACTGGGGACAGGCTGCAGCTGTTCTTCTGCCCCACTGATGTCTGACTCCGAAGGCAGCTGATAACTGTCAGATGGCCCTGGCTCCCTCTCTGCCTCCGACGCAGAGCCCTCATCAGAGCCTTCCCCAGACTCCAGGACTGGTCCAGGTTCCTTCCCCAACCTCCCCACTGTCTGAATCTGCTGCCAGATCCGCTGGCGGGCCACAACAAGAATGCAAGCATTTGAAGCATCTCATCCTGCTTTTTAAAAAATTTTTAAACTCACGATTGTTGTATTGTTGTCGTTTTCCTTCCTCTGTGCTAAAAGACGGAGAGATGCAGGAAAGACGAAAGGACGATGAAAGTCGCACGGACAACGGGAACTTGCCAGAACTTTGTTGTGGAGTGAGGAAGGACGCTGAGGACCAGGCAGATGAGAAGTCTGGATGTTCGGAAAGTCCATCTTGGCAGCCTCAGGAATCTGATTGCCTCCCTTCCATCTTTCTGGCAGCCTTCCTGGCTCTCGTCTTTGTCTCTGTGTCAATGGTCCTACTTTGTCATGAGACTGTCCACTTTCCTTTGGCCTCGAGTCCCAATACTGTTCGTCTGCCCGAGGAAGATTTCCAATCTCTTCATCTCTTTTTCCCAAACCAACCAGAATCAACCTGGAGAACAATCCAGCGATACGTTTGCCACCCGTCGGGGAAGTCTCATCTGGAGGAACCTTGGATCCTGGTTGGGATTGGCCCAGGAGATACAAGCTGGACCCTTCTCTGCTTCACAAAAAGGATGCTCTCCTTGCTGACTCGGCAAAAATCCATCGGCGTCGAGTTTCTGGACTCAACCAGTCCTTGGCTTCCTCTGATGGGTCCTTCTGAAAATAGGACCTGGTTGATCAGTAGCGTGAAGGTTCTTTGGGGAGGAAAGGGTGCCCCGAGTGGATTGGTGGTGTCGTTGCAAAGTCCCCTGGGTGGAAAAGGAGAGGTCACCAAGAACGCATTTGCCCTCGTGGGGAACGGTGAGGAGCAGATTCAGGAGAGGTTCCTGCTGCAAAGACTGACTCCGTTGTTGATCTCAAGAATTTTGAGCTTGAGTTCCGATAGGAGACCGAAGGAGATGATGATTGACCACGAGAACTTTCTTGTCCTCTTCGTCACACCCGAGCAATATTTGGAAAGTGGGTTGGTTTGTTGAAGGAGGCTTGTGTTGTATCTGCCGTCCTTCCTCTGAGAGGCGTCTTCTAATCACTTGGGCACAGGTAGAATGAAAGGAGGTAGAACGTCAGTCAAATTTACCTGGGAAGTGAGAAAATTGCTACGATTTCTGAAGGGACAAGGGTGAAGATCAGTGTTGGGAAACTCGGGCAAGGGAAATAAAGATCTGCACGTAGAAATCCTGATTTGCGGTGGGCCAAAGTATTTTATTAAGCACCCATAAAATAAAGATGGAAGAATGGACCTTCCAGATTTGTCATGAGGATCTGCGGAAGAGAATTACCCCAGAACAGTGTTTCTACCCCCCTTGGCCCCCTTAAAGATGTATGGACTTCAACTCCCAGAATCCCCCAACCAGCAGAGAATGCTGGGAGTTGAAGTCTATACATCCCAAGATGGCCAAGGCTGAGGAACAGTGCTCTAGAACAGGGATCTCCAACCTTGGCAACTTTAAGACTTGTGGACTTCAACTCCCAGAATTCCCCAACCAGCAGAGAATTCTGGGAGTTGAAGTCTATACATCCCAAGATGGCCAAGGCCGAGGAACAGTGCTCTAGAACAAGGATCTCCAACCTTGATTCAAAGCTGGCTGAGGAATTCTGGGAGTTGGGAGTCCATAAGTCTTAAAAGTTGCCGAGGTTGGAGACCCGTGCTCTAAAAGATTTCAGAACTGGACAGTAGGAATAACGTATCTCCAGATGTGATTGAATCTCTGGAAGGTTGAATAGAGGACAACTTGGATGTATTATTGTCAAAGAAGACCATCATGGAAATAATTGTAGTAGAAGTCTCCCTTGTGCCTTTGTTGGTGTGTATATAAATGTACAGTGATTGTATACTTGGTATGTTTGGGAGAAAAATTGTCCAGCCTTTCCAACTGTTGTAATCCAGATGTAACACAGAGTTGGAAGGGACCTTGGAGGTCATCTAGTCCAACCCTCCCTTGCTCACGCATGAGACCTGTACTAGGGATTCAAACCGCCAAACGGTCAACCTTTCTGATCGACAAGCTCAGTGTCTTAGCCACTGAGCCGCCTAGTCAGTCCTGTAATTCTACAGCCCTGTAATTCTACTTGTGAACTGTGGTGATCGGACACAGGTCCTACTACATTTTACTTACTTACAAGTTCTACTACATGTACTTAAAAGCTACCTCATTAAAAGGTGACCTCTCTGCCAAGCCAGGATGGGTGTGTGTGGGAACTACTTATTCAGTGCGTATGTTTACATTTCAGCCGAGTTCCCAGATCTTCCAAATCAAGGTAATCTGGCATTTTTAAAACGTTGAGTCTGTTTGTTGTTGTTCTCAACAAAGACACACCTTTTTCGACATGTGTTAAGGTTGTGGGAAAGGGGTGGTGGTGTAACGGTATGTGAGAAGGAGCTTTGGAGACGGGACAAAGAATGGCAGGCCAAGCAATGGTCAGATAAGAGCAGGGGTGAAATCCAGCAGGTTCTGACGAACCGGTAGCGGAAATTTTGAGTAGTTCAGAGAACCGGCAAATATCACCTCTGGCTGGTCCCAGAGATGGGGAGGGAATGGGGATTTTGCAGTATCCTTCCCCTGGAGTGAGGAGGGAATGGGGATTTTGTAGTATCCTTCCCACAGGAGTGAGGAGGGAATGGGGATTTTGCAATGTCCTTCCCACAGGAGTGGGGAGGGAATGGGGATTTTGCAATGTCCTTCCCACTATTTTGCAATGTCCTTCCCACAGGAGTGGGGAGGGAATGGGGAGGGATTTCGCAGTGTCCTTCCCACAGGTGAAGGACAGCTGCAGAGCAAGATGAGATTTGGGCCCCTAGGTTTCCTTGCTTGGTGAGAGAGAGAGAGCGAGCGCGGGAGGGAGAGAGAGGGAGGGAAGGATGGAGGGAGAGGGATGGAGGGATGGAGGAAGCTGGTTTTCAGGCCTTTCGGGAGAGCAAAAAACAGGCCTTTCGGGCCCACCAGAAGTCGGGAAATGGGCCGTTTCTGGCTTCGGGTGGGGGAGGCTGTTTTAGCCCTCCCCAGGCTCCAAGAAAGCCTCTGGAGTCTGGGGAAAGCGAAAAACGGGCCTACCGTGCCCATCTGTAACCTTTTTGCCGTCACGTGCCAAAAATGTTGGGGGGGTTTGCGCATGCATGCGCGGGGGGGGGGACCACGGGTTGGCATTGAATTATGAGTGTGGGCACACGTGTGTGCGACACCACACCACACACACACACACCGCTTTTGGCATGCGACGGCAAATAGGTTAGCCGTCCCTGCTCTATTCATCTCTGTAGAGGACAATACCAGCGGCTCCAAGCTTTGAGATCAAGGTGTCCATCTCCATAGCAGCCTCCCCGAGAAGCCCTGCTGTCTTCTTCTAGGCTGTTGTCTCCTTGGTTCCTGGTGGTAAACAACAGCTGCCTCCTGTCCTTGCCGTGCTGAAAACCCAAGCCCTTGGGGGGAACCACCCGATAGACAAGGATCTGGTCCTGAAAGGGAGGGGGTGGGGATGCTCTTTTTCCTCTCCTTCACGGATGGAGGCCCTGCCTCTTTCTGTGCAACCTGGAGACCTTTACTCCCCAACATCTATTCTAGCGCGACAAGAGATGCGAGGAGGAGGAGGAGGAGGCCGTTGGCAAGGTGGGCTGAATATTTTCGGGGGAAGGAGTGGGGAGAGCTGGGTTTGTACGCGGTGAGCCAGGAGGGAGAGGTGATTTAGATCCATCGTTGGCAGGCGTTCCAGAGATCCCTTGCAGCTTTTAAATCTCGAGCCAAAGATCTGGCTTTTTAGAAAGGCAGATCTTTCGAATAGATCTTGTTGATTTCATAGAGGGAAGAAAAAAGGGTTTAAGGTAAACTTTTCGCACCTCCCCAAACAGGTAAATTTTGAGAGTCGATGGGCAGGAAGGAGAGAATCCAGGGCTCAAGGAGGGGATCGCAGAAGGAAGCCAGAAACACAGTCGATGCTGGTTTAAATCTAGTAAAGGGGTGGGGGGTTTGTTAGAGAAGGCAGGGGAAAAGAGAGAGAGAGTGAGCTCAGCGTGAATGCCTTCGCTTTGCACGCCAAAAGTTCTGGGTTCGAGGCCTTAAAAAGATTTGGAAATCTGGTAGCCATCAAAGTCAGCTCAAAAAAAAATAAAAAAAATAAAAAATGATTAGACCAAAACAGGCTTGTTTGGAAAGCTGCTTCCAGAGTTCTGCGGTATTTAATAGCGGGAAATTTTGGATCTGCTCAGAGATGCCATTATTTTCGGTAGACATCCCAGACACCGAGAAAGTAATCTTTGAAATTCAACAAGTATATAAATAGAAAATCGGGGTTTGCTCGGATACCACTTTGGAAAATACTGAATTGAAAATGAATATAACAAAGGAGAGAGAATGGAAAGAGGAGTAGAGGGGTAGATGGGAGGGGAGAAGAGAGAAAAGAAAGAGAGGAACAGAAGGAAGGGGAAAGGAGAGGAAGAAAAGGGAGGGGAAATAAGAGTAGGAGAGAAGGTTAGGAAGAAGGGAGGAGTGGGGAAAAGGAAGGGGAAAGAGAGGAGGGGAAGGAGAGGAGGAAGGAAGAAAGTAGAAGAGGATAGAAGAAGGGAGGGAAGGGAAACAGAGAAAGAGAAGAAGGATTGTTGTAAAACAAGGGAGATGGAATGGTAGAAGAGCAACCCCGAGTCTGCTCAAATTTTTTAGGATGAAGAATGAACTAATATGAAAATTTCAGTGCCATTTTGACTTCAGATGGTCATGGACTACCTGCCTAAATTCCTGAGCAAACCGGAGAACCCATGTCTGCTTCATGAGGACTAGAAACTTTAAAAAAAAGAAAAACACAGCGCACCTCTGCCACAAGCTCATTTCCGCCCTCCTCCCTTATCTCTGCGGTCATATCGTAGACTCTCGGTCCCCGGGGATAGCGGCTTGCCGTATTCTGTAACGCATTACGTCCTCAGATAGCATGGTATAAATAGCGGAGTGTAATTCGAGCATTCCCGGGAGATTTTCCACGCACGCCCAAGCCTTGCTTCTTATTCTAACTTCTCTCTTCCGTTTTTTTTTTTTACTCCAGCGATGGACTTCCTGCGCTTTAAGGAAAGGGGGGCTTCCGTCTGCCCAGCAATCCCACCCCCCCACCTCCAGGATGCTACAAAACTGATCCGCCATGCTTCCGTTGGCTCTTTTGAGCCTCGTGGGTAATTTTAATAAACATCAGACAGTCGGAGAGAAAGACCGGCCAAGCTAGGGGAAAGGAGGAGTCAAGCAGGGAATTAGTCTGGAATCTTTACGTGGGCACAAAGAAGGCAAAATCTGATCCCCCTTGGGTGCCGTTGAGCTTTATTTAGTCCAGGTGCAAATCGGCCAGTCCGGGAAGATTCCTGTGAATCGGGCATAGGTAATAAAGTCTCCAATTGAACTCTTCACATGTGGAGCAGGCCGTTCACACTTGACAGAACCGCTTTTCGAGCCAAATAACCATGGCCAAAAACTTAGAACAGGAGCCAAGCTTGGTTTCCGAATGCCCGGTCTGCTGGAACGCTTACAATAACATTTTCCGGACCCCCAAACTCCTACGATGCGGCCATTCCTTTTGCATCGAGTGCCTGGCGCACCTCAGCCTGATCGCCGCCACCCAGAACCAGCTGCCTTGTCCTCTTTGCCGCTGCCTGACATTGCTGCCGGCCAACCAGCAGGTGACCGAACTCCCCACCGACGTCGCCCTCTTGCACAAGTTGGGACTGGAGCCCAACCACATCATCCTCGAAGGACGGCAACTGTGCCTTAAGGAGCAGCGCAAGACCAGGTATTTCCTGCGGCAACCCAGGGTCTACACCTTGGATCTGGGCGTTGACCCTGAACTCGGCACCCAGCCGTACCCCGAAAGCCCCCAGCCAGCGACCGTAGCCAGCACCCCCACCGTTCCTCGCCGCGCCCTTCTCCGAGAATGCGTCCGGAACCCGCATCTTCGGATCTTCACGTACTTGATGGTCATTGTCTTAAGCCTGACTTTGCTACTCGTCTTCTCCGTCTTCTGGACGAAAAACTTTTTCCCAGGTTTGGGATGAAGGAGAAGCAGACCGTGGAAACTTGGATTTTGATTTAATGTGGTGGGGGTGGGTGGGTTCCGCAGGGCTTGGGAACGGAGGAAGCCGGAAAGTATTTTGGAAAGGGAGGATCAAAATCCTTTCCTAAAGAGCCCGGCTTCTGAATTTGGGGATCAAGAAGGTAGGAGATAGGATGGCCCAAGTCCAAGTCATAAAGAGCAAGTTCTTCTTGGCAGAGAGCACACACTACGGAATTTGTGAATGGCATACCATACGACGTCCAATCCAGAGATCTTAAAAGCAGTTTTGCTATTACCTTACCTTACCCTGAGGGACCTTAACTTACCTTGAGCTTGTCGACCGAAAGCTCAGCAGTTCAGCGGTTCGAATCCCTAGTGCCGCATAACGGGGCGAGCTCCCGTTCCTTGTCCCAGCTTCTGCCAACCTAGCAGTTCGAAACCACGTAAAAAAAAATGCAAGTAGAAAAATAGGGACCATCTTTGGTGGGAAGGTAAGAGCGTTCCGTGCGCCTTTGGCGTTGAGTCATGCTGGCCACATGACCACGGAGACGTCTTCGGACAGTGCTGGCTCTTCGGCTTTGAAACGGAGATGAGCACCGCCCCCTAGAGTTGGGAACGACTAGCATATATGTGCGAGGGGAACCTTTACCTTACCCCTATTGGGAAAAAAAACCCACCAGCACCAACAGATTAAGATCAAAGGGAGAAAGGAGCCAACTTGTCTCCAGAAGAGACAAGTCCAAAACACTGGAGGTTTTTAAGAGGAGGTTGGACGGCCATTTGTCTGAAACTGGAATATAGGGTTTCGGATTCTTTATTATTCTGTTACAGCACTTAACCGGAAAATGAAGTACAAATTTGTCCTTGTAGTTAAGATGCGGCATTTGTAAATGCAAAATGTGGACATGTGTAAGTGTGTGGGAGAGAAAGAGACAGAGAGAGAGATACACACAGAGAGAGAGAGAGACACAGAGAGAGACAGAGAGGGAGACAGAGAGAGGGAGAGAGAGAGAGAGAGAGGAAGTGAGACAGAGAGAGAGAGAGAGAGACAAAGAGACAGAGAAAGTGAGAGAGACAGAAACAGAGAGAAAGAGACAGACAGACACACACACAGAGAGAGAGAGAGAGAGAGAGAGAGAGAGAGAGAGAGAGAGAGAGAGAGAAAGAGACAGAGAAAGTGAGAGAGACAGAGACAGAGAGAAAGAGACAGACGGACACAGAGACACAGACACAGAGAGAGAGACAGACACAGAGACAGACAAAGAGAGAGAAATCAGAGAATCAAATCAAGCATATTAAAGAAATGTTTAATTTTTTCCCCCTTCATCTGCTGGGCTGGTTCGTGTCAGTTATTTATTTAATGCTGCTCTTCTCGCTGTCCAAACATTACGAAGTTCACCAGGTCCTGTGTACCTAGCAAATGCATTCATCCCTCATTGTAAAATTGTTTTGACCAAAGTTAGGGGAGGTTGGGGTTTTTTTTTGCAGCCTAGCCAGTTCTGAAAACCTGGCCTGTTTGGTGTCCAATTCAGATGCAGATGTGAGCTAATTTGGCCACTGAGCCGATTCTGCCACTGAATTACAACCGAAGGGGTTGGAATTAAATTTATTGAGGGAGGGAGGGTGGCAGGAAGGAATCCATCTTTGGTGCCCAGAAGGGAGTTTCTCCTAAAGTTTTTTTTTCCTCTGAATCGAGACAGGGAAAAAAAAGAGTCTGCCTGAAAAAGATTTAATTAGGAACGCTAATATTTTTCCCCCCAAACTGCGTAGTCTATGTTCCATTAAGTTCCTGCGTGTGAGCGCATAAAGGAGAGAAAAAAATCAAAAAATCATTTGAAGGGCCTTTGATGCTACCAAATAATACTTTTTTTAAAAAAGGAAGTCAGATCGCCTAGGGCAGAGAGGTAAGCCAAGGTTGCAAAAGAGGCTGAATTCAGACAAAAGGATGTTGGCTTAATCTGTCCTTTGTTATCAGCTAGTATTTTCTATAACAGTAAGTGGAAGGTGCTGGAAGGAAATCTCTATTTTTAAACAAAAGGGGTTAAAATAATACTGGGGTTTTTTTTCCAAGGTATATTTGGTGTTTTCAAGATACATCTGGTACCAGGCATAACCCAACATTGATATCTGTATTTATATTTGTATATTTGGCTCCTGGTTTATATTTTTGGCCATGGCTGCATGTAAACACTTATATACTTGTATATTTGCTAACCAGGCGTAACACAATGTTTGGAGTGGGTGAGGAGAGAGGGAGGAAGAGACAGAGAGAGAGGGAGGGAGAGACAGAGAGAGAATGGGAGAGAGAGGGAGAGGAAGTGAGAAAGAGAGGGAGAGAGAGAGGGAGAGAGAGAGAGGAAGTGAGAGAAAGGGAGAGGGAGGGAGAGGGAGAGAAAGGGAGAGAGAGAAAGAGAGTGAGAGAGAGGGGGAGAGAGAGGGGGGAGAGAGAAAGAGGGAAAGGGAGAGGGAGGGCGTGAGAGAGAGGAGTCTAATTTACCATAAAAACCACACGGGAGAAACTCCACCACTGGTAAAATGCAACAGGAACCAGTTTGGTGAGCCATGTTTCATTTGAGCAATGAAGAGTTTTAGCCACGATTTGGTTGCCAAGCTGTGGGCCATTCAGAGGGTGGGCATGTTACTCCCAGGAGGCCAGACTGAGCTAAGGAAATGCCAGCTGCTGACATGCGTACATAAGCCCTGAAGAAGGGAAGGGAAGGGAAGGGAAGGGAAGGGAAGGGAAGGGAAGGGAAGGAAAGGAAAGGAAAGGAAAGGAAAGGAAAGGAAAGGAAAGGAAAGGAAAGGAAAGGAAAGGATAGAAGGAACTGTCGGTCCTTACTGTCATTAAACAAGTGGCTGTAACACGAGGAGTACCTGTACAAGCTATCAGGCGGTACGTTAAAAACACAAACGGCAGACAAGGGAAACCGGTGGAGGCTTTGAAACAGAAGCAGCCACTTTGCTTTAATACACTTATTTTTTTTTAAAAAAAGTCTCTGCCCAACAGAGAAAAGGACCCCGATCTCCAAACTGAGAGGTCCATCCAAAGACCACCTATTTGATGGGAACCCTCGGATCTCCCGGAAGCGTCTCCGTCCAAGATCAGCCAAAGCTGGGGGTAGCCAACCTTTTATCACCCGGGTTGAAAAGTGTGTGGATTTTTTTTTTTCTCCCCTCACAATGGCAAAAATCCAGAAGCCCACCAGAGAGGGAAGGAGGAATATTTTATAAAAAAAAAAAAAAAAAGATTCTCAAATGAAAAGTTTCCTCGAACGCGGCCGGCACACGAGGAGGAGGAAGAGGACGGACTCCGCAGGGCAGTTGTGATCGGATTTCCCCCCGACATATAACCCAGGTCCGTCCCCCCACCCAAGTGATGTGAGAAGGGGTTAGGGTGGATGGAAATACCCTGCTTATTCCGCCATCCATAGCTTGAAGGTCCGGTCGTAGGAGCAGGTGGCGATCAGTTGCCCGTCCATGGAGATGTCCAAGCCCATCACTTTGCCCTCGTGTCCGGCCAAGGTCTTCAAGGGAGACCAGCAGGGGTGAGTCCACACCTTGGCCGTGTTGTCGTAGGCTCCGGTCAGCAGGAAGTTGCCGTGATTCGCTGGGAGGAGGGAAGCACAAAGACAAACGATCCACGGGGGGCTCCGGGAGTGACGACCGATCTCAAGGAAACACCGAGCAGGGAAAAACAGGAACGGCGAGGGAGAGGAGAGAATGAGGGTGAGGGAGGGAAAACTTAATGGAGGGACGATTGTTATCATCGTCATCATCTAATTTGTATCCCACCTTTATTATTTTTTTTATAAATAAAGGTGGGGGATATATTCGCCACACCTTCTTCCTCTTTGTTTTCCTCACACAACAGAGGTGGGTTGGGGTGAGACAGAAGGACTAGATGAAAAGTCACCCAGCTGGCTTTCCTGGGTAAGATGAGACTAGAACTCCCTGTCTCCTGGTGATTGGCCCAAAGTCAACCAGTCGGCTTTCCTGGCTAAAACGGGACTAGAACTCACTGTCTCTTGGTGATTGGCCCAAAGTCACCCACTTTTCATGGCTAAAGTAGGACGAACTCAGCATCTCCTGGTGATTGGCCCAAAGTCAACCAGTCGGCTTTCATGGCTAAGGCGGGACTAGAACTCACGTCTCCTGGTGATTGGCCCAAAGTCACCCACTTTTCATGGCTAAAGTAGGACGAACTCAGCATCTCCTGGTGATTGGCCCAAAGTCACCCAGCTGGCTTTCATGGCTAAAGTGGGACTAGAACTCACTGTCTCCTTGTTTCTAATCCGAAGTTTTAAGCACGGCACAGAAGGGATCTGCCCCTCTGTTGGGAGGGTTTTTTCTCTCTCTCAACCTGAAGCTTAACCTACACTTCCAAGGGGTTCACTCACCAACTCTTAACCCAGTTTGATGCGAGGCTGCTTCGCTTTTTTTAAGATCAGGCAAAGCTGGCTGGGTGACGCCCCTCAGGGCAAGCTAAGTTGGTTTAAAAGAAGAAGGGAAGCTGCCCCATTGCCCTCAAATTTTAGTCCCATCTGTGAGGCTCTCAGCAATTCCCAAGAGTCCAGGTTTTAGGCTCCTGGGGGGAAAAAAACGTGGTGGAGAGGCTTACGTTCGAATTTCACTCCGGTGATCAGATTCTGATGGGCGGGGATGGTGTAAATGCACCTCCTCTGGCGAAGGTCCCAAACTTTACAGGTGTTGTCTCCACTGCCAGTGGCGATGTGGTACCTACGAATGGAGGGGAAAGGAGGAAGAAGAGGGAAGCTGGGGCTTATACTTAGCAGAGAGGGAGTGGAAATAGCAATAGCAATAGTCCTTAGACTTATATACCGCTTTTCAGTGCTTTTACAGCCCTCTCTAAGCTGTTTACAGAGTTGGCCGATTGCCTCCCAACAATCTGGGTCCTCTCATTTTAGCCACTTCGGAAGGATGGAAGGCTGAGTCAATCTTGAGCCGGTCAGGATCGAACTCCTGGCAGTGGATAGAGTCAGCCTGAAATGCTGCATTGTGCTACCATGGCAGATAGATAGATTAGATAGATTAGATAGATAGATAGATAGATAGATAGATAGATAGATAGAGATGGAATGGAAGGAAGGAAGGAAGGAAGGAAGGAAAGAAAGGACGGACAGAAAAATAGCAATAGCACTTAGACTTATATACTGCTTCACAGTGCTTTACAGCCCTCTCTGGATGGATGGGAGGGAGGGAGGGAGGGAGGGAGGGAGGAAGGAAGGAAGGAAGGAAGGAAGGAAGGAAGGAAGGGAAGAGCAATAGCAACAGCCCTTAGACTTATATACCGCTTCACAGTGCTTTTACAGCTCTCTCTAAGCGGTTTACAGAGACAGCCTATTGCCACCAACAATAATCTGGGTCCTCATTTTACCCACCTCGGAAGGCTGAGTCAACCTTGAGCCTGGTGAGATTCGAACTGCCAAATTGCAGGCAGCCGGCAGTCAGCAGAAGTAGCCTGCAGTACTGCACTCTAACCACTGCGCCCTCTTGGAAAGATGGATGAACCAACGTTAAGGACACATGAGCCATGGCAAAAGGTGTGGCTCTTACCCGTTCGGGGAAAAGCTGACCCCGTAGATCTCTTTGAGATGACCTTCCAAAAACATGATGCAACGTCCAGTGCGTAGGTCCCAGACACGGCCAAAGGCATCCAGACCACTGGGAAAAAAACAAAAAACAAAATATGTCCGATAAATACAGGTAGCCCTCAATTTACAATTTGTCTACTGCCGTTATAAAAGTGGGAAAAGTGACTTATGACCGTTTTTCACACTTACGACCGTCGCAGCACCCCCGATCAAAATTCGGACGCTTGGCAAGGGGCGCTCGTATTTATGACGGTGGTCATGTCCTGAAGACCACGTGGGGTCCCCATTTGCGACCTTCCCAGGAGATTTCCAATAAGCCAAGTCAACGGGGGAGGCCAGATTCGGTCAACGACCGCATGGCTCACTTAACGACTGCAGTGATTTGCGTAACCGCCATGGCAAAGAGCTCGTAAAATTATAGAGGCGACTCACTTAAGAACTTCCTGGCTTTAGCAATGGAAATTCTGGTCTTGATTGAGGCCGTAAGTATGGACGCCTTGTGGGTCGGCCTTAGGAAAGCCTCGCCGCTTGGCGGTGCCTTGGCACAGATGTTGAGGGCTTACCCGGTGCCGGCTAAGGAGCCATCACCATGGAAGGCGATGTCGTAGACGCCTTTGCTGTGCCCTTCCTGGTGGAGAATCTCCTCTTGGGCTTCGAGGTCCCACAAGCGCCAGGAGTGGTCATAGCTACAGCGGGAGAAATAAGGAAAGTTAACCTGGCAGATCTTGTACAGGTCCAGCAAGTATTTTCCCCACGGGGTATAAGTCTCAGTGCTCTATCTATCTATCTATCTATCTATCTATCTATCTATCTATCTATCTATCTATCTCTCTATCTCTATCTCTCTCTCTGTCCGTCTATCTTTCTCTTTTTCTTTCTTTCTCTTTCTTTCTTTCTTTCTATCTATCTTTCATCTGTCTGTCTATCTATCTATCTTTCTTTCTTTCTATCTTTCATCTGTCTGCCTATCTATCATCTAACATTCATCTCTCTCTCTCTCTCTCTCTCTCTCTCTCTCTGTCCGTCAATCTTTCTCTTTTTCTTTCTTTCTTTCTCTTTCTTTCTTTCTATCTATCTTTCATCTGTCTGTCTATCTTTCTTTCTTTCTTTCTATCTTTCATCTGTCTGCCTATCTATCATCTAACATCTATCTATCTATCTATCTATCTATCTATCTATCTATCTATCTATCTATCTATCTACCTACCTACCTACCTACCTACCTAACCTATCAATCCTCTATTATCTGCCTCTCCATCCAGCATTTCTCCCTCCCTCTATCCATCCATCCATTATCCATCTCTCTCTCTCTCTCCATCCTCTATCTATCACCTATCATTTATCTATCATCCATCCATCATCTATCTATGTCTGTCTGTCTGTCTGTCACCTATCATCCACCCACCTACCTATCTAACCTACTATCTATTCTCTATCTATTATAGATAGATATCTATTATCTATCTCTATCCAGTATTTCTCCCTCCCTCTATTCATTCATCCATTATCCGTCTCTCTCCATCCTCTAGTCTCTCTCTCTCTCTATCACCTACCATTTATCTATCATCCATCCATCCATCCATCCATCCATCCATCTGTCATCTATCTATTCTCTCTCTCTCTCTGTTCTTTCTCTCTCTTCCCCACTCTATCTAGATCTGAACCATGGTGGCGCAGTGGTTAGAATACAGTATTGTGGGCAAATTCTGCCCACAGAGCCAGCAGTTCGATCCTGACCGGCTCAAGGTTGACTCAACCTTCCGTCCTTCCGAGGTGGGTAAAATGAGGACCCAGATTGTTGGGGGCAAGAGGCTGACTCTGTAAACTGCTCAGAGAGGGCTGTAAAAGCACTGTGAAGCGGTATATAAGTGCTAAGGGCTCTAGGACTATTTAACCTTCCCTCAACAAGTTGCCCCTCTGGATGCTCTAGGACCACAAACCCCAGAATCCTCAGCTAGCTGGGAAGTGACAATTTCAATCCTCCACCCTCCCCCCCCCAATTTAGCAGAGGGAGGGAGACACAGAGACCTTCTTACCATGTGGTGCCCAAAAATCTGCCAGAGGGATGCCAAGTGACTCGAGCCACTCTCACCGGATGACCTTCTATATCTGCCACTGGTTCATCGCTGAAAGAAACCAAGAATGCCTCATCAAAATTAAAACGACGCCACGAAGATGCAGAAATCAGGGGAGGGGAGGGCAGCAGTGCTCAAAGTTCATCGTAAATGTGGGGAGGAGGAGGAAGAGGAAGAGGAAGAGGAGGAGGAGGAGGAGATTGTGGGGTCCTTGTTGTTCTCTGAGCTTAGTTGATTTCTTGCAGACATTTCATGACCCAGCTGGGTAACATCATCAGTGCTAGAAGGGAGTGAGTTTGTGGAGAAGAGGAAGAGGAGATGGAGGAGGAGATTGTGGGGTCCTTGTGCTCTCTGAGCTTGGTTGTTTTCTTGCAGATGTTTCATGACCCAAATAGATATCAGTATCAGTACTAGAAG
The DNA here is from genome assembly GCF_059756535.1 of Pantherophis guttatus. Classification (NCBI taxonomy): domain Eukaryota; kingdom Metazoa; phylum Chordata; class Lepidosauria; order Squamata; family Colubridae; genus Pantherophis; species Pantherophis guttatus. The sequence goes on along the minus strand of NC_142078.1, from coordinate 15,260,575 downwards.
GAAGTAGGAAGAGGAGGGGAGGAGAGGAGGAGGAGGAGGAGGACTTGGTGCTCTCCGAGCTTGGATATTTTCTTGCATGACCCAACCGGATGTCGCCTAGCACCGAACACCCAACAACAAATGATTTTTTTGCTGAAAGGGAAGGGCAGTTCTGACTTGTAGCTTGGCAACCATTCCAGCCAGAGCCACTCACGAGCATATTCCGTGTTTGCCTAGTGCTGGCTCAGCAACATCGGAAGGGCTGCAAATTCTGGAATGCAAATTGAGGTCATCAGCAGAATGTGGCAGGAGCCACACTCGATTCCTGCAGTGGGGTGTTTAACCTTCAATGTTCCTGGGATCCAATGTCATGGGTTTATGGGAGTCATATTTTTAAGGAGCCGGACAACTGTAGGAAAACCTGGCATAATTTATGTCTGTTTTTTGTTATTTATATATATGTGTGTCTGTTTTTTGTTATTTATATATATATAAATAAGATGGGACTAGAACTTCCAATCTCCTGGTGATTGGCTCCAAGTCAACTAGCCAGATTTCATGGCTAAGGCGGAACTAGAACTCCCCGTCTCCTGGTGGTCCAAAGTCACCCAACAGGCTTTCATGGCTAAGGCAGGATTTGAACTCACTGTCCCAGCTTTCTAATCTGGCACCTTAACCACTAAACAAAACTGACTCTCATATTTGATTTCACGCAAGGTTCTGGTTTTTCCTTGTTTATTCCATCCTTCCTTTTCACTCATGAGATCGTGCCGGCTGCTAAATTAGGGGCACAAACTTTGAAAAGCAAATTAGTCCTTTTTCTTACCAGCAAAACTGACCTTCCAGGAGTTGTTTGCCATAGAAATCCCATCCCATCCCATCCAATCCATAAGGTAAAGGTTCCCCTCGCACATATGTGCTAGTCGTTCCCGACTCTAGGGGGCGGTGCTCATCTCCGTTTCAAAGCCGAAGAGCCAGCGCTGTCCGAAGACGTCTCTGTGTGTCATGTGGCCGGCACGACTCAACGCCAAAAGCGCACGGAACGCTGTTTCCTTTCCACCAAAGATGGTCCCTATTTTTCTACTTGCATTTTTCTTACGTGCTTTCGAACTGCTAGGTTGGCAGAAGCTGGGAGAAGTCACGGGAGCTCACTCTGTTACGCGGCACCAGGGATTCGAACTGCCAAACTTTTGATTGACAAGCTCAGCGTCTCAGCCACTGAGCCACCACGTCCCTCTATCCCTACTGAGGCTTTATTGGAAACAGCAAATGAGAAAAGTCCGCATGTACCTTTCCAGACTCCAGAGCTTGACTGAGCCGTCGGCAGCGCAAGACGCCAGATTGACGTCTTTCTTGTCCAATGAGATGGTGGCTTTGGGGTGGAAGACGATGGCGCCGACGTTGGTGTTATGCCCTTAGGAGAGGTGAGAAAGCTGTCAGTTCGAATCACGATACTCTGGGATTTGCTTTCCCCGGTTCTCAACCCAGGCTCCATTTGTTGTTGTGGGTTGAAGGGAGGGGAGAGATGCAGTACCTCGCAAAGTGAGGACGAGATTGCAATCTGGCACTGACCATATCTTGCAGAGGCCGCTCCTGAGGGCCGAAAGAAAGGAGACCACAAGGAAAAGATTAGGACTCTTCGCTGCTCTAAATTATTCGCGCTCAAGGTATTCAAAGCTTGCCTCTTTTCACATGGAATTTTTTTTTCGTAGAGGCCTCTAATTTTTTTTTCTTCAGTTATTCATGGCAACTAATAAAGCAATAATCCATTAAACTAAAGAATAACTATAACTAGAGAGCAATACCATCCATACACCAGATGATCTTAAATTAACAGGTCATGTCACCTGCAGATTTAGGCCGATTCTATAAATGTCAAGATTTTTTTTGTTTTAAACTGGGTGCCCCCTTCAGCCGTTCTTTTGCCCTCTCTTCCTTGAGGTGAACCCCCACCTCCAAAAAAAAAAAAAAAAAAAAAAAAAAAAAGACAACAAAATCCTTCTTACCAACAGGCTGTGGCCAAGAATTTGGAGTTGGAACTGAAGTGACAAAAGGAAATAGGACGGTCATCCCCAATTTGGCTGCAGAAGTTATTCAGAGACTGGAAATGAAACCATACCGAGAGGATTAAGCTGCCAATTCTTTCCAAAGAATTATTAATGTATATATTGCTAGTCCGTGTATGATATGTCACATGCTAAATCATAAATGATAATCTTTCAAAAGGATTTAAAAGGAGGGAGACAGAGAAGGGAAGGGAAGAGGAGAGGAGAGAGAAAGGGAAAGGGAGAGAGAAAGGGAGAGGAGAGGAGAGGAGAAAGAAAGGGAAAGGGAGAGGGAGAGGAGGTAAGGTAAGGTAAAAGGAGAGGAGAGAGAAAGGGAAAGGGAGAGGAGAGAGAAAGGGAGAGGAGAGGAGAGGAGAAAGAGAGAGGAGAGGAGAGGGAAAGGGAGAGGAGGGAAGGGAAGGGAAGGGAAGGGAAGGGAAGAGAAGGGAAGGGAAGGGAAGAGAAGAGAAGAGAAGAGAAGAGAAGAGAAGAGAAGAGAAGAGAAGAGAAGTAGGAAGAAGAAAAATTCCTGAACACTTCCCGTTACATCCTCAAAACCATTTATTGAAGGACTTGGAAGGCAGAATTTTTTATTTTTATACAGGTAGTTGTTGATTTATGATCAACAATTGAGCCCAACATTTCTATTGCTAAGCAAGACAATTGTGATGTAAGTTTTGCTCAATAAGGCTAGATGTTTCCCCATCCCCACCGCCAGAAAAAGCCACTGCAACATTTAGCGTGCAAAGCAAATCTAAGTTACACAAAGCTTCCATCTTTTTGGGGGGAGCTTTCAAGCTGCAAATCTCTGACCTGCAGTGTAGTAGAGAGGACACCAACCCCCTCTGCTCACCCTTAAAGATTTGTGAAGCTCTTGTTTCTGGGATGTCCGTGTGGCTTCAGGGACCTCCTTAAACCACCGGGCTTCGTCCAGTCGCTTCACTGCCCTGCACCAAGGACAGAGAGAAATGTGTTAACAATAAAAGAGGATATTTGTAGCTCAGGGTTGAACTGCGGGGTCCTCGCTGCTCTCTCGAGCTGCGTTGTTTTCTTTCAGACGTTTTGTTACCTAGCTAGGTAACATCATCAGCGTTAGGGAGGGAGTGGGGTTTGCTCTCTCTCCCTTTCACTAATAGTCTTACCTGGGAAGGGAGTAGTTTGCGATCCAGAGTCTAGCTGTCTTCAAGGTGCTTGGCCCTTCGTGGTACCAAGTCTGCTGATACTAAGAAAGACGAATTGCGAAAAGAAGTGAAGAAGACACTCAACCGACACTTTTTTTCAGAAGTGATGTGATGCGTAATGTGTTTTCCACAGAGGATTCTCATGTATTTCCACCCTCACTGGGGAATCATGAGACGTTCATTTCCATCAGTTGAGTTAAATTCTAACTCGGTGAATTGCTAATGATTTATGCACAAATCAAAGCTCTTGGAAGCGATTGTTCTTTTATATATGCCTTTGGCATAATGGAAATTCAGCAGAGAGGAGACAAAGAGCACCAAAAGTTATTTAAAACGGTTAGCCCTAAATGTGAATGAGAGCAGCCTATATAACAATAGCAATAGCACTTAGACTTATATACCGCTTCATAGTGCTTTTACAGCCCTCTCTAAGCGATTTACAGAGCCCCCAATAATCCGGGTCCTCATTTTACTGACCTCGGAAGGATGGAAGGCTGAGTCCACCTTGAGCCGGGGAGGATCGAACTGCTGGCAGTGGGCAAAATTATTCTGCAATACTGCATTCTAACCACTGCGCCACCATGGCAGATAGGATAGATAGATAGATAGATAGATAGATAGATAGATAGATAGATAGATAGATAGATATAAATCATAGAGAGAGATGATGATAGATTGATGAGAGAGAGAGAGGATGGACGGATGGATGATAGATACAGACAGATATAAATCAAAGATGAGAGAGAGATGATGATGATAGAGAGGTGATGGATGGATGGATCATAGATAGATAGATAGATAGATAGATAGATAGATAGATAGATATAAATCATAGAGAGAGATGATGATAGATTGATGAGAGAGAGAGAGAGGATGGACGGATGGATGATAGATACAGACAGACAGATATAAATCATAGATGAGAGAGAGATGATGATAGAGAGAGAGGTGATGGATGGATCATAGATAGATAGATAGATAGATAGATAGATAGATAGATAGATAGATAGATAGTCAGCCTCTTGGCCCCAACAATCTGGGTCCTCCTTTTACCCACCTCGGAAGGACGGAAGGCTGAGTCCACCTTGAGCCTGGTGAGATTTGAACTGCTGAACTGCAGCTAGCAGTCAGCTGAAGTAGCCTGCAGTACTGCACTCTAACCACTACGCCACCTCGGCTCTTCTCTTCTCAAACTCACCTCTTCTTTGGACTTCTTAGATTTTTCGTCGTCTTTCTTGGTTTTCTTCAAGGCGTCGGGGCCAACGACCGAGAGAATGTTGCGTAGCCTGGCAAGAAGGAAATGTTGACGTGAAAACGCTTTTTAAATTTACCAAAGGAGGGTCAGTTCAATTTAAATACCCTGATTTCTCACCTCTCCCTCCTTTCGGCTGGGCCTTCTCCAAACAGAGTTATGGGTTCTCCGAGCGCTCGTAAGCAGGCCTTGACTTCGGAGTCATCCGTGGAAACGTTGATTTGCCTCGCCCGTTTCCGGCGCTCAAATTCGGCCAGGACTTCTGCTTGACGTTCACTGATGTGGTCATCCAGGTCAAAAACTTCCCCTAGCCCCAGAAGAGAAATTCAGTATTATGTCAGGCATCCTGTGTTGTGGCCTCTCGGCTGCCAGCAGAGCTAGTCAGATAAGGAGGAGGGGGAGCCTGGGCCAGCTTTGGAGCTTGTGGAAGGCTCTGATAAGAAACAGCATCAGAGACAGATGTAGAGCCGGGACCTTCTGTCTGCCCACCCAAGTGGAGAGGCAGCTGTCTTCGGGGCCTGAGCTGAGTTAGGGGGAGGAACAGATGGGGCCCATCCCAGACGCACGTATGCGTAAAGAGGAGAGGAGAGCAACGGAAAGCAATAAGCCGGCTCTCGGGGAAAAGAAGTCGAGGATGCTAGCCAGCCCCTCCCTGGCTGGGAAATAAATAGAAGGGGTTTGGGAGGGGCCTGTTTGTCGCAGACAACCGTACATCAATCAAGTCAAATTCCTTAGCTGGAACCAGGTTTGTTGGGAATAACTGCTCTGTATTTGAGGTGCCAATTGAGTCTCCCTGCTGGGAAATAATAGGCAGTGAATTTGCCTCAGCCGGTATGAACAGGGACTGTTTCTGCTTGATTCTTGAAAGGACTTTGTATCTTGAGTTCTCATGTGAACAGAGACCGTCCGTGCCCTGCTCCAGAAGGGGAAAAGGCTCTGTGACTAATTATTTTTGGTTCTGTCTATGCAACCCGAATAAAGCCTGTTCCTGCCCTCTTTTTTTTAAAAAAAGAGGTTTGTTTTACTCGTTAATTGGTTTCTCATTGCTTGCAAAGGCTGGGTGCAGAACATCCTGCCATCAGAGGCTAGAAAGGAAGGTGGGTGGGATAAACGGGCAATAAAGCTATGTGTGAACTGGGATGGGAAATAGGGAGGGGGAAATGACAGGTGAGGAAGACCAGAGAAACTGTATACCATAATTTTTGGACTATAAGACTCACCTAAATTTAGAAGAGGAAAACAACAATAAAAAAAAAAGATTTTGGCCTCCCTTTTTTCGGCCTGTTTTCAGGGCTTTGTTTGGCCCATTTTCAAGGCTTTTTTTCAGTCCATTTTCAAGGCTTTTTTTCAGCCCATTTTCAAGGCTTTTTTTCAGCCCCTTTTCAAGGCTTTTTTTCAGCCCATTTTTGGGACTTTTTTGGCCCCTTTTCAAGGCTTTTTTCAGCCCATTTTCAAGGCTTTTTTCAATCCATTTTCGAGGCTTTTTGCAGCCCATTTTTGGGACTTTTTTTTTGGCCCCGAAAAGAGGCCAAAAAAAAGCCTCAAATGGGCCCAAAAAGCCTAAAAAATGGGCCGAAAAAAGCCCCGAAAACAAGCTGAAAAAAGCCTCAAAAGGGCCAAAAAAAAGCCTAGAAAAGGGGCTGAAAAAAAGCCGTGCGGAGGCCAAAAAATGGCTGGCGGGTGGGCAGGGCTTCGGCAATATTCGGTCTATAAGACATACAGACATTTTCACCCCCTTTTGGGAGACAAAAAAGTGTGTCTTATAGTCCGAAAAATACGGTACTCCACTGTATGTTTCCTATAATAAACCCAAAGGAGGGGAAAAAAACCCCACCCCACTGGTCACTGGTGGGCATCGTCTTACCGGTGGAGATATTGATGTTGCCAGCCTCAATGGCTGCTTTGACAGCTTCTTTGCCCATCATCCCCGACTCCCCCTTCAGGATCCGTTCGCGTTCTTTCTCCTCCAGGCTCCCGTAGAAAATGGGGGCCTTCTTAGCAGGAGGGGCATCTCCATCATCGGACGCCTTCGTTTTTGTCCCCTGCGAAGAAAAACCAAGGTGTGACGATCCAGGGTTGTCGCCACAGGGCAAATCCTCAGCTCAAAGGGGATGATGGGAGTTGTAGTCCAACATCCCAGCATATTGATGGCAGACTCCCCCCTTCTCCCCCGTTGCTCTCTGCTCTCTACCCATCCATCTTTTAAATTATCACATTGACATGATTCTCGTTGTGGTTGTGTATGTCTTTTTTTAAAACCACTCGGATTTGACCAGATATGGGCCACACTGAACCGAATTCACACTGGCCATGGTAGATGCAGTCACCCTCTATATACCGTCACAAAATACCACCCCCAAATTGTGATGCGGGCCCCAAAATACAAACTAGCCAACCTACAGTGTCAAGAGTGCGAAAACGGAGCCTCTCGCGGGGATTTTGCTGATTTCCCTGCCGTGACAAATGAAGCAAAAAATTACATCCGTAATCTAGACCTACGTCAATAATATTTTAGATTTTTGTATTTCATGTTTTGTACTTTCACCTCCTGTGTCTTTCCAGGTAGTCCTCGACTTACAACAGCTCATTTAGTGACCGTTTGAAGTTACAACGGCGCTGGGAAAAAAATGACTTGTGACCGTTTTTTATACTTACGACCACTGCGGTCACAAATTCAGGTGCTTGACAACGGACTCACATTTATGGCGGTTGCAGAGTCGCGGGCTCAGGTGATCCGCTTTTGGGAGCTTCTGACAAGCAAAAGTCAATGGGGAAGCCAGATTCACTTAACAACCGTGTTACTAATGTAACAAGGGTGGTGATTTGTTTAAAAATCTGTGGCAAGGAAGGTCGCAAAATGAGGCAAAATTCACAACTGTCTCACTTGGGCTCAATTGTGGTCGTACGTTGAGGACTACCTGTATTGAAACAGGGTCGGACCGGGTCATAGGACAAATAAGCCTCATGCCCCCGTTCCCGTTGACTTCATTCTTGTATTATTCTGCTGCTGTTTTCATTTTTCTTTCTTTTTGTTACTGTCAGCTGCCTGGAGTAGCCCCAGGGCGAGACAGGCAGCGAACAGTTTAATAGAACAACAAATAATAATTAATAAATTAATAATAATGGTAATAATAATAATGGTAATAATAATAGTAGTAATAAAATAGGTTTCCAAGCATTCCATCAGCCGAGGTCACAGGGGAGGGGCGGGGGGGTAGCGGTTATCATTAAAGAAGGTCTGAGACCGAGGGAGGCCACTGTTCCTCAGACGGCCGGCTGTGAATCCCTTTTTGTGAAATGGGGTCATGGGGTTCAGATGGGTTTGCTGATCACGTACCTGGCTCCCTGCCACGTGGCAACAGCCCTGCCCGAGCTACTCAACGTCATCGCCGCGGTGGCGGTTGATACCCCTAAGCTTATGGTTATGGGGGATTTCAACCTGCCGTCCGTGGGTGAGACGTCAGAGATGGCTCGGGAGTTCATGGCTTCCATGACAGCTATGGACCTGACCCAGTTAATTCATGGCCCTACCCACACAGGGGGAAACACGCTGGATCTGGTTTTTGTCTCTGGACAGTGGTTGAGGGATCTTGATATAGGGGATATAGTTACTGAACCCTTGTCATGGTCAGATCACTCTCTCCTTCGTCTCGACTTTCAAACCGCTGCACCCCGCCGCAGGGAGGCGGAGCCGGTCAGATGGTTCCGCCCCAGGCGCCTGATGGAACCTGACAGATTCCAGACGGAGCTTGGGCCATTTCCTGAGGTTCTGGCACACGCCTCGACTGGAGACCTGGTGGCCGCCTGGGATAGGGCGGCTGCTGGTGCTCTGGATCAGGTCGTGCCTTTGCGGCCTCTGACCCGGCGCCGATCTCAATTGGCTCCTTGGTTTACCGAGGAGCTGAGGGAGTTGAAGCGCCGGAAAAGACACCTAGAGAGTAGTTGGAGGGCCAGTCTTCTTGAATCTGACCGGACACTAGTAAGATCCCACATTAGGAATTACTTAGTGGCGATAAAAGCAGCGAAATGTAGTTATTTTGCTGCTCTTATTGCGTCATCAGATAATCGCCCGGCCGCCCTCTTTAGGGTGACCCGCTCCCTGCTCCACCAGGAAGCGCGGGAGGACCCCTTGGAGGGTAGAGCCGAGGATTTTGTTCAGTATCTGTATGACAAAATCACTCAGATTCGGGAAGATTTGGACTCCGACTGGGTAGTCTCAGGGGGAGAGACAGGGGCAGGTCTTGAGAATGTTATCTGGGATGAGTTTGATCCTGTGACCCCTGAGGACGTGGACAGGATTCTGGGTAGACTGAACGCGACCACTTGTTTATTGGACCCGTGTCCTTCCTGGTTAGTACTGGCTTCCCGGGAAGTGACACGAGGCTGGCTCCAGGGGATTATAAACGCTTCGCTGAGTGAGGGTGACTTTCCCGCCGCCTTGAAAGAGGCGGTGGTGAGGCCTCTCCTCAAGAAGCCTTCCCTGGACCCGGCAATGTTGGTAAATTATCGTCCGGTCTCCAATCTTCGCTTTGTTGCGAAGGTTGTTGAGAGTGTGGTCGCGCAACAGCTCCCCCAGCACCTGGATGAAACGACGTATCTGGATCCGTTCCAGTCGGGCTTCAGGCCCGGGTACAGCACGGAAACGGCATTGGTCGCGTTGGTTGATGATCTCTGGAGGGCTCGGGACAGGGGGTGCTCCTCTGTCCTGGTCCTGTTAGATCTCTCAGCGGCTTTTGATACCATCGACCATGGTATCATGCTGCACCGGTTGGAAGAGTTGGGGGTGGGAGGCACTGTGTTGCGGTGGTTCTCCTCCTTTCTCTCTGACCGGTCGCAGTCTGTGTTGACAGGGGGACAGAGGTCGACCCCGAGGCCCCTCATATGTGGGGTGCCGCAAGGGTCGGTCCTCTCGCCTCTCCTGTTCAACATTTATGTGAAGCCGCTGGGCGAGATCATCCGTGGTTTCGGGGTGGAGTACCATCAGTACGCTGACGACACCCAGCTGTACATCTCCACCCCGGATCACCCCAACGATGCCCTTGAAGTGATGTCCCGGTGCCTGGAGGCCGTACGGATCTGGATGGGGAGGAACAGGCTCAGGCTCAACCCATCCAAGACTGAGTGGCTGTGGTTTCCGACGTCCCGATATAGTCAGTTGACGCCATCACTGACTATTGGGGGCGAATCATTGGCCCCCACGGAGAGGGCTCGCAACTTGGGCGTCCTCCTGGACTCACGGCTGTCTTTAGAAGAGCACTTGACGGCCGTGACCGGGAGGATTTTTCATCAGGTTCGCCTGATTCGCCAGTTGCGTCCCTTTCTGGATCGGGACTCTTTACGCACGGTCACTCATGCCCTTGTCACCTCCCGCCTGGACTATTGCAACGCTCTCTACATGGGGCTCCCCTTGAGGAGCACCCGGAGGCTCCAACTGGCGCAGAGTGCGGCCGCGCGGGTGGTAATGGGAGCGACATGGCGTTCCCATGTAACACCTCTCCTGCGCGAGCTGCACTGGCTCCCGGTGGTCTTCCGGGTGCGCTTCAAGGTTTTGGTTACCACCTTTAAAGCGCTCCATGGCTTAGGACCCGGGTACTTGCGGGACCGCCTACTACCACCAATAGCCTCCCACCGGCCGGTACGCTCCCATAGAGAGGGGCTCCTCCGGGTGCCGTCAGCCAAACAATGCCGACTGGCGGCCCCCAGGGGGAGAGCCTTCTCTGTGGGGGCACCTACTATCTGGAACGAGCTCCCCCCAGAGATACGGAGGATCCCGGATCTGCGCACCTTCCGCCGCGCCTTAAAGACCTTACTATTTCACCAGGCCGGCCTGGCCTAATTTTCCCCCTCTTTTATAAAAGATTTTTAAAATTTTAAATATTTTTTAGTATTTATATATTCAATTTTAAATTGGTTTTAAAAGTTTGGGGTTTTAAATTTGTCGGGGCCAAAATTATTTAATTTGATTTTATTCTATTTTTTAAATTTTGTATTGTATGTGTTTTTATTGTTTGGCTGTGCACCGCCCTGAGTCCTTCGGGAGTAGGGCGGTATAGAAATCTAATAAATAAATAAATAAAATAAATAAGTAATAGTAGTAATAAAATAGTAATAAAATAATAGTAGTAGCAGCAGCAGCAATAATAAAAATAAAATAATAATGTAATAGTGGTAATAATAGTAATAGTAATAATAACAATTAATAATAATGGTAATAATAGTAGTAATAAAATAATAATAATAGTAATAAAATAATAGTAGTAGCAGTAGTAGTAATAATAAAATATTATTTTATTATTTTAGTAGTAGTAATAGTGGCAATTATAGTAATAGTAATAATAGTAACAACAATTAATAATGGTAATAATAGTAGTGATAAAATAATAGTAATAATAGTAATAAAATAATAATAGTAGCAGCAGCAGTAATAATAAAAATAAAATAGTAGAAACAGTGGTAATAATAGTAATAGTAATAATAGAAACAATTAATAATTAATTAATAATAATGGTAATAATAGTAGTGATAAAATAATAGTGGTAATAAAATAATAGTGGTAATAAAATAATAGTAGTAGCAGCCGTAGTAATGAAAATAAAATAGTAGTAATAGTGGTAATAATAGTAATAGTAATAATAGTAACAATTAATAATTAATTAATAATAATGGTAATAATAGTGATAAAATAATAGTAGTAATAAAATAGTAATAAAATAATAGTAGCAGTAGTAATAAAAATAAAATAGTAGTAATAGTGGTAATAATAGTAATATTAATATTAATATTAATAATAATAATAATAATAATAATAATAATAATAATAATAAAAAAAAAAATAAATTCTTAGCAGCCTCCTGCTTATAATGATGAATGGCTGAAGGTAAAAGAGGAGGGGAGGCCGTTGGAAAGACCCCTTTTTATCCAGCCTGGGCATGAATGGGGAGCCTGGCTGTGGACAATGGGCATTGTAGTCCAAAGTTTGAAAAGTAACGGTTGGAAAGGAGAGGGGAGTAATTTATTTCATGTCATTATTTCATCCTTGTCAGGAAGCGCAGCCCCCTTCCCCAGCTAAACAGACCGAGACCACCCACTCACCCGCGTCCCCCGCTTTGACCCACCGTGGAGCCCCTCGGCAAAGCCATAGCCGCCCCTTTACAGCCGGTCCGTCAGGATAAATGAGCTCCCAAGAAGCACTTCCGGGGCAACGACCTCCCTTCCGCTTGCTCTTCTCTCTCTCTCTCTCTCTCTCTCTCTCTCTCTCCCCATCCGGCGGGAGCGCCTGAGCCAATGGCGCCTCCCGCAGGCGAGTCGGCCGCTCTAGGCGAGCCTCTATGGCGCGTTTCCGGCAGGCGGAGGGGAGTGGGAGGCTTGGGAAGGGAAGGTGTCGCGCATGCGCGCCTGCAGGAGCCGCTGGACCCGCCAGCGGGAGGATGCTGCGGAGGAAGCCGACCCGGCTGGAGCTGAAGCTGGACGACATCGAGGAGTTCGAGGGGGCCCGCAAGGAGCTGGAGGTAGGGGGTGGCGGTGGTGGTGGGGAGGAGGAGGAGAGACCCTCTGGGGAGTCCCCAGCCCCAGAGGTTTTTTTTTTTTTTAAAAAAAGAAGAGCCCGGGAGCACTCTGCCCATGCTCAGAGGCACCCTCTCCGTGGGAAATGCTTTTAAAGTGCTTTCAAGGAAGTGGGGAGAGGGGGGAAAGAAAAGTGGCTTTGGAAATGGCCGCGCTGATGGCCCTAGGAAAATTCTGCACATGCTCAGAGGCAGCCTTTCCCCAAGGATCTGCAGTTTTTGGCATTCCAGATACATTTTTCCTTCCTTCCTTCCTTCCTTTTTCTTAATCTTTCTTTCTTTCTTTCCATCATCTATCATCTATCTACAGTATCTATTCATCTACAGTATCTGTGTATCTGCAGTATTTATTCATCCATCTACAGTATCTATCTATCTATCTATCTATCTATCTATCTATCTATCTATCGTATTTATTCATCCATCTACAGTATCTATCTATCTATCTATCTATCTATCTATCTATCATCTATCTATCTATCGTATTTATTCATCCATCTACAGTATCTATCTATCTATCTACCTATCTATCTATCTATCTATCTATCTATCTATCGTATTTATTCATCCATCTACAGTATCTATCTATCTATCTACCTATCTATCGTATTTATTCATCCATCTACAGTATCTATCTATCTATCTATCTATCTATCTATCTATCTATCTAATCTCGTATTTATTCATCCATCTACAGTATCTATCTATCTATCTATCTATCTATCTATCTATCTATCTAATCTATCGTATTTATTCATCCATCTACAGTATCTATCTATCTATCTACCTATCTATCTATCTAATCTCGTATTTATTCATCCATCTACAGTATCTATCTATCTATCTATCTATCTATCTATCTATCTATCTATCTAATCTCGTATTTATTCATCCATCTACAGTATCTATCTATCTATCTATCTATCTATCTATCTATCTATCTAATCTATCGTATTTATTCATCCATCTACAGTATCTATCTATCTATCTATCTATCTATCTATCTATCTATCATCTATCTATCTATCTATCGTATTTATTCATCCATCTACAGTATCTATCTATCTATCTACCTATCTATCTATCTATCTATCTATCTATCTATCTATCTATCTATCTATCGTATTTATTCATCCATCTACAGTATCTATCTATCTATCTACCTATCTATCGTATTTATTCATCCATCTACAGTATCTATCTATCTATCTATCTATCTATCTATCTATCTATCTATCTATCTATCTATCTAATCTCGTATTTATTCATCCATCTACAGTATCTATCTATCTATCTATCTATCTATCTATCTATCTATCTATCTATCTAATCTATCGTATTTATTCATCCATCTACAGTATCTATCTATCTATCTACCTATCTATCTATCTAATCTCGTATTTATTCATCCATCTACAGTATCTATCTATCTACCTATCTATCTATCTATCTATCTATCTATCTATCATCTATCTATCTATCTATCGTATTTATTCATCCATCTACAGTATCTATCTATCTACCTATCTATCTATCTATCTATCTATCTATCTATCTATCGTATTTATTCATCCATCTACAGTATCTATCTATCTATCTACCTATCTATCGTATTTATTCATCCATCTACAGTATCTATCTATCTATCTACCTATCTATCGTATTTATTCATCCATCTACAGTATCTATCTATCTATCTATCTATCTATCTATCTATCTATCTATCTAATCTCGTATTTATTCATCCATCTACAGTATCTATCTATCTATCTATCTATCTATCTATCTATCTATCTATCTATCTAATCTATCGTATTTATTCATCCATCTACAGTATCTATCTATCCAGTATCTATCATCTCTCTCTCTCTCTCATATATATATATATATACACACACACACAGTATCTTATCTTATACAGTATAACTATCTATACATCTATCCACAGTATTTATCTATCTACAGTATCTATCCATCTACAGTATCTGTACCTATCTATCCCTCCCTTCTATCCATCTATCTACCTATCCCTCCCTTCTATCCTTCTATCCCTCCCTTCTATCCATCTATCTACCTATCCCTCCCTTCTATCCTTCTATCCCTCCCTTCTATCCTTCTATCTACCCATCCATCTACCTATCCCTCCCTTCTATCCTTCTACCTACCTACCTACCTACCTACCCCTCCCTCCCATCTATCTATCTACAGTATCTATTCATCCATCTACAGTATCTATCCAGTATCTATCATCCCATACACACACACACACACACACACACACACACACACACACACACAGTATCTTATACAGTATTTCTGATTCCCCCCCCCCCTCTTTCATGGCCGTTTCCAAAGCATTTGATTATTCAGCGAATTTAAATGTATGACATAAAGAGTTGCAGTTGTGTTTCCTGAAGTATCTGTACCTTCTTGTTTTTTTTTTTTTTCCAGACGCATAAAAAGCAGCGCGAAGAGGTCGACATGGTGGCGACCAATGACGGCGAAGGGGCCCTGGCCTTGAACCCCGATCACAAGAGTTGGGAGCAGGTGATTCACGACCGGATCGGCTACAAACCTCAGCCTAAACCCAGCAACCGTTCGTCACAGTTTGGGAATTTCGAATTCTAGAGCGATGGAGCGGTATTTGTCTGCGAAGCACGCTTAGGGGAGATTATGACAAGCTGATTTACGATGAGGACAGATGGAGCCGTGAGGATTTTTATCCTTCCGGAAGATAAAAAGACTTTTCTATTCTCTAAAGAATGAGGTTGTGTTTTTTTTTACCCCCCGCAAGCACCTGAAGGCCGCCTTCAGACACCCTCCTGCCCTGGATATCTTTACTTAAATCTTGAGCAGGGGGTTGGACTAGATGGCCTCCAAAGGTCCCTTCCAACTCTGTTATGGTTACTTCCCATTTGCAACCAGAGGCCTTAAATCTTTCAACAGCAATGTTCAAGATTCTGGCAAGAGCTGTCCTAGCATAACCTCTGCACGCAAACATTTCCAGATGTTTCCAGAAGTTTGCATAGTGTAGATACTGCATATATACTACAAATACAGTATATACTGTAGTAGGAGAAAAGTGTTTTATTTCTGTAACACCACCTCTGGAGCTATCGTAGGGTGGTCTGCCCCAGCTACGGACCCCAAAGAACGCAGCACACACAAAGTCTGTACAAACCTTAGTTTACTAAATTAAATCAGTCCTTTTCAAACAAAGGCTGTTAATTAACTTTCTTAACAGCCTACAAAGACTCCAAAGAATAAATAACCGTAATCTTACTAGGATTGGCAGAAAGCCCAGAAGCAATTTGCAGAGAACTAAAATCAAGACGCAAAGGAGGGTGAACGAAGTTGTTCCCTGCAAATTGCTTCAGTCAGTGTTCCTCCTTAAATAGGCTAAGGGAGTGGCCAATTAGCCCCAAGCCTTACTCTCGAGGAGACCTCCTCCTGAGGAGCCACTCCTGCCTTTTGGCAGCTCTGTGCGCCCGTGCATCGAGAAGAGGCTCCTCCTCTTCTTCCTCTTCACTTCAGGGAGCTTCTGGAGGTTCTGAAGGCCCTGGCTGAATCCCCGCCTCTGGCACCACATCTTCTCCAGCCTCCTCACTGTCCGACTCGAGTGCCAGCTGCACAGGCTGCTGGCGCAGCACCACACCAGCCTCTCGCTGTCGGAGCTGTGTTAACATGCCAACCGGTTTCTCCGGTTTGGAAATGGATAGCGGTACGAGAGAAGGGTATTGTCGTGGGGGGGGGGGGAGGAAAAATTAAAAAAAGACCAATTCCAGATGATGGGTTGAATCTCTTTATTCTACTGAACGACGTAGGGTAGTTGTAAACGTTATCGCGCGTCCATCATTTTCGGCTAAGACACTCTGTACTTTTAGAAGATACAACAGGCGTAATCATTAGCACTCACATGATCGCCGATGGATATACTTCCATCAGCCAGGGATTTAAAACAAGACATCCTACATGGCACCACTACACGGCCCGATGAAAGCGATATAGCTAAGGCACATTTTATTTTATTTTTCATGGTTATACTGTCAACGGAGGAAGGAGGAAGCCTAGAATAACAGCTACGGAAAAACAATACTGGGTTACGGTCAGCGAGTAAACGAGACAAGGTTTTATGTCCACAAAGACAAGGGAAAGTTGCTGTCAGGTGATTTTGGAATTTCTCCCCCCTTCCCACTTTTCACGGAAGATATCCGATTGCTAATGCTGGCCTCGGTCTCTATATGGTCAGGCTCATTATTAACCAAGGAGCCACTCCCTTCTCTGGGTTTACACAGGATGGATAGAAGCAAGCAGACGGGACGGGATGTGTTAAGCGGCCGAGGAAGTTAACCGTGGTTGAAGCGCCACGGAATTAACCAAAGATGTCGGCGGAACTGCGACGTGACTTCGCGGCCGAGATGAAATGTATCATAAATCCAGTCTTTGCGCCTTCTAAAAGAGATCGGTAGAGAGAGAGACTGAAAACTTGATTGTACGGTGAGGCGGGATGGGTAAGTGGGTGGAAAAGGCTGAATCAGCTACTGGTTTACTACTCGGCACATGCTGTTTGGAAAAACGCCATCCTTTCGTTTCTGCGCTCCGAGCGCTGCGATTGTAATCGAGCCTGGCAGGCAGTACAATTATTATTTTTTTGGCTTGGTTGAAAAAGCAAAATGCCAGCCTCTTGCAAATTTACCATCAGGTGACACGGATGCTTTGATTCCCCGTGGTTGCAGTTCTCCAGCTTGGATGTACTTTTTCCCCTCTCAGGCAGTCGGTTTAAAAAACAAAAAAAAAGTTTGATTTTTCCGCACGGACGTTAATCCCGATTGTACTCTCTTCCTTCTACGGAAGGAATTAAAAAGCGAGAAACTGCTCCTACACGGCCCAGCTGCCTCAGCCCTGCCTCTTAGCTTCCTTGCAAGAGAAGAGGGGTATCATCCCACAGGACAATTGGGGGGGAACTTGTGGGTCTCCCAATGGCCATCCAGGTATGCCTAAAATACTCACAGGCATGATTCAAAAGTAATTTTAATTTACAGGAACCAAGAATCGCCAGGTAGAGGAGGAGAGATGGCAAACACGTGTATCCCAGCTTTGTTTGAAGCCACTGGGGTCTTAAGGGCATGACGATTAGGTTTAATATTTTTTTTAAAAAAAATATTTAGGCCAGCTTGAAAATCAGGAAAAAAAAAGCTAAAAACATTTGTACTGCAGGTTTATTTAAAATATAAATGTTTTTTAAAAAATTCATACTTGTTTCCCCATTATTTTTCACCGGCGTGTCACCGTCGACGGCTAAGAAATGGGTACTGTAAATCGGCAAAATCGGTTCCTTTTCACCCCAGAACATCTCCGCAAGGAGAGGCCCTAGATTCTAGAACCTTCCCGGGTCAAAAAGACAATGGCTTCCTAGAACCCAATCTACCACAACCGTTTTTTTTTTTGGCAGTTGTAAAACGGCAGTTGGCCATTGACCAAGAGCGAAGCAGAGCTGACTTCTCAAGGAAAGAGGGACGGGGCAGCGTTGGCACTCGGCTAGATTGCCGATCGAAGCTACTGGCCTCGGAGAAGTTGTGATTGTGTGTGCTCTCGAAGGAAAAAGCAGGTTCTGCGTTCCTTTCTTCCTAGAAACAGAGGCTGCTAAAAGTACGAAAAAAAGGACCTGGAAAAAGGACTTTGGACTAAAAGTGTGCAATGTTTCATCCATCCATCGTTTTGAGTGGGTGGCCTTAGCTGTCCGCCCGACTCTTTTAACCGTGGCTCAGAAGTCTTCCCCTCCCCGGCGACCTGAAGCTTTTGGGGAAGAGAGGAGCAGGAGGCACAAGGGTGCCTCTCTCCCCCCGGAAACCGGAGGGCGTCCCACAGCTTTCCTTGGCATGCTTCTAGTAAACCTGGTCCTTTGGGGAGGGTGAAGGAGGGAGGGGGGAAGGTGGCGTGGCAAGGAGAAGCGTTAATGGCAATGCTCCGTGATGTCGACCACGACGGCTTTTTTCCAGCTGAAGAAGAAGTAGCCCGCGCCAGCGCCGGCGGCTACGGCGATGCAGAGATAAGCGTTGTAGGTCATGAAGACGAGCATCAGGAAGTAGCTGACCACGACCTGGATGATGTGAAGGACGGTTTGGAAGAGGTGAGGGACGCTCAGCATCTGTTGGCTAACCGGACGGAAGAAAGGAAAATGAAGATAAATGCGCTACGGTTTGGAAAGTTCAAAAACCTTAAGTTTATTTCTAGCCTCTCTCGTTTTTAGAAATCAGGCAGCGGGACGTATCTAAGGCGTCCTTTCCTCCTATTTTCTGCAGAGCAACAACCCTGTGAGGTGGGTTGGGCCGAGAAAGAAAGACTGGTCTAAACTCATCCAGCTGGTTTTCACGGCTAAGGCAGGACTAGAACTCATCGTCTCCTGGTGACTGGCCCAAAATCACCCAGCTGGCTTTGAAGTCTAAGGCGAGACTAGAACTCACTGTTTCCTGGTAATTAGCTCAAAGTCACCCAGCCGGCTTTCATACTTAAGGCAGGAATCTAGAACTCACCGTCTCCTGGTGACTGGCCCAAAGTCACCCAGCTGGCTTTCATACCTAAGGCAGGAAACTAGAATTCACTGTCTCCTGGTGATTGGCCCAAAGTCACCCAGCCGGCTTTCATACCTAAGGCAGGAAACTAGAATTCACTGTCTCCTGGTGACTGGCCCAAAGTCACCCAGCCGGCTTTCATGGCTAAAGTGAGACTAGAACTCATCGTCTCCTGGTGTTCGGTCCAAAGTTACCTAGCTGGCTTTCGTACCTAAGGCAGGAAACTAGAATTCACTGTCTCCTGGTGACTGGCCCAAAGTCACCCAGCTGGCTTTCATGCCTGAGACAGGACTAGATCTCGCCATCTCCTGGTTTCTAGCCTGCTGCAAAAATAATCCTACCTCAACTTTTGCCGAGACAGCAATTCTGCTCTTGATCAAGGACACTGAAGCTTAAAAACGGATCAACAGGAAACGTTTTGCCAAGGCCCAGTTTTAACAACGAGGACCCCAGAACGGCTTCCCTGTGGCTCCCCTAGAAAACACAGCTCTTGCGTTCTCATATACCACAAGAGTGCAGGTACTTTACGTATCCAGAGCCCTTTTCTTTTGCTCTGTCTTGTAGCTGAACAGCGACGTGAGCTCACCCAACCGTTTTGTGTGTCTCCATCAAGACGGTGCCGTTGGGTCCCGGGAGAGGCATGGAGTTGTAACGGATGCTGACTTGTGACTTCCGGAGGAGGCTTTCCCGGCCGATCTTCAAGCCCTCGTAGAACATGGCCAGGAAGAAAATCGCCACAAACGCTCCAGCCATTTCTGAAGAAAAGAGACCAGATTTATTAAAAAATATACTCTCTAGAGCAACTAGCCTGCTGCCATCCAGAACAGGGGTCTCAAACTACGGCCCGGAGGCCGGATACGGCCCGCTAAAGCCATTAATCCGGTCCGCGTGGGACCATGAGGCTGCCCCGCCCACATCACCCCACCTACCCGCTGACCCTCACCCGCCTGTTTCATCCGTCCATTCGCCCCGCTCCCCCCTCCCGGGCTGCTCCCCCTCACTCACCTCCAGGTGTATTGATGATGAGCCCAGAAAACAGCAAGGGGACGTTTTGATAGCTGAAGTGAAAAGTCATATCCTGTGCAGAGAGAGAGAGAAATGGAGTCTATGCAAAATGCTATTAGGAAGAGCAGGGCAAAGGTTTGCAGCTTTCTGCAAATTTTACAGTCTACAATTTTAAAATAACGGGCATCGTATTCCCACCATTCCTTTAGGGACCATTTGAAGTCACGACGACACTGAAAAACAGTGACTTGGGACCAGGTTTTCCACACACTTAAGAAAGTTGCACGTTTTAGAATGTGCAGAAATGAATAGATTAACACTGAGAATAAAAGATGAAGAAGAGGAGTCGATGTATTTCAAGACATGGGAAAAATTTTATGATCGGTTAGAAAGGAAATATGAATAAGGGTATAGAGATAAAATAGATAGAGAATAGAGGGGAGAAAACAGTTAAAAAATAGAATACCCAGATGATGCCAAGTAAAAGGAGAAAGGGGGAAGGGGGGGTAAAAGGGGAAAAAAAGTGAGATATTATAAAAATGGACACAAATGATGAAATAATCTCTGAGTTCGATCCTAGATAGAGGCAGATATTTCTCTCTCAGGGCACGATGAGAATATATATCTGCTGAACAAAACTCCGCATTGGCGACAGGAAAGGCATCCGGCCAGTAAACACTCAGCTCCATTTAGCTGCCCAGACTCCACCCCGCAAGGGATTACGACGTCGTTAAAAGAGGATGATGATATTAGGAGAAGGAGAATGGAAGGCCAGGTATGGAGGGGCATGTAATTTCCTTGTCTTTTCTTGCTTCAGGCTTAGCCCAACAGCTTACACTTACCATCATTCCGCCGTGCATGTGTCCGGGGCTTTTCGTGGGGTGATGGTGGGCGTGAGGATCCATGGTGGGCCTTGCTGTGCCACTCACGTTGTGGTCCATGTGGGCCATATGGGCGTGGTGCTCAGGATGGTCCATCTCGGCTCACGAGGAAGAGGATAAATCGATGAGCGCCTGCAAAATTCATTGGCTGGTGTTAAAACAACATTCAGGCAAGGGCGACTTTTCCGTACTGCAACGATGAGGAATAGAAAGAATCACGCAAAGTAACCAAGAAAGTAAAATAGATGCTCTCTGAGCTTGGTCGTTTCCTTCCAGATGCTTCATTACCATCCATGCACTGATGATGTTACCTAGTTGGGTAATGAAACGTGGAAGCAACGTAGCTCAGAGAGCATTGAAGACTCCAGAGTCCTTTCCCCCCCTCCCTCTTCTTCTCCATCTCTTCCACTCCACACACCCTGCTCCCTTCCAGCACTGACGACGTTACCTAGTTTGGGTCATGAAAAGTTTGCAAGAAAACCACCAGGCTCGAAGAGCACCGACGGTTCTTGCATTTCAACCCCCGAGCTACAAATATTCGCCTCCAAAATACCGAGTCACTCCTGACCCGGCTTGGATCAAAATAGTTTAAAAGACTCGAGGGATCCCTTTCAAAAATCCATTTTCTACTGAGAAGCCGCAGAAGTCAGGAGTCTGCAACCTTAAACACTCAAAAGAGCCATTTGGACCCGTTTCCCACAGAAAAGAAAACACCGGGAGCCACAAAAACCTTCCTGTGCCTGACTATTTCTCGAGCGGCCACAAAACTACCATATGTAGTTGAATTAAATGTTCTGTTTTCTTCTGAAACTTTTCTTGAATTTATCCATGGTTGGCCTGCCGGAGGTTGAAAAGCTCAATAAATCGCGTACCGGTGGGTGTCGTAGATTGGCGGTTGGGATGCATATTTTGAGTGACAGGGAGCCGCAGCAGAGGGGTGAAAGTATAATTAAGTATAAGTATAATTTTATTTCTATATCGCCCTTCTCCCGAAGGACTCAGGGCGGTGTGTACAGCCTATTTAAAAACACAAGACAAACATTAATTAAAAATTTAAAATGATTAAATAAATTTTAATAAGAAAGAGCCACATGCGGCTCCAGAGCTGCAGGTTGCTGACCTCTGGTCTAAATTGATAAAAGTGAAAAAGCAAGAATGCCGCGGGCCTCCGTCGTGCTGGAGCTCCGTTTGAAATCGAATTAACCCGAAAGCCAAATATCCGCGAAAAACCACCGTCGTCCTGGATAGCTCCTAATTTTATTGGAAACAGATCTCTTCAATCACATTAGGGCCAACTGAGTCTGTATCGCAGGAAGGTCTTCGGGTGCCCCCAGCGATGGATGCCTCCCTTCTGAGAACAAAACGCCGTTCTCCTTGGCCTCTAAACGCATTAAGATGGAGGGGATAAGCAGGCAGGAGGACAAAATCTAATTTATTTAATCTCATCACTGGCCATCGCCAGCCTCAAACCGGGGAAAGAAGAAAATACAAGCAATTGGTAAAGCTTAGGCGATGGCAGTGGGGGACGAGGTGGCAGGAAGCTGAACAAAATTTGGAAATTTTTGTCACCAGCTGCTCCAAGCTAGGGGGACCTCCATCTATCCATCTTTCTTCCTTTTTCTTTCTTTTCTTCCTTCCTTCCTCTTTCTTTTACTTCCCTCCCTCTTTCCTTTCTTCCTTCCTTCCTTCCTCCTTCTTTCTCTCTCCCTCCTTTTCTTTCTTCCTTCCTCCCTCCTTCCTTCCTTCCTCCCTTTCTTCCTTCCTTCCTTTCTCTTTCTTTCTTTCTTCCTCCCTCCCTCATTCCCTCCCTTCCTTCCTTCTTCCCTCCCTTCCTCTTTCTTTTTCTTTCTTTCTTCCTTCTTTCTCTCTCCCTCCTTTTCTTTCTTCCTTCCTCCCTCCTTCCTCCTTCCTTCCTTCCTTCCTCCCTTTCTTTCTTCCTTCCTTTCTCTTTCTTTCTTTCTTCCTCCCTCCCTCATTCCCTCCCTCCCTTCCTTCTTCCCTCCCTTCCTCTTTCTTTTTCTTTCTTTCTTCTTTCTTTCTTTCTTTCTTTCTTTCTTCCTTCTTTTTCTCTTTTTTCTTTCTTTCTTTCTTTCTTTTTCTTTCCTTCCTTCCTTCCTTCCCTCCCTCCCTCCCTTCCTCTTTCTTTCTTTCTTTCTTTCTTTCTCCCCCCCCTCTCTCTTTCTCTTCCTTCCTCCCTCTTTTGTTTCTTCCTTTCTTATGGAGACTACCAGCAGTTCCTTCATTTATAACTTCCTGGACTTTGATGTTTGGAAACCTGGAAAGGATTCAAAAGACAGGCTGACCCGATGTTATCGCTGATAATGACACAAATAGAAGTTTATTACAACTCCGTAATAGTTACAGGCAGGTAGACAGCCCTGGCACAACCAGGCTCCATAAAGTTACCAAGATTCAGGAGCAAATGTGTACAGAAACAAACGAAATGAAAAAGCTCACGGCTAACTAAGTTCCCGTGATGGGCTAAATCAAAACGTGGCTTGCTTTGGAACGAAGTGTATCGGGGATGGGGAACTAACCTTCCCTTTCAATGCAATTTATTTAGCTTTTTCAAAAGAATAAACAAACCGTGTCTTTGTTTTTTTTAAACAAAAGTGAGGTTGGAAACAATTTGAGCCAAAGCTTGCAGTTTTGAGACAAAAACAAAAATAAAACTGAGATAATTGCTGTTTTGTGTACTCGAAAGGCATCTCACAACCAACAGGTTTTACATAACACACTTATCTTAATTGCTAACTTAGCTCTTTTGGGGATTGGCACCCTATCTTGTCAAAGGATCCACATGGGCCGGTTTCGTAGGTCGCCAAGCCACAACACAACAAACCGGCTGAATACCACCTCCTCTTTCCGAACTCCATTCCCTTCTAGCACTGATGTTGTTACCTAGTTGGGTCATGAAACGTCTCCAAGAAAATCACCAAGCTCAGAGAGCACTAAGGACATCTCATTTCAATCCTGAGCTACAAATATTCTCCTTTATTGGTAAAGTTTCTTACAATGAAGGAATCCTGTCCTTTCAATCATGTAGCATTCTTCCCTTCAAGATCTCTCGGTCTAACCACACAGCAAGTACGGGTATCTCTGCTAATTGTCAGATTTTATTAATTCCTACACGTAACGAAACTGATTTTTCCAGTTCTTAGCAATTAACTTTTGGCGCCTGATAACAAGTCAGGTGTCGTTAATTAATGTCTTCAGGGCTGAGAGGGAAAACATTCTAAAATTGCTTTGGATTAAAAACCAAATCCTAAGTAGATCTTCTAGAAGATAAATCTCTTTTCTGGGCATGTTGAATCCTTAGACATGGCCAGCGTCCTATCTGCAGCCTACTTCTTCAACCTGCCTTTGCTAAAAATTGTTTTGCTTTCCAAGATGAAATGCCCTCAAAAACGCAGAGACCGACTCGCTGATCCCTCCTGTACAGACAAATCCTCGACTTACGACCGTCATCCAAAGTTACAATGGCGCGGAAAAAAAGACCCCCCACGGACCACGGGATCAAAATTTGGTGCTTGACAATCGGCACGGGATCCCCTTTTGCGACCTTCCCAGCCAGCGTCCGACAAGCAAAGTCAAAGACGGAAGCCAGATTCATTTAAAAACCGCACGGCTCACTTTAACGGCTTCAGCAATTCGCTTAACAACCATCCCCCCCCCTCAAAAGGTGGACAAAATGGACACAACTCGCTTAAAAAGCGTCTTGCTTAGCAGCGGAAAATCTGGTCCCAACTGTAATTGTGTCAGAAATGGTGTAAGGTCTCCTGCTTTGGAGGGTGGGGTGGGGTGGGGGTGGACTATATGACCTACAATGTCCCTTCCAACTCTGTCGGTCGGTCTGTCTGTCTATCTACCTACCTACCTAACTTCCATACATACATATTTAATCAGGAAGCTGAATCTATCCTTCAAGGCCCCTTCCAAATCTTTTATTCTGTATCTACCTACCTACCTACATTATCTATCTATCTATCTATCTATCTATCTATCTATCTATCTATCTATCTATCTATCTATGGACCCAGATTGTTAGGGGGCAATATGCTATTTAGTATACCGTCTTTGGTGTAAGCCACTCAGAGTCCTTGGAGAGTGGGCGGCATAGAAATATGACTAATAAATAAATAAATAAATCTCTCTATCTCTATCTAGATATCTCTCTCTCATCACTCTATCTCTATCTCTATATCTCTATATTTCTCTATCTATCTATCTATCTATCTATCTTTTTTGAAAGAGTCTCTTTAAGCTCGACGTCCAATGCCGAGACCATAATTATTTTTATTATTTTTAAAAAATAACTGAAATTGATTTGTTTCCTCCCTCCCCACCTCTTCAACGCAGGGAGTCTGCTCCAATTCTTGAATATCCGTAGAAATCAAAGCCGCTGGGGTTAACCTCAGCTGCATTCTTTAAAGCGTCTTTTTAAAACAAAACAAAACAAAACAACCCTTACTTCCACAGAAAAACGGAAGAGAGCCTATTTTGAATCCTATCTCCAGCGATCAGGCGATGCTTTTTTTCCTCGTGGGAAAACGAAGAAGAAAAACATACAATCATAGACATTTATATGTATATATTTTTTTTGGCTTGTTTTATTCAGGATATATAAGTTGCTTTCTTTCCTGTGCCGCCAAATTGTCTAGAAACTTAAAAGGGAGCTTCAAACGGCCTGTTCCTAGTCATGGCACACCAACAAAGCAAAAAATCTGACTCGGTGCGCAGAAAGTTTTGGGCCAGTTGAACGAGCTCCCTGGGATCGCGGCCAATTTAATGATAATAAGGACTGAAATGGAACACCACCTGCGCGTAAGTTCCCACGAAGAAAGCCGGCCGTAGGAAAAAAATTAAAACTCGTTCGTCCAAACCAGGCACATAAAGCAGATTACAACTTCTTGAGAAAGCTTTTCCTTTGCCAAATTGCGCCTGTTCGGATCAATTTATCCTCCCTTGTTGTTACCTGCAAAAACGCCGATACAATAGGAAGGTTTCGTCTTTCGGAGGGGAATTTTAAACAAGGAACGAAACAGCACCCGAACTGAATGAGGAACCCCGACGGTTTTTTTTTTGAGAAGGAAAAAAAGAAGAAAAAGAGGCTGGTGTGATGGATTTGTTCGCTGCCTGGAATTATTGGTGGAAATCATTTATATAATGTTTATATATAAAAAGGGATGCGGTGGCTCAGCGGCTAAGACGCTGAGCTTGTCGGTCGAGAGGTCGGCAGTTCGGCGGTTCGAATCCCTAGTGCCACGTAACGGGGTGAGCTCCCGTTCCTTGTCTCAGCTTCTCCCAACCTAGCAGTTCGAAAGCAGGTAAAAAATGCAAGTAGGAAAATGGGGACCACCTTTGGTGGGAAGGGAACAGCGTTCCGTGCGCCTTTGGTGTTGAGTCATGCCGGCCACATGACCACGGAGACGTCTTCGGACAGCGCTGGCTCTTCGGCTTTGAAACGGAGATGAGCACCGCCCCCTAGAGTCGGGAATGACTAGCACATATGTGCAAGGGGAACCTTTACCTTTATATATATATATATAAATATATATAATATTTCGCTGATAAAGAAGTAAAGGGAGACTAGTATAGATCTATTTCAAGCTAAAAACCCCTGGACAAACAGGTTTAAAAACAGCTTTTATCCATGGGCTGTCAGACTCCTAAACACAATCACAATCACTCCACGTACATAGGGAAACGTATGACTAGGTTTTTCCCCCCCCAAATTACTTGTATACGTATTATTTTCTATGCTATTCATGTTTTCTTGTATTTTTTTTTTGTTGTTGTTGTTATGGATTGCACCAGTAGAGGCAAAACCAATTTCCTTGTATGCATGATGTACAATGACAATAAAGGCTAATAATAATAATAACAATGAATAATAAAAGCAGGATGCAAAGAAGCAAAAATACAATGCTACAATTAAACCTCAAACAGCATCTTGTGTATGTCTCTGATACTTTCCGTGTGGGGAATATTATATTTATTTCGCAGTGCTTATTTATTTCGCCATCTGTACTCTAAAAGTGGAAACCCAAGGCTTTTCATTAACAGTGTCATGCCAGTTGCAACTAAACCTCCAAACTTCATGAGATCGAAATGCTGTTCCCATTTATTCAATTTCCTACCAGCCTCTGCCAATCCCAAACAGCTTCCAAATAAAACCCACTTCGGTGTTTTTGAATACATTCTCCGAACCACCCACCTCCATCGCTACCGGATCAGGCGATCCGGTCCGAACCGGGAGCATTTCTCCCCTGCTCTATTGTGTTTGGGGAGTGACTAGACTCCTTCTGCATTCAGGAGTTATCAGCGTGAGATAAGAGCTGGGTCATGTCGAGAGAAGAACAAGGGCAAGAGACAAATCTTGATAACGGAAGTTAATTACGACAATTATAGCCATGCGTGCTTTTGTGAAGAGCGCACACCCCTGTCTATCACAGGGGGTTTGCCATCCAGCCAAGTGGAATGTGTATTCTTTGAACCCTAGTGTGCAACTGTATGTCTTTTCGAACAGTTTCTGATATATTCGTTCCCTTTTCAACCCATTTCCCTCCCCAAAATGAAAACACATTGGAAAGAAATGAGACTATTTAGTGGTCATCCGAAAGTTGTAAAATGGGGCAAAACAACTATCCCACTTAGCAACTGAAATTTTTGGCTCAACTGTGGTCAAAGACTACCTGTATCTTTTGCAAGCTCTAAGTTGCATAGACAGGCAGACAGACAGACAGATAGATAGATGGATATAGATAGATAGATAGATAGATAGATAGATAGATAGATACGATAGATACGATAGAGAGATGATAGAGGATAGAGATAGACAGACAGACAGATAGATAGATGGATATAGATAGATAGATAGACAGATAGATACGATAGAGATGATAGAGGATAGAGATAGATAGACATAGACAGACAGATACTGTAGATAGATAGATGATATAGACAGACAGACAGACAGACAGACAGACAGATACCATGTTTCCCCAAAAATAAGACCCTGTCTTATATTTTTTGAACCCTGAAAAAAGCGCTTGGCCTTATTGCTATGCGCTCAAAAGCCCGATTGGGCTTATTATCAGGGATGTCTTATTTTGGGGGAAACAGATACTGTAGATAGATAGATAGATGATATAGTTAGATAGATAGTTAGTTAGTTAGTGAGAGAGAGAGAGAGAGAGAGAGATGATAGAGAATAGATAGATAGATAGATAGATAGAGAGATAGATAGATAGATACTGTAGATAGATATAGTTAGATAGATACAGTAGCTGATAGAGATATAGATAGATGAGATAGATTAGATAGATACAGTAGATGATAGAGATATAGATAGATGAGATAGATAAGATAGACAGACAGACAGACAGACAGACAGGAAAATAAGGCGCCTCTTCCTTGTAGAAGGAAGGAGAAGATGAAGATTCTTGAGGTCACAGTTCCTTCGGATGCCATGTTGGCTAGAAAGGATGGCGCTGTCGCCCAAAAAAAAAAAACACCTGGAGGGCAATACCAGAGCCAGCCAGTTGTCTCACACCCTTCCTCCCCGCTGGTTCTAACCCGGCCTCCCCACTGGGGTGAAAAAAATCCTCTTCCCGCCTTTGGCTGCAATGTTTTTTGCTAGATCAAATGCTTTGAGACTATCACGTTGCTTCCAAGCCGGGCAGTCGGCAAGCCTCCACTGTGTACACTCAGAAGTAATCATTAACGGAGAAAATTGCACAGATTTTACAGTCTCTCTCTCTCTACTTCTTCTTCGGTGCCATCACCAAGAGGTCAGCGTACTTGGAAACGCTCTGAATAGAGCATTTCTACAGCCCCGACCATTAACGAAACGAGGAGCCAAAACGACCCGATTATAAAGTAAAAAAGGAATTGAAGATATATGTGAATAAAAATCGGGGCTGCTCGAATACGCATCTCAGATTGAATTGAAAAAGGAAACAACAAGGGAGTGGAAAAGGGGAGAGGAGTAAAGAGGGGGAGGGAGGAGAGTTGGGAGGTGAGAAGAGAAGAAAAGAAGAACGGGAAAAGGAGGGGAAGAAAGAAGGGGGAAAGAGGAGGAGAGAGGGTAAGAAAGGGAGGAAGAAGAGAGGAGAGAAGAGGAGAGGAAGTAGAAAAGGGAAGGAGAGGAGGAATGAGGAAAGTAGAAAGAAACAGAAAAGGAGAGAGAAGGGAAGAGAGAGCCTTGGTAGTACAGTGGTTTAATGCATCCTGTAATTAACACAGCTGCCTGCAATTTCTGCAGGTTCGAATTATCCCCAGGCTCAAGGTTGACTCAGCCTTCCATCCTTTCTAAGGTAGGTTAAATGAGGACCCAGTTTGTGGGGGCAATAAGCTGACTTTGTATAAATATACAAAAGTACGAAGGCTATTGCTTAACGCATTGTAAGCCGCCCTGAGTCTCCGGAGAAGGGCAGCATATAAATCAAATTAAAAAAAAAAAAAAGGACAGGTTGTATTAAAATAAAGGAAGGAAAAGGTAGAAGAGCAGACCCGAACAACTAATAAGCAAATGGAAGTTAAAGAATAAGATGAATGAATAATGATTAATGATGGACAAAAGACTGTACATTTGAATACGCCGACAAAAAAATAAATAAAAAACGTAAAAGGTCATTAACGAAACGAGGAGCTGAAATGAGGTGCTGATTCAAATCCTGTCCCCAAATCCTGCTAGGGAAAATTCTTTTACTGGCCCAGGATGAAAACAAAAAACAAAAACAGCTGATCCGGACTAGCTTTTGCATGCCAAATCAAAATACTTTTTTGAAATAATCCTCCCCCCCCCCCCGGCATTATTCTAACTGCTCGTTTGGTCAAGCCACTCGATCCGTCTGATCACGAGATAACCTTGGTTTGGGAGGCAAGAAGGGATCACCTTGATGAGGTCACCTGGAATTGGTTCCGGAGTTATCCGGGGACAGGAGGACGCCTCATCTCTCAAGCCTGCGAACTTTGTAATTGCTGAGTTGTCTCTTGCCAGCCCTTTATGGCCTCGGATTCAAGGTGGTGCAAAAATTATCTCTCCCGCACACTTTTGCACATCCCGGTAATCTATTAAAAGCTCCCCGCAAACCCCCCCCCCCCCCAATCTTATTGTCACGTCACAAAATTACCCAGCAGATGACACAGCTGGAAAAAAAAAACACACTACTTCGGAAAGCACATCAAATGTTGACTTTCATGCCGTAAAGTCAGATCTCATTTAGAGCTAAGCTTCTTCCCCCTCGAATAATACGGCCCTGGCTTTTAAAAAAACAAACACATGGATCATCCAGAAGAATCGCCAGTATTTTTTTTGGAAACGCCCTACGTTTAAACGCCCTAGCTTATTTCCTTGATAATCCTAAATTTAGGCTCCTTTTCCGTTCTATTCCCTTACTTAGAACCTCTTTTTTTTTTGCTATATAACCTTGTTCCCGTTTATCCTAAAGGTAAAGGTTCCCCTCGCACATATGTGTTGGTCGTTCCCGACTCTAGGGGGCGGTGCTCATCTTCGTTTCAAAGCCGAAGAGCCAGCGCTGTCCGAAGACGTCTCCGTGGTCATGTGGCCGGCATGACTCAACGCCAAAGGCGCACGGAATGCTCTTACCTTCCCACCAAAGGTGGTGCCTATTTTTCTACTTGCATTTTTTTTTACGTGCTTTCGAACTGCTAGGTTGGCAGAAGCTGAGACAAGTCACGGGAGCTCACCCTGTTACGCGGCAGTAGGGATTCGAACCGCTGAACTGCCGACCTTCCGATCGACAAGCTCAGCGTCTTAGCCACTGAGCCACCATGTCCCTTTTTATCCTAGAGACCCGTTAATCCAGGGTCTCTCAACCTTGACCTTCTTAAGAGGTGCGAACGTCAACTCCCAGAATTCCCCAGCCAACAGGAAGAATTCTAGGAGTTGAAGTCCACAGAGTTCTACTAACGTTGAGCAGAAAGGTATTTTTTTCAGGAACCTGACAGCACAAAGTACTGGTACCTTTTACATTTACCTTTTAGATGAAGGAAGGCAAAGACGGCGCTTCCAGCAACACGGCGGATCAGTCGTAAATAGATAATAGATAAAACTTTCTTCCTGGTTCCTGCTCGGGGCAATTCCAGTAACACCCACTCAGCGTTTTTTCCAACTCCTCGACACAAAATATTGGTGTTTGCTCACTGCAAAGGAAGGGGGAGAGAGAGAGAGAAAAAATGCACACACACGGATTATTTACTCAGCAGAAACGCCACTCCGAAAGCTCTTGAAACAAGAGAGGGCTGCAATGGAAAAGGAGGGAGGGCGCTTTGCGGATTTCGGTTTTGGTAAACACGCAACCTAAGATCAGATAGATCTGGGTGGGTCAGTCACCTAAGAACGCGAAAAAGAACAACAGAACAATCTCGCTGCCAGGTGTTTTGACGCAACAGCTAAAGCAGCAGGCCAACCTACGACCACAATGGAGCCCGAGATTTTCCACGGCGAAACGAGACAAGTTTTTTTTAAAGTGAGCTTCGCCCCGTTTTACGACCTTTTCTTGTTCAGTGAATCGTTGCCATTGTTAAATTTAGCAAATGACGGGCGCAAAGTGAATCTGGCTGCCCCAAATGGGGCAAAGCTCACTTAACAAACAGAAATTTGGGGCTCAATTGTGGTCGTTAAGTCGAGGACTAACCCGTACAGGTGCGGCTCTGAGAAGAATCAGTTACGCCCTTCTGGCATCCTGAGAATAGACAGGTATCCTGCAACGAGGTTTAGCTCAGTACCTGCTACAGGTAAGACAGAGAACCAGAGCAAATTTCTGCTTCTCAGGTAGCGGCTACAAAATGAGGGGAGGGGCAGAATATTCATGGAAGGTGGGGGGACTGGGGGAAATAAGGGATTACATCCACCAGTGGAGAGATGCTTTTCTCCTCTCCTAAAGTTTCATGTCTTACTATGAAGATATCGTGTGAAATCAAGGAAGGAAGGAAAGAAGGAAGGAAGGAAAGAAATAAAGAGAAGGAAGGAAGGAAGGAAAGAAAGAAATAAAGAGAAGGAAGGAAGGAAGGAAGGAAGGAAGGAAGGAAGGAAGGAAGGAAGAAAGAAAGAAAGAAAGAATAAAATTGTGCCAGATAATAAAGATCAGGTCATTCTTAAGGCTCTTCCTAAACCTGTTTTAAAAGGATCTTTAGTGAAGGTTGAGTTCCTAGAGACGTTATCAGAGAGAAAGAAAGAAAGAAAGAAAGAAAGAAAGAAAGAAAGAAAGAAAGAAAGAAAGAGAGAAAGAAAGAATGAATCACTGCTCAATGCCAAGAGAACTGCCAAGCCAGTTTTGTGCCCAAAGGCCTCGTAAGCTAGTCAAGAAGCTGGCTACATGCCTGGATAAAAGACACACACACACACACATACACAGAAGAGGTGTGAGTCTCCAGCTACAGCCCGATTTCACAAACTGCAGCCGAAGCCTACAAAAACCACAAAGGCTTAAAACTCAGCAGCCAGCCAGCCGGACATTTTCACACAACCATCCCAGAAAAGAATCTTTGCACAGAGAGAGAGAAAGAGAGAGAGGGAGGGAGGGAGGGAGAGAAAGAGACGCGTGGAATGTTTCTTTAACTTTGCTTGGCATCCTCTCTAGAAAAACCTCCAGCAGTCCTCAAGGCTGAGAAGGAAGGGGGGGGGGGAAAAACACATTCCAGCGCCACTCCTTCATAGGGAGGGAGACCCCCCCCCACTCCCGGAAACATACATTTCCCAGTGCCAATATATACGTGGATTGATTTCTGGAGATTGGGAAGTTCTTGAAACCTCTAAGCCAGGAAGGTGGGCAAAAGGGGAATCAACCCGATTTCAGGAGGTTGGCAATTTGACTCTGGGCATTAAAATCTACCTGGTATCTATGGTATCTATCTATCGATTGATCGATCGATCGATCAATCTTTCTTTCTTTTTCTTTCTTTCTTTCTCTTTCTTCTTTATCCTATCTATCTTTCTTTCTTTTTCTTTCTCTCTTCTTTATCCTATCTATCTTTCTTTCTTTCTTCTTTATCCTTCCTTTCTTTCTTCTTTATCCTATCTATCTATCTATCTATCTATCTATCTATCTATCTATCTATCTACCTACCTACCTACCTACCCACCCATCTCTTGAAATCTTCCTGGTATCTATGGTATCTATCTATCTATCGATTGATCGATCGATCTTTCTTTCTCTTTCTTTCTTTCTCTTTCTTCTTTATCCTATCTATCTATCTTTCTTTCTTTCTTTTTCTTTCTCTCTTCTTTATCCTGTCTATCTTTCTTTCTTTCTTCTTTATCCTTCCTTTCTTTCTTTCTTCTTTATCCTATCTATCTATCTATCTATCTATCTATCTATCTATCTATCTACCTATCTACCTACCTACCTACCTACCTACCCACCTACCCATCTCTTGAAATCTTCCTGGTTTCCTTGCTTTTCTTTTTCAACAGGGTCTCCAATATACATCTCTTTTATTTTCCCGTCCTGCTGTTCTCTACACCCTCTACACCCATCTACACCCTCTTCCCTCAAGCTATCTTGGTTACCCACACCCCTGAAAGCCCCCTCCTCCAATTTGTGCTTCTTTCCAATTTCCTTTCAATTTCTCCCCTTTGATCGTTTTCTCTTTTGGCCCTAGAAGAGCCAAGTTATATATTACACATTATATTGTACATTATGTTGCATATAAACAGGGAGCAAACCCCATTCTCTTCTAGCGCTGATAACGTTACCTAGTTCTGCAAGAAAGCAACAAGCTCAGAGAGCACCAAGTCCTCTACCTCCTCCTCTCCGTAAACCCCACTCCCTTCTAGCACTGATAATGTTACCTAGCTGGGTAATGAAAGGTCTGCAAGAAAACAGCCAAGCTCAGAGAGCACCAAGGACCCCACTGTCATCTCTCTCCACCTCTTCCTCTTCCTCCCCTTCTCCTTCACTCCACAAACCCCACTCCCTTCTAGCGCTGATAATGTTACCTAGCTGGGTAATGAAAGGTCCGCAAAGAAAACAGCCAAGCTTAAAGAGCAGCAAAGACCGCACCGTAATAAGAACAACCAACGCTACTTCTGAATCCTTTGTGTGAATCCCTGGTTTTTAACACACCACCACACAAATCTCTTTTGTCAAGCTGTACAGCAGAATTTCCGCAGAGGGCTGTTAAGGCGTTGAGTCTGGAGGATGCCATTCAGGGCGAGTTTTCTCCTTCAATGCCTTCCTTCTCAGCCTGGATCCTCTTTTGCCAACTCCATCCCCGTTTACTTATTTATTCGATCGTTTTCAATATTTGTTCTACAGCCGCCTATTTCCTCCCATGACTCTGGGCTGCTTACAATTGCAATTTTTTTCCGATTAACGGAGCTGATTAAATACACCTGGAGGGTAAAGATGGGGAAGCCTATACATTTTATAAATAAAGGGAATAAAATCCAATTGAGCTACGTTGCTGCGCTGGGCTGGCGCAAAGCTTGCACCTGGGTTTGGCACGAGGAATGAACTCAGCACACACCCCGATCAGGCTGTGTTCCCACAGAGATTAGGGATGGATCCAGGGTTCGAATCCACCCACCCATCCAATTGGGGTTTGCGGGCATATTGCACAAGATGAAAGCATGGGTGAGTGGGTGGATTCCAGCACTGGAGCACAGATTGATCCTCAATGGCTACTTCTTTCCCCTCCTCTGTTCCCCCCCCCCCACTTTTGTTTTCTCTCCCACTCTTCCCTCCCCTCAACACTCTTTCCTCCAGATGCTTTGGACTTCCACTCCCATCATCCCCAGCCAGGACAGGCACTGGCAAAGACTCCATAAATAGATAAGAGAGATAGATAGAGAGAGAGGGAAAGAGAGAAAAGATAGAGAGAGAGAGAGAGAAGATAGAGAGAAAGGGAAGGTAGATAGAGAGTGAGAGAGAGAGAAGAGATAGATAGATAGATAAATAGATAGATAGATAGATAGATAGATAGATAGATGGAGAAAGATAGAAGAGAGAGAGAAGATAGATAGATAGATATAGAAGAGAGATGATTGATAGAGAGATAAAGATAGATAGTGAGAAAGAGAAGATAGATATAGAATATAGAAGAGAGAGAGATGATTGAGAGATAAAGATAAATAGATAGTGAGAAAGAGAAGATAGATAGATAGATATAGAGATATAGAAGAGCAAGAGAGATGATTGATAGAGAGATAAAGGTAGAGAGAGAGAGAGAGAAGATAGAGATAGATAGAAAGAGAAGATAGATTGATAGAGATATAGAAAAGAGAGAGAGAGGATTGATAGAGAGAGAAGATAGGGATAGAAAGAGAAGATAGAGATATAGAAGAGAGATGATTGATAGATAAAGGTAGAGAGAGAAGATAGATAGATAGAAAGAGAAGATAGATAGATATAGAAGAGATGACTGATAGAGAGATAAAGATAGATAGCGAGAAAAAGATAGATAGAAAGAGAAGATAGATTGATAGAGATATAGAAGAGAGAGAGAGGATTGATAGAGAGAGAAGATAGAGATAGAAAGAGAAGATAGAGATATAGAAGAGAGATGATTGATAGATAAAGGTAGAGAGAGAAGATAGATAGATAGAAAGAGAAGATAGATAGATATAGAAGAGATGATTGATAGAGAGATAAAGATAGATAGATAGTGAGAAAAAGATAGATAGAAAGAGAAGATAGATTGATAGAGATATAGAAGAGAGAGAGAGAGGATTGATAGAAAGAGAAGATAGAGATATAGAAGAGAGAAGATAGATAGATAGATAGAAAGAGAAGAGAGATATAGAAGAGAGACGATTGATAGAGAGATAAAGATAGATAGATAGCGAGAAAGAGAAGATAGATAGAAAGAGAAGATAGATTGATAAATATAGAAAAGGGAGAGAGAGATGATTGATAGAGAGATAAAGGTAGATAGATAAAATAAATAAATACAATAAATGCATAAAAATAAAGACATAAATAATATTATATAAAATAAAATAATCTTTTAAAAAAAGCTGCGGGGGCGCAGCTTCCCATGCTGTTCTGTCGGGGGTGGGTGGGGTGGGGGGGTTCCATTCCACAGGGAGGGAGGGGGGGACTACAAAGCCCATACTTTCCAGAGGCGCGGGGAGCCATGGGTTTTGTAGTCCGGGGGGGGGGGTTTCCCAAATTTTATTATTAAAGGATGGGGCGGGGGGGGTGGGATTTTTTTGGACGCTTCTATCCTTGCTCCCCCCCCCACCCCCGTCTGCATAAAAACCAAAGCTTGGAGGGGGGGGTCACTCACTCACTGACCGGCCGCCTGCTCCGCCGTCTCTGCTTTGACCTCCCTTCAGACGTGTCTCCCCTTCTTCAGCCGGACCCGCCCCCTCCGCGCGCGGATTGGCCGGAGGCCGCGTCACCTTGCCCGGACGAGCGTCCCGATTGGCTTAGAGCCGCTCCCTCCTCCTCCTCTTTTTTTTTTTCCCCCGCCCCCTCTTTTTTGTGGCCAGCCTGGTTTCGCTCTTTGAAAGAGCAGGAACGTGCGGCGCGTTGCGGGGAGGGGAGAATTTTGGGCCTCCCCGGGTGCCGTAGTTGGGTCACGTGCCCCCGGAGCCGCTTCCTAGAGTGGGCCGGACTTCGCCCACAGGGCGCTTTTACGACACTGCCGCCAAGCACGGAAGCAGCCGGGCGAGGCGGACCGGCAAAAAAAAAATGTTCGGGGGCGCCGAGGAGGAGGATGCCGACTTCGTGTCTCCGACGGGGGGGTGAGAGCGCGGGAGGGAGGGGGGGGTTGGTTGGGGGCGGGACCGGAAGAGGAACTAGCTACTTCCGTTCGCTTGTCAAACTTGGGGGGGGGCAACTTGGAGCACCCCTCTTGGGGCTAAAATATATATCTGTTATTTTAAGTGAGTGCCTCTGAGCATGTGCAGAGGGCATTTGAATTTCTGGGTGGGGGGTCTAAAGTCAGCTGGGTTTCTGAGCCCAGAGAGTGCCTCTGAGCATGTGCAGAGGGCATTTAAACTTCTTTTCATTCATTCTATGCATTCCAGCAAGAGAAACAGGGTCATTTGAGTGAAAAACTATAATCTTCCATTATTTATTTATTTATTTATTTATTTAATTAATTAATTAATTAATTAATTAATTTATATACCGCCCTATTCCTAAGGGACTCATTAGTAACACAGAAGCTGCGTTCTCCCCGTATATTTATCTAGGGCAGACTAACCTTGTTTGTGTCACGTGGTTGGCATGGTTTGTATTAACCCTGGTTTGTGTTTGTGGCTTGGCGTGTTGTGAGGACCCAGCCTGTTTGATTAGCTTGTATTGAGCAGACTCAGTAATCAGGCTAAGAGTGTGATGTGAACAGAGACATTTATTTTTGTATCTATCTATCTATCTATCTATCTATCTATCTATCTATCTCTATCGTATATCTATCTGTCTCTATATCTATCTATCTATCTATCTATCTATCTATCTATCTATCTATCTCTATCTGTATCTATCTATATCTATCTGTCTAATCTATCTCTATCATGTCTATCTGTCTCTATCTATACCTATCTATATGTAGCTATCTATCTATCTCTATCTAATCTATATCGTATATCTATCTGTCTCTCTATATCTATCATCTCTATATCTATCTATCTATCTATCTATCTATCTATCTATCTCTATCTGTATCTATCTATATCTATCTGTCTAATCTATCTCTATCATGTCTATCTGTCTCTATCTATACCTATCTATATGTAGCTATCTATCTATCTCTATCTAATCTATATCGTATATCTATCTGTCTCTCTATATCTATCATCTCTATATCTATCTAATCTATATTGTATATCTATCTGTTTCTATTTATACCTATCTATCTATCATCTATCTGTTCTATCTATCTCTATCTATCTATCTATCTATCTATCTATCTATCTCTATCATATATCTACCTGTCTCTATCCCTTTATCTATCTATCTATCTATCTATCTATCTATCTATCATTTCTTAACCACCCATCTCCCTATGTTCTCTCTCAAGTTACCCTACCTTGCAGGGTTATTGTCACCGTAGAAGAGGGTTGGGGTGGGGGGTAGGCATACAGATTTTGTTTCCATGGGAGAAACTGAATTAGACTTGCCAACAAGGGCTTCTCTTTATGACTTGTGACCCCGCTGCTTTCTGCGTTTGTTAGTATGATAACTACAAGCCTTTCGAAGGCACCCGCTTTTCGGAGTGAGATGGGCGGCACATAAATTGAATATCTAAAATAATCAGCAAGGATTCTCAGACGGGGAGTTCACACACACACACTGCATTACACCGCAACCTGACAAATTACTCGGTCGCATACTTTAACCAACATTAAGGCTGGTAAAATTATAGATTATGGCTTGGCGTGGCTTGTGAATTTGTAACTCAATAAACCACAGCCCAGGACAGCCTAATTTAATGTGTTGTCCGAGGCCTCACAGTTGTATTCTTGACATCTGGAGGACGCCGGGTTGGCGAGATCTGCTTTAATAAACATTGAATCCTAGGTTCTTGTTTCAAAAATAGAGGCAGTTACTGGTTAAATGAAGCTTAATGGTAGTTTCTGTTTTCTTGTGTCAATTTGTACCATTTTCGTAAGAGGACATATTTCTTTCCTGCATCATGAATGACCAATCTATTTCCCAAATTAATGACATAAACAGGCATATAATAGTGTCAGAGGGATCAGGGTGGATTTGATTTAAATCGAGTTGATTTAAATCACAATTTAAATCATGATTTAAATCACTAGTAAAAAGGCTCGATTTAAATCAACTCGATTTAAATCGTAATTTTTAAAGAGCAACTGTCATCTCTGCTACTCCTTTGACCCGCTGTTGACTCACCGATCGTCCCAGTGTTGCAGAATATACAGCCTCGTGCTACCTAACTAAGCTCCATTTCATGCTGAATAAACTAAATTATTTATGTATTTTAAATAGAAATCTATCTTACGATAGATTTTTACCCCAAAATTTTTTTAATAAAATAAATTTGATAAAAATCAACAAAATCCGATTTAAATAAAAAAAATCTGATTTTTTTTATTTTTATTTTTTTAAAAAATCATTGATTTTTATCCACCCTGAGTTGGGATCCTTCTTGGTAGTTGTGTGGTCTTTAGTTAGCACTAAAGAGGCTATCTTGTCTCTGAATGTCGCAAGAATGTGCTTAGTTAAGCAAGCCAGCTTGCGAGATGGTGCAATAAAAGAGATCGGTCGGGGCAAAGGGAAGAAGCTCGTGTTGATTAGATTAGTGGTTGTGTGACTCCGCTGGCTTTGGAAATACGAGAGGAATTGGGGGGGAGATATTCCTGCCTGTCATATTTACCTACATTATTCCAGGTTAAAGCAGCATGCAGAAGCACAGAAGAAAAAAGAATAAAAATATGACGCCCAAGAAATGAAAGGCGTCGGAGAAAGAATTAAAATTTAAGCTACGCAAACCATCCTTCGCGGCACGTCTGACCATCATTCCGTGCTTTCCATCCCAAATTGGTTGTGGGGAACAGTGTGTTGGCTTGCAAGGTAGACTCTCGTTTCGGGATCGTGGTTTGCATACAGAATAGAATAGAATAGAATAGAATAGAATAGAATAGAATAGAATAGAATAGAATAGAATAGAATAGAATAGAATAAGGGTAGGGTAGGGTAGGGTAGGGTAGGGTAGGGTAGAGTAGAGTAGAGTAGAGTAGAGTAGAGTAGAGTAGAGTAGAGTAGAAAATAGAAAATAATAGAAAATAGAAAGCTCCCTATCTCTACCGTTGCCAATAGTTTTGTATGGAAAAGACTCTCGGGAGGGAAGGGAAATAAAAAAAAATCCAAGATGGGAAGGTCAGGAGGAAATGTCATAATAGGGAAACTCCACAGTTGCATTCTTGTGATCAGCAGAGCTTGGATTTGCAAAAAGAGAGGAGGATTTTGCAACCCATTGGGCGGTTTCCAACCATGCCTTTCAAAC
The DNA here is from genome assembly GCF_059756535.1 of Pantherophis guttatus. Lineage (NCBI taxonomy): Eukaryota > Metazoa > Chordata > Lepidosauria > Squamata > Colubridae > Pantherophis > Pantherophis guttatus. The sequence continues at coordinate 15,221,147 of NC_142078.1, read as the reverse complement.
CCTTGAGATGCAGAGATAGACCAGACAGGGAAGGTAGTTGAGAGGCGGCCTTCCCCAGCCTCGCTTTTTTGAGATAAGCTGGGACTACAAGGCCCACAATTCCTTTGGCCTTTGTTGGGTGGACTTCTTGCACTTTTCAATTTGGGGATTGATGTTTGCCAACTTTCTCTCTCTCTCTCTCTCTCCTTCTCTCCCTCCCACTCTCTCCCTCCCTCCCTCTCTTTCTCTCCCCATCTCTTTCCCTCTCTCTTTCTCTCCCTCCCTCTCTTTCTCTCCCTCCCTCTCTTTCTCTCCCCATCTCTCTCCCTCCCTCTCTCTTTCTCTCCCTCTTTCTCTCCCTCTCTCTTTCCCTCTTTTTTTCTCATCTCTCTCTCTCTCCTTCTCTCTCTTCCCATCTCTCTCTCCCTCTCTCTTTCTCTCCCCATCTTTCTCTCCCTCTCTGTTTCTCTCCCTCCCTCTTTCTCTTTCCATCTCTCCCTCCCTCTTTCTCTCCCCATCTCTCTCTCTTCCTCTCCCTCTCTCTCCCTCCCCATCTCTTTCCCTCTCCCTCTCTCTCCCTCCCCATCTCTTTCCCTCTCTCTTTCTCTCCCTCCCTCCCTCTCTTTCTCTTCCCATCTCTCTCTCCCTCTCTCTCTCTTTCTCTTCCCTTCTCTCTCTCTCCCTTCTTCCTTCCCTCTCTCTTTCTTTCTCTCCCTCCCTCGTTTTCTCTCCCCCTCTTTCCCTTTCTCCCTCTCTCTCCCCTCTCTCTCTCTCTTCCTTCCTCCGTCTCCCCCTTCTCTCTCCCTCTCTTCAACATTGGTATCAAATACCCTTTAGTCATACAGTATATAAAATTTATATAAAATATCCTTTTAGGTGACGCGGAATGAGGCTGACAGGGGAGAAGGGAGGTCTAGATTAGAATATCTCTCTTTCAGCTGATGTATTGGTAGATTTGGCCGTCCCGGGATTCTGCAAATCGTAGCCTAGAAAAAAGTCTGCAGAATTCAAGAATTCAAGAAACGCTTGAATAGGGTGTCAAGGATCCTGTTCCTTTCAGTTCAGCTTTACTTCCTTTTTCTCTCTTCCCCCTTTCCTTCCACCCAGAGCTAGCTCAGCAAATGAGGACCATGTGATGGACCAGCTCTCCGGGCCCAGCAATCCAAGCAAGCCCATGTCATGGGACATTGTCTCATTTCCCTTAATTTCCTGTTCCAAGAAGGGGAAGGAGATAAATAGATGGTGTTTTTCTTGAGTTGGGAAAAAAAAAAACCCCACGAAGGCTTAAACTTTAATTGGAAACGACTGTCCTGTTCTGGGCTGTCTCTTTATCTTCATGAATAAAAAGCCGTGTGGATGAACAAAATGCTTATTTTTATATTATTGTTTAAAATGTTTATTAGCAGGCAGTGCAAATTTAAGTAACCATAAGGCAGTCTTTTTTTTATTATTATTATTATCCATCTGGCTATAGGCACCCTCTTCCTCCAGTCTCGTTTCATTAAAGTCAGTAATCAGTAACCGTAACAGAGTTGGAAGGGACCTTGGAGGTCATTTAGTCCAACCCCCTGCTCACGCAGGAGACCAAAATTGGGGATTCGAACCGCCAAACTGCTGACCTTTCTGATTGACAGGCTCAGCGTCTTAGCCACTGGAGCCACCTAGTCAGGCAGAAAGTCCGTTCATCTGTGGACTTTCTGAATCGGTTCCCCCGAATTTGAACTCGTCTTAAAGTGGGGTGCCCAGAATTGGTCTCGGGGACTTACAAAAGGGGGTGTGACAAGAGCAGATCTTGCAAGCGTTGATGTACTGACCAATAAATGAGAATATTGGTTTTCTTGCAGACATTTCGTGACCCAACTAGGTAACATCATCAGTGGCTAGTAAGTGTTGTTCTCAGTTTATATTCTAGTGTCTTTCCCTGTCTGGGTGGCTGGCGGCGCTCTTAGAGATTCTTCGGGTGGCTCTTTGGCGGTTTCTTGATTGGGGTATTGTTTATTTGACTGTTGGTCTGACGTTAACCTTGGAGTTAATCTATGCCAATGATGGCGAAGCTTTTTGGCACCGAGTGCCCAAACCGGAATGCGTGTGCATGTGTGCACGCTGGAGCACCGGAAACCTGAAAACCAGCTGGCCTGTGCATGCAGACCTAAAGTTGGGGCTGTTTTCAAGCCATTTTTCGGGCCGTTTTCAGGCTGTTTTGGGGGGCATTTTTCTGGCTGTTTTTGGCCCGAAAATAGCCTGAAAATCGCCCCAAAATGGTGTGAAAATGGCCCTGAAAACAGCCGGAAAACGGCCCAGAAATGGCCCGGAAAATGGCCTTCTCTTCCTCTTCCTCTTCCTCTTCCTCTTCCTTATTGTATTCTATTCTAATCTATTCTATTCTATTCTAATCTAATTCTATTCTAATTCTAATTCTATTCTAATCTAATCTAATCTAATCTAATTCTATTCTAATTCTAATTCTAATTCTAATTCTATTCTAATCTAATCTAATCTAATCTAACCTAATCTAACCTAACCTAATCTAATTCTATTCTATTCTATTCTATTCTACTCTACTCTACTCTACTCTACCCTACCCTACCCTTATTCTATTCTATTCTATTCTATTCTATTCTATTCTATTCTATTCTATTCTATTCTATTCTACCCTACTCTACCCTACCCTACCCTACCCTTATTCTATTCTATTCTATTCTATTCTATTCTATTCTATTCTATTCTATTCTATTCTATTCTATTCTACTCTACTCTACTCTACCCTACCCTACCCTACCCTACCCTACCCTACCCTACCCTAACCTACCCTACCCTTATTCTATTCTATTCTATTCTATTCTATTCTATTCTATTCTATTCTATTCTATTCTATTCCATTCTACTTACCGGCTTCTTTAAGTTAGGTAGGAGCCTCTACCTTTCCAAGGTCGCTCCGCAATTCCAGAGACCTGATCTTGTGCAAATTCAGGATTTTTTTTTTTTTTTTTTTTTTGCAAACCCGAGCTTGCATTGTTATCTTTCCAACCCCCTCCTTGGCCTGCTGATGCTTCAAGATGGGCGAAGAAGGAGGGGAGGGAAAATGGGATTATCTTTCAGTAAAACCGTCATGAAGGTCGTGAGTAGACCGAGGTTGTCCGAGAGAGACGCACAACCAGGCGGAGCTGAAGGTGGCAATGGCAGACTCATGGCGGACCGAGTATTTTTGGCAAGCTGCCCACGGGTCGGTTGGTTTGCCTCGGTTTTCGGGGTGCGGGGGGGTGCTACGTTTTGGTGTGAAGGTTGTTAAAATTGCGCTTCCATCCCGGAATATTTAGGGGAGCCTGTTTAACCCCAGAACTGAATATTTTGGGGCTTGGCAATTGTATTGAGCGCTGATCAAATTCTCGTGCTTTTGTGATTGATTTTACTACACAAGTTTCTAGCTCGGAAGAATACGGATCTAAACAGGGCAGGATTTCAAGGCAGAGCGGAATTCTTTCATGCTTTGGCATAAGGTGACTCAGTTATGGCGCCGGTCCTCATTGTTTTGCTTGTGTTTCCCAGTGGGCGTGGTCAAAGCAAGGGGTAAACGATTTTGCAAATTTGCCTATTTAATTTGGACAGTGCCTGGTTGGCTTAGGGGTTATGGCTGGTCACAGCTATCTTGTGGTTTTTTTTTTCTAAACTCCTAGCCTTTAAAAACATTGGTTCGGTGCAAATCAGAGTTTCCACGTTGCATGTACCATTACATGCAGGTTGTAAGTGGAGCTAATCGTTCCTGACTCTAGGGGGCATCTCCTTTTCAAAGCCGAAGAGCCAGCGCTGTCCGAAGACGTCTCCGTGGTCATGTGGCCGGCATGACTCAACGCCAAAGGCGCACGGAACGCTCTTCCCTTCCCACCAAAGGTGGTGCCTATTTTTCTACTTGCATTTTTTTTTACGTGCTTTCGAACTGCTAGGTTGGCAGAAGCTGGGACAAGTCACGGGAGCTCACCCCGTTGCGCGGCACCAGGGATTCGAACCGCCGAACTGCCGACCTTTCGATCGACAAGCCCAGCGTCTTAGCCGCTGAGCCACCGCGCCCCCTACAACATATAATACAATCACTTTATATTTGCCCTGAAACAAATTTCGTTATCGGCGTTCGCATCTTTGAGAGGTCCTCGGTGCTCTCTGAGCTTGGTTGTTTCCTTGCAAACGTTTCATGACCCAACTAGGTAACATCATCAGTGTTACGGAGTGTGACTTGCTCCCTGTTTATATGCAGTAGCTCAGAGTTTGGTTGTTTTCTGGCAGGCGTTTCATGACCCAAATTAGGTGGCATCATTGCCAGAAAACATCCAGGTTTCAGAGAGCACAAGGACCTTTTATTTCAATCTCAAGCTACTATAAATATTATTCTAAATCAGTTCTCATCTTTATTTCTCTTTATTAACTGGGCATTTCCTCCTCCCCCCCCTTCTTTCTGCAGGGCCAGGCTGGCCTCTCTCTTCGGCATGGACCAGGCAACTTCTGGTACTGGGAACGAATTTTTCCAGTATACAGCACCTAAACAGCCCAAGAAAAATCTACCGGCCGCAGGTAGGTAATGGTTGGCCAAAATCCAGAATGCGTAAGTAGAAATCACATAGAGCTTTTTCCAGCGGGGGAATGAAATGGCGCCCCCCGATGGATCCGGCTGGGATAAAAGATCTGAAAATGCTTGGCTGGTGAAGGGGTCCTTTTTTTTTATTATTTTGTTTTTTAATTTGATTTATATGCCGCCCTTCTCTGGAGACTCAGGGCGGCTTACAATGCATTAAACGATAGCCTTCATTCTTTTGTATATTTATACAAAGTCAGCTTATTGCCCCCACAAACTGGGTCCTCAATTTACCTGCCTTAGAAAGGATGGAAGGCTGAGTCAACCTTGAGCCTGGCGAGATTCGATCTTACTTTAATTGCAGACAGCTGGTGTTAAATTACAGTCCTTGAACTTGTGGGACCGTGACCAGGGATGAAATTCTCCCGGTTCGGACCAGATCACCCGATCCGGTAATGATGGCAGCGGGTGGTTCGGAGAACCGGTAGCAAAAATCCCTGACATCCTCCTATGCCCAGCTGAGCCACACGATCATCAGAAGCTTTTTTTAAATTATTTTTAAAAGCATTTTTTCTACAACCTCTTTGGCCGAAAAAATGCTTTTAAAAGTAAAAAAACAAAGGGCGGCTCAGCTGGGATTGTCAGACGCTTTTAAAAGCATTTTTTCTACAACCTCTTTGGCCGAAGAGGTTATAGAAAAAATGTTTTTAAAAGCCTCTGACGATCCCAGCTGAGTTGCCTGATCGTCAGAGGCTTTTAAAAGCATTTTTTTTCTGCCGAAGAGGTTGTAGAAAAAATGCTTTTAAATGTAAAAAAAAAAAGGCGGCTCAGCTGGGATCGTCAGAGGCTTTTAAAAGCATTTTTTCTACAGCCCCTTCGGCCGAAGAGGATATAGAAAAAATGTTTTTAAAAGCCTCTGACGATCCCAGCTGAGTTGCCTGATCATCAGAGGTTTTTAAAAGCATTGTTTCCTGCCAAAGAGGTTGTAGAAAAAATGCTTTTAAAAATAAATAAATAAATAAAAAGTTGGCCACGCCCACCTAATCACATTAACCCTCCCACCACCAAGCCACGCCCACAGAACCGGTAGTAACAAATTTTACATTTCACCACTGATCATGACCCCCCCCCCCCTTAAATCAATGAATGTGTGGGTCCCTCTGTCGAATAGAGGTAACCCTTGGACTTATGGCCACAACGGAGGCCAACGTTTCAGACGCTAAGCAAGACGGAGTCTTCCTTACTCCGTCGTCAGAGCTTGGTTTTCCAGATGTTTCGACTTGCTCCTCTCCGTAACATGTATGCCCAAATTCTTTCCTGGTGTTCTGCTTCAGGTGCGGGGCCCCCAACGCAGAAGCCTCCTCCGCCTGCGGGAGCACCCTCCGTCTTCGTAGCCACGGCCGTTCATGCCTATCGGTTGTAAGTACCGTATTTCCCGTATTTACTCCCCGCTTGTAAGGAATATTTGCCCTTAAGGGTGGGTGCGTTTTTGGAGAGGGAAGAGGGCAATCCTTCTCTTCGGTAGACTAGACATACCTTCAAGGGTTCATTGTACCGTTTAGCCTCCGGCCCTCTAATCATCTTCGTTGCTCTTCTCTTTTTTACAATTGGAATTCCAGCACAAACGGGACCTACGTGAAACAAGGCAAATACGGAGCAGCGGTGGTGGGATGCCACACCACCCAGGAGGTAAGAGGTGGGATTCATGCTTCCCTTTGCATCCTGTTTGGCATCCTCCCCATCTTCGTCCCATCTGCTACTCCTTCCTTCCTTCCTATCTTCCTTCCCTCCCTCCCTCCCTCCGTCCCTCCCTCTTATTACTTCCCCTCATTCCCATCTCCTTCCTCCCTTCCTCCCTTCCTACTTCCTTCCTTCCTCTCTCCCTCCCTCCCTCATTCCCATTTCCTTCCTTCCTCCTTCCTTCCTTTCTCTCTCCCCCGCCTCCCTCTCTCTCATTCCTTCCCCTCATTCCCATCTCCTTCCTTCTCCTTCCTTCCTTCCCTCCCTCCCTCCCTCCCTCATTCCCATTTCTTTTCTTCCTTCTCCTTCCTTCCTTCTTCCCTCCCTCCCTCTCATTACTTCCCCTCATTCCCATCTCCTTTCTTCTTTCTTCCTCCTTCCTCCCTCCCTCCTTCCCTCCCTTCCTCATTACTTCCTCTCATTCCCATCTCCTTCCTTCCTCTCTCCCTCTCTCCCTCCCTCATTCCCATTTCCTTCCTTCCTTCCTCCTTCCCTCCTTCCCTCTCTCCTTCCTTTCTCTCTCTCTCCCCCTCCCTCCCGCTCATTCCTTCCTCTCATTCCCATCTCCTCCTTCCTTCCTTCCTTCCTTCCTTCCTTCCTTCCTTCCTTCCTTCCTTCCTTCCTTCTTCCCACCCTCCCTCCCTCCCTCTCATTCCCATCTCCTCCCTCCCTCCTTTGGTTGAACCATAATTCTAAACCCATTGAAACCTGACTGTAGTTGATAGCTCATCATCAGACTCAAGATGAGAACCGTTGCTTGGGCAATTCAAATTCTACCTTTCCAGGTATTGCACTTCTATCTTGACTTTTTATTTTACTTATACCTGCAGCTACACATGAAAGCTGCAGCTACATGTGGAAGCTACTGACCGAAGCCATCTGGCTTAATCCCGGTTTACTGAGTCAGTCACAGTTGGCCGGATTCATATCAGACAATAAGCTAGAGCCAGGTTTTCAACTCAAGTCATAGGTTTTACGGGACACTTTAAACCTGAATTAAATAAGATCTTTTCCGTGTGAATTTAATTGCTGGGGGGTCTCTGAACATCTCTTGTTTTTTTCCTCTCCTTCCTTTTTTCCCGTGGCGTATGGAATCCAGTACAGGATCCTGCTCTATATCAACCAGCAGCAGCAGATCACCAGCACAAGAATACACCCAGGCTTCGTATTCACGGTAAGCCTTGGTGGTTAAATGTCGGGAGAAACTTTGACATGGATCTGAAAAGATGTCATGAAGTCCTGGCTTGATTAACAGCAAAGATTAATTGATTTAATTAGCAGCAAAGATTCTGGTCCCCCTTGCATTCGTAAAATACAAGTCCCAGGTGTAACTATAAAAGATGAGTCAGACATCACAATCTCCGGGACATCTATATATATATATATAAAAGCAAAAACCATTCACGCATTAATCACAAAATCTCCAGAACCGTAAAGCCTACAAACTTGAAATTTGCCACATATGTTCCTCTTGGCTTCTAGGTGCTCACTAGAAAGGATTTTTCGAAATGACCATCAGAGCATTAGTATTTCCTATATTATTATTAACACACTCTGATCCTAAGGAATTCTACTCCCCCTCCCCACCTCAAAAGGAATCTGTTCCAAATGCAAAAACACAAGCAGAGGAGAGGAGTTTCAGTTTCACTTTCACAGCAGCAAGCAGCTTTACTACAGAACAGTTGAGCTAAGCCACGCCCAGCTTCCTTCTTGCTCACACAGCAAATACTGTTTGAGTTTCCAAACACCCCTCAACTCTCTCACACACTGACAGGATGCTAGCCAGATGAATACCGATGGATGCTGCAGGCTGGGACATTCTACTCCCTGTCTCTCTCTGTTCCAACTGCCAGTTGCATTGTATTAACGCACTCTGATACTATGGAGTTACACATTCTACATTACGTTTCAGGCTGCAAGTGTCAATTGATCAAGCCCGAGCACATCGTTTCGTAGCGAAGCACGGGCGTCCAGCTAGTAAAATATATTATTCACTTAGCCTTAGAGGCTAACGAAAATTTGGGACCAGGATTTGCTACTATTGGGTTTTTTTGCACAACGCTGCCATCATTTTTATTTTGTAAGCATTTTCCTTAGCATTATTTTTTTATGCCCTGTGATTTTTTCCCCCCTCACAAAACTGTGCTATCTGTAGAGGTTTGTCACACATACTAGAAGTTTTCTATTCTCTAAAATGTCTGGCTGGGATTTTGTTAACACTCTCCAAACAGTCTGCTTTTTAAAAGCCTTCAGCCATACTTCCTAACTAATTGAAATGATATCGAATTTACCATCCAGAACTGATGCTTGTCTTTTTTTATTGTTTATCTAGATCCAACCCAACAACTATGGAACATTTTATGATGATCAGAGGCAAAACTGGTCCCTCATGTTTGAATCTGAGAAAGCAGCCGTGGAGTTCGGCAAGCAGGTGCCCACATTGTGCCCAAGCTAGTCCTACTCTTGGGCAAAATGAAATGGCTGTTTTGAGTGGCCACGCTGTCCTTCTTCATCTGTCCCTGTCTTCCTTCCTTCCTTCCTTCCTTCCTTCCTCTTATTCCCATCTCTCTCCCTCTTTCTTTCCTTCTTTCCTTCCTTGCCTCCCTCCCCATCTCCCATCTACTATCTATCTCCTTCCTCCTTCCCTTCCCTCCTTCCCTTCCTCCCTCATACCATCTACTATCTCTCTTCTCTCCTCCCTCCCTCCCTTATCTCCTTCCCTCCCTCCCTCATTCCATCTACTATCTCTCTTCTTGCCTCACTTTCTTCCCTCCTTCCCTCCCTCCCCATCTCATCTCATCCCATCTACTATCTCTCTTCTCTCCTTCCTCCCTCCCTTCCCTCCCTCCCCATCTCATCTCATCCCATCTACTATCTCTCTTCTCTCCTTCCTCCCTCCCTTCCCTCCTTCCCTCCCTCCCTCATTCCATCTACTATCTCTCTTCTCTCCTCCCTCCCTTCCCTCCTTCCTTCCTTCCCTCCATCCCCATCTCATCTCATCCCATCTACTCTCTTCTCTCCTCCCTCCCTCCCCATCCAATCTATCTATCTTCTCTCCTCTCTCCCTTCCCTCCTTCCTTCCTTCCCTCATTGCATCTACTATCTCTCTAATCCCTTCCCTCCTTCCTTCCCACCCTCCCCATCTCATCTCATCCAATCTATCTCTCTTCTCCCTTCCTTCCCTCCCTCCCCAACTCATCCCATCTACTATCTCTCCTCTTCTCTTCTCTTCTCTTCTCTTCTCTTCTCTTCTCTTCTCTTCTCTTCTCTTCTCTCCTCCCTCCCTTCCCTCCCTTCCTCCCTCACTCACCATCTCATCCCATCTACTATCTCTCTCCTCCCTCCCTCCCTCCCTTTCTCCCTCCCTCCTGGCGATCACGTGATCCCTGGATGCCACAATCCCATAAGCCCAATGCCAGTTGCCTGGCATGACTCAGAGCTGGATTCTTCTTCTCGCTCACAGCTCTGCCTCGCCAAGTATAACAGCAGCCCTTCCCCTGATACGGTGGCGTGCCAGGACCTCATCCTCGGAGATGGCCCAGCTGTGGAAATGGGCGACGCGCTCGAAGTTGCCTTCACCGGCTGGCTCTTCCAGAACTCTGCTCTGGGGCAGGTAAAAAAAACCCGGGAGAAAAAAGAAAGGATGTTCTCAACTCCTGAAGACCTTGGGGGGGAGGGGTTCAGTGTCGCAGGATTGCCCTCCCTCCGTGCGACGAAGCGCTGCATTGTCCATCCCCCCCCCTTTTCCACAGCCCCTTTGCATTTTATTCCTTGCAGGTGTTCGACTCCAACGTGAACAAGGAGAAACTCCTCCGTCTGAAGCTGGGCTCTGGCAAAGTCATCAAGGTGTGAGGGATGCAGTCCTGCTCCGAAGGGGCTTTTGGTTTTTTTAAACCTTCGGCTTTTCCATCTCAGCTGGGTTGCTTAAGTAGCTTTTGCTCAAAAGGTTGGGAAGACCTTGAACTCAGATCCTCGTGTTTGCAATCAGAGAGAGAGAGAGAGAGTCCTCTCAAATTGGGAGAGGGGCAGGGGTGAAATCTCCTTCCCCTCCTTACCGGTTCGGAAGTGCACGCACCGATCATCTGCGTATACGCAAACCCTTCTGCGCATGTGCAGAGAGTAAAAAACAGGTTAATTTCTGGTTAAAACCAGGAAGTAACGACAACCCGGGCGAGTGGGCAGAGCCTCAAACTGCCATCGCTACCGGTTCTCCGAACTGGGAGCATTTCACCCCTGGAGAGGGGAGATGATAACCTCAGGAAAATAGCTGTATGCTTGCAGGTATTAGCTAAATCAGCTAGCACTGATGATGTTACCTAGTTTGGTAATAAAAGGTCTGCAAGAAATAAGCTCAGAGACCACCAAGGGCCACCAATATCCTACTCCTGTGGGAAGGATATTGCAAAATCCCCATTCCCTCCCCACTCCTGTGGGGGAAGGATATTGCAAAATCCCCATTCCCTCCCTACTCCTGAAAAATCCCCATTCCCTACCCACTCCTAGGGAAAGGACATTGCAAAATCTCCATTCCCACCCCACTCTGGGGCCAGCCAGAGGTGGTATTTACCGGTTCTCCGAACTGCTCAAAATTTCCGCTACCGGTTCGCCAGAACCTGCTGGATTTCAACCCTGGAAATTAACCCCTTCCATATAATTTAAAGCTCTTTTTTTCAGCCTTAAGAGAGCGAGTTAAATCTCAGCTGTTCTTATTGCATGATTTTCTGTTTTGTCCCAAAAAAGGGCTGGGAAGAAGGGATGCTTGGTTTGAAGAGAGGAAGCAAGCGTTTCCTAGTTGTCCCTCCGGCCTTGGCTTATGGGTCTCAGGGAGTGGCAAATCGTGTTCCTCCGGACTCCACGCTGGCCTTTGAGGTGGAAGTTAAGAGGGTAAGTCATTCTGTTTTTGTTCAGGGTTGCTTCCGAGCCAGCTGTGGCTCATGTAGTCTCTGCCTCTAAAAGAGTGCAGAAAAGAGAGTAATAAAGATGATTGTAATTGCTGATAAGCCTAAGAAAATTAGATGTAAATTAATAGAGGTTAAAATAGAAATTTGACGAAATGGGTCCTGAGATTAAGGAATGTATATGGAATTTTGATTTATAAAATGACATAAAAATTAGAATTGTCTTTATTTGGAAACTGAAGATCGCGTAGAAAAAGGAGTTGCGTTTCATTTGGAAGTTAAGATTTATGGTGATACGATAGAATGCTAAATGTTTAGATTAAGATGTTAGAATTTGTGATAAAAATTTGTGGCTTTGAAAAAAAGAAAAAGAAAAGAGTGCAGAAAAGAGAGTAATAAAGATGATTAAGGGGCTGGCATGCATGCCATAGGTTCGCCATCATAAAAAAAGCCTTGGTAGTACAGAGGTTTAAGGCACCCTGTTATTAAGCTGGTTATTAAGACCAGCTGCCTGCAATTACTGCAGGTTCGAATCTCTCCAAGGCTCAAGGTTGACTCAGCCTTCCATCCTTTCTAAGGTAGGTGAAATGAGGACCCAGTTTGTGGGGGCAATAAGCTGACTTTGTATAAATATACAAAAGGATGAAGGCTATTGCTGAGCACATTGTAAGCCACCCTGAGTCTCCGGAGAAGGGCGGCATATAAATCAAATTAAAAAAAAAAAAAAATCACGCGTATAGGATCTGTCTGAATGGGGTTAGACTAGAAGATCTCCACGGTCCCTTCCAACTCTGTTATTCTCTCTCACGCCACGCCCACCCTCTCTCCATCTTTCTTAGGTGAGATTGGCCAAGGAGGCTGCTTCAAATGGGCAGAATGTGGCCCCCAGGGACACCCTCGCGCCCTCTCCAGGCCCAAACACTGAACATCTCAGCACCGACCCTGCAGGGTTGCCTCCCACCACGCTACCACCGAAGCCTGGGTGAGTTACCAGTTTGATTTGAATTTTTCAATCCTCTCCTGCACGTGGATGTCTCTGTTGGGCAGTGTCTGCTGCTTGAGGAAGACTTGAGGAAGGCTAGTAACTCTTCGTATTTAACTCAGAGGCTTTAGGCCAGTGCTTCTCAACGCTAAAGGCAGGTGGGACTTTTTACCTCGATGGGGGAATTCTGAGATTTTGAAGCCCCCGCCTCTCAAAGCAACTGAGGTTGTAACAATGCTACAGGCTTTTAAATTCTTAAAAACAGACTTTCTACGCCGCTCAGGCTGTTCTAAGATTGTATTTTTTGTAATGCCACAGGGAGCCAGCTTTGCGGGCCAAATCCAACTCCCTCAGTGAACAACTAGCGGTAAGTCTTCGGTTCATCCAGCTTGGCTTTCGTTTCTCCGTCGTTTTTGCAGACCTCTCGCATCCTGGGCATAAAACTGTTTCAACTCCTACCCTGAAAACGACGCTATAGAGCACTGCACACCAGAACAACTAGACACAAGGACAGTTTTTTCCCAAACGCCATCACTCTGCTAAACAAATAATTCCCTCAACTCTGTCAAACTATTCACTAAGTCTGCATTACTATTACTATTAATCTTCTCATCATTCTCATCACCCATCTCCTCCCACTTATGAGTGTATGACTGTAACCTTATTGCTTATATCCTTATAATTTATATTGATTGTTTCCTAGAAGGATTCGATTGCTTATTTGTACCCTATGACTATCATTAAGTGTTGTAGCAGGAGTGAAATGCTACCGGTTTGCTCCGGTTCGAATTAATTCTTTATCTATCTATCTATCTATCTATCTATCTATCTATCTATCTATCTATCTATCTATCTATCTATTTATCCATACATCCATCCATCTATATTATCTATCTATCTATCTATCTATCTATCTATCTATCTATCTATCCATCCATCCATCCATCCATCCATCCATCCATCCATCCATCTATCTATCTATCTATCTATCTATCTATCTATATCTAATCTATCTATATTATCTATCTATCTATCTATCTATCTATCTATCTATATCTAATCAATCTATCTATCTATCTATCTATCTATCTATCTATCTATATCTACTCTATCTATCTATCTATCTATCTATCTATCTAGAATCCGGTTCGGATTCTGTCTTTCTTTCTATCCATCCATCCATCCATCCATCCATCCATCCATCCATCCAGTTTTTAATTTCAGGGTTTGATCTAAACTCTGTTCACCTAAACTGAATTTTGCTGACTGCAGCTTTCTGTCAGTGTGAACTCATTCTGAGTCGCTGGAACGAATCCATTTCTGATGAACTGAGGGGACTAAGCGCTGCCTGTGTTTTTTTTTTTTTTTCAAAGTTGAAAGACGGGACTGATTTTTACAGGCTGATTTCAGGAAATCTGGATATTTTCTCTCAACGTTTCCTTTTCTCTCTCTCCCTCTCTCCCTCTCCCTCTCTCTCTCTCTCTCTCTCTCTCTCTCTTTGTCCCTTGTCAGAACCCCGACGTGGCGAAAGCAAAGCTGATTTCACGAATGGCGAAGATGGGTCAACCTATGCTGCCTTTCCTATCCGGTTCGGCTCCGGCCCAGCTGGACTCAAGCGATTCGGAGATCGAGGTGGGTGGGTCGGCTTCGGAATCTGGAGGCTACTGCAAAGGGAGGTGGGAGGGGGAGGGAACTCTCTACTGTTCGCCAGGATCAACATTGCTCCAAAACTCATGTGAGTTCTGAGAAACTATTCGATGGATTCTTCTTCCCAATTCTTTTCTTAGACTGATGTAATTTGTTATATTATGTAATTTACCATTTTATCGTAAGCTGCCTAGGGTCACATATGTGAGACAGGTAGCTAGACTGATTGATTGACTGACTGACTGACTGACTGGATGCAGACGTGGGATTCAGCCGGTTCGCACTGGTTTAGGCGAACCAGATGTTAATTTTAATCTGGTTCGCCGAACCGGTTGTTCCAAGGACTGGCTGACCCCGCCCATCCCCTCCCAGGAGTCTCCACGCGGCCCGTTTTGGATGCCAAGTAAGCGCAGGGCACTTGCAGAGGCTCTGGAAGGGTGAAAAACGGGCCTACCAGAAGTTGGGAAACGGGCCTGTTTCCGGCCTCCGGAGGGCCTCCAGTGTCCGGGAGAGGCCGTTTTCACTCTCCCTGAGGCTCGAGGATAGCCTCCAGAGCCTGGGGAGGGCGAAAAACGGGCCTACTGGAAGTCCGGAAATGGGCCCATTTCCAGCTTCTGGAGGACGCACGAAGTGAACTAGTTACAACCGATGAATCCCACCACTGACTGGATGTATGGATGAAACAATCAGGGAAGGCATGATAAGATACAGATAGTTCTCAGTTTACGGCCATATTTGAGCCTGCAGTTGTGGCCATAATTCAAGAGACTTATATGGCTGTCCAATTTGTGCTGCCTTCAGAGCGGCATATCAAAGGAGAAAAGGGATTTAGGATGACAAGGAAAAAACTAACGCAAAGCCTCCCCTGTGTATTCCAGGACCCCAACACCTTGCGACAAGCTGCTCATCCCGTCACCTCTTCTCCGCTGAAACCATCCTCCCCAGCTGCTCTTCCTCAGATAGCAGCCCAAGGCACGTAAATCCATCTAACTCTCAGCCTGCATTTCATTTTCAACCTACGTTTCTTAGTGGAAAGTAGTGGAAAAAGTCCAGTGCCTTTCCCTGGGGCCCAGTGATTTTGACATTATGTTAGCGTGATTCCTGCGGGACCAGAGGGACTAGAAACTTGGTTGAAGAGCGTAAACATTCTTCCCCTCGTCTTTTGTGTTCTTTGCTGCTGTAAAATTCTCCTGGGTATCTTGAGTTCTAGAACTCACCCAGAAATCCACCTTCGGAACAATTATTTCTAGTTCCTTCTGGTTTCTGCATTGGCTTACATTCTGGACGCTACCAAGATCAGACTTGGGTTCCAGAACTGACCCAGAAATCCACCTTCAGAAGCATTATTTCTATTTTGGTTATAATGGGGAGAATTATAATTGCTAGATATTGGAAATTAAATGTTGACTTAAAATTAGAAGAATGGTACAATGAAACATGGAAATTTGCATTAAATGATAAATTGACTTGTGATATTAAAATTAGAAGTGGTATATATAAAGAAAATGTTTTTTGGAACACTTGGCAACCATTTGTGGACTTTGCACTTGGGAGATTGGATGAATCGGCACCAGTACCTTATCAAAGAGATTTCTGGAAGAATTGAAGACTTCAAGTTCCTAAAACTTCCTTTCCATTTGTATAGCACGTTGGGGGAAAAAAATTTTTTTTCTTTCCTTACTATTGATTTTTTGTATTGATTTTTTTTTCCTTTTTGTTCTTTAACAATAAAAATATAATAATTTTTTTTTTTAAAAAAAAGAAGAATTATTTCTAGTTTCTCCTGGTTTCTGCAGACATGTGTCTATCTTGCTCCTGCACTGACTCTTATTTTTCTCAACTGCGTGACTATTCACAGCCTCCGTTTTCTTTTTCCAGGGCCCCAGGTATCTGCGCCTGGACTCCACGTGTCCTCGGCCGCTGTGATGCCTACGGCCTTGCATCCGCACCCAGCGCTTCCTGGGTCCACTCAGAGTCTTCAGGTATGGAGGTTTTATTTGTTTGTTTGTTTGTCTGTCAAACGTGTACAAGATAGCAGATATGAATATGAACATGGACATGAACGAGGGAAATGAATGCAAATAAATGGGGACGGTAGGTGCGCTTATGCACCAGAGGTGGGTTTCAGCAGGTTCTGACCAGTTCTGGAGAACCGGTAGCGGAAATTTTGAGTAGTTCGGAGAACCAGTAGCGTTTTTAAAAATTAAAGCTGGATTTTTAAAAAATTTAAATCGGATTTTTTAAAAAATTTTTTATCAAATTTATTTTAATAAAATGCTTTTGGAGTAAAAAAAAAATAGATAGTTTTCTATTTACTGTATTTTTTGGGGTATAAGACGCACCTACCTTTTTTGGTGAGGAAAAGAAGAAAAAGAAATCTCCCTCTGCCTCTGAGCAATTTTGCCTCGTTGCAGCAAACAGCAAACAGCCTGCTTTACTTTCATTTTCGTTTTAAGCATAGCTTGATTGCTGGTGGCAAATGCCACCTATAAAATATTTTGTAAAAGTTTTCTTTATAGGCCGCGTCCAAGATCTTTCTATCTTTATTTCACCCTTTTAGGCCTATACAGGGATGAACTACGCCTACCCACAAGGCCCTGCGGCAGCTTCCCAGCTCCAGCCTATTGGGGCCATCTTTCCGGCTCCTTTCCAAGGTAGGCCGGGCCCTGCTCTTGCAAGGCTCTCTGTGGCTGCATCGACATAAAATGCTAAACCAGGATTAGGTACAACTAGACGACCTTTTTTCTGACCTAGGCTTCCCGAGACAGTAAAAAGCACACGATTAGTCCCCAAAACCTTCTTTTTATTTCAACGGCTGTGAATTCTGTTCATTCCCAGCCCGTGATGAGTCACAAATAGTTGGTAAAGAGCCCGACAGAAGTCTGCCACAGTCTTTCGGGACAAGGCTGATAAACACCCACCTTTATCTCCCTTGGCACGCTGCCAAAGACCTAATTGGCAATTAGCTTTGCAAGGCCACACGGAGCACAGAGCCAAAACGGAGCTTCAGAATTTAAACCGACCAGAAGAAACAAAGTTGCTTCCTGCAAAGGCTCACGTGCCTTTGCTCCTCCTTTAGGTCTTATGGGAGGGGCCAATCATCTCCAAGCCTTACTCCCGAGTCGCCCCTTTTGTCTTAACTGTTCTTGCCTTCTGGCAACTCTGCACATGCGCGCACTGGGAACAGGCTCCCTCTGTTCCTCTGCCTCTCTGATGTCCGACTCCGGAGGCTCCGGAGTCCGCGCATAACTCCCAGATGGCCCTGGCCCCATCTCTGCCTCTGACGCAGAGCCTTCCCCTGACTCCAGGACTGGCCCATGTTCCTCCCCAACCTCCTCACTGTCCGACTCCGCTGCCAGCAGACCACAACAGCAAGTTCCATATTACCAATTATTAAACCTGGAAAGAAACAGCTTCGAAGAAGCCCAATCCTTAGACATAATATCTCTTTTTTGTTCTGCAACTGTCAACATTTTTATTGATGGATTGATTCTCTTTCTTACCCTTCAGGGCATCTCTGTTTACTACTCTTTTCCTCCGTTGCTGTCTTTTTTTCAAAAACTGTGTTTCCTTCCAAAGCAGCCGGTGATATTGGTTCTTTCTTAATGACGGAAGCACGGCAACAGAACACCGAAATCCGCCTGTCGGTGGGCAAAGTGGCTGACAAAATAGACCAGCTAACGGCCAAGGTAATATCAAAGTGATGGATTTGCTTGTCTACAAACCATACTGATTAGTCTAGGACGGGGTCTGCAATTTTAAACACTCAAAGAGCCATTTGGACCCGTTTCCCACAGAAAAGAAAACACCGGGAGCCACAAAACCTTGGTGGGCGTGACCAACTCGACGTCACTCACTTCCACCAGTCACATGACACCCCTCCTAACCACGCCTACCCAGCCAGTCATTAGGGCAGAGAACCGGTTGTTAAAAAATACCGAGAACCACAAAACCCTTTTGACATTTCTCCCTCCCCACCCCTCTCTCTCTCCCTCTCTCCCCCCAGTTTCTCTGTGTCTCTCTTTCTCTGCCCCGGCTGCTTCTCCATCCCCTGCCGTTCCTCTTACCTTCCCAGGCCTGGCGAGGAGGGACTGGAAGGGGAGGGCGAGCCAGTAGTGGCCACAGCAGAGGGCCCAAAGAGCCACATGTGGCTCTGGAGCCGCAGGTTGCTGACACTCGGTTTAGGAGCTTTCTTCCCAATTCGGCTGGCCAGATGTCCTGGAAATTCACAAGCCCACTAGCTAGTAGGCAGTTGGCTATCTCAAGTTGAATTGTGGAGTCTTTGGTGCTCTCTGAGCTTGGCTGCTTGCTTGAAAACCTTTCATTACCTAACTAGGCAATGTCATAAGATGTTGTAGCAAGGATTCCCAATGGTTGAATCCTGAGTTACTGATAGTGTCTTCTTTTGAAATATTGGATGTCATTTTTCTGGGCAACGCTTAAGTTGCCACAAACTGGGGCAGCTTTTTTTGTCCTTCTCACATCTCCTGTAGACTGAGTTCCGGGTGGGTGAGTGGCTAGGATTTATGCATTACATTCAACAATAATCTCCTGTGTGAATCCCATCATGGTTTAAACTGAGGCTCCTTTGAATGCATCATAGCTATCGTGGATTGAATTGAGATACCTTAGCCAAGGTGTGATCCAAGACCTTCTCTTTCATCTTACAGGTGGAGGAGCTGCACAAGCAGAATTCTACCCAAAGCTTGTTACCAGGTCTCTCCTCTGTGACAATGGAGACAACTATGATTATGACCAACATCCAGCGCATCGTCCAGGTAAAGTGAAGATACATTCAGAAGTGTCCTGGAGAAACTTAAGTTCAACATCTCACTCTTGCTCTCTTCAGAGTGAGGTGTTGATCTTCAGTTTCTCTGGGATACTTTTGAATGTTTGTACATGCAGCTTGACCTCCATCATAGATGGTTAGTTCTTCATTGACAAAACAACAACAACAATCAATCTTCTTGTCCCGGAGGTACTTTTTTCAAGAGGCAGATGGACTTTCTGGGTTTCCTTCATCCCAAAGAAGCTTCTTCAGCTCTGACTGTGGATGGTGGGGAATGGAAGTCAGAGCTGAAGAAGCTTCTTTGGGATGAGAAGCGAAACGTCTTCGAAAGAAACTCAAAAAGTCCAGTTGTCTCTTGCAGAAAGCACCTTTGGGACAACCATGCCTAGATGACTGAGAAGCTCCACGGACAACCAATCTTCTTCCATTTAACATGATTGCCAATTCTCTGGAATGGTCCATCCTGGAACTGACACATTTTGTCCAACTTTAGTTGATCCTAGAACATCTGTCCCCTCGTTGAAGGAGAGGGAGAAGCCCGTCCTACTTAAGAAGAAGACCTCTCCGATGGCATGCGCAATGACGTCCATCTGCGAATCTCTAGTTATTAGATGCAGCTTCCACCCTCTGTCAGCTTTGGAAGCCATATTAGCCCCAGAAGCTTCCACGCTGCCACCTTCTCGTGTGTGGGAAAGTAGAAGGGAGGATTTAGCAGGGGTGAAATCAACTTACCTTCCCTACCGGTTTGGAAGTGCACGTGCAGCACATACGCGGACTCTCTGCACATGCACAAATCCTTCTGCACATGCGCAGAGGGTAAAAAACAGGTTACTTCCTGGTTAAAACCAGGAAGTAACAACGACCGAGCGAGTGGGCGGAGCCTCGTGCTGCCGTCGCTACCGGTTCTCCGAACCACCCACCGCTATCGCTACCGGTTCAACCAAACCGGACTGAACCGGTAGCATTTCACTCCTGGGATTGATTGATTGATTAATTGATTGATTGATTGATTTAATTTCTATACCGCCTTTCTCCCGTAGGACTCAAGGCGGTGTACAGTCAAGAAAAATATAGACACACAAACATCATAAAATTGCTAATTAAAATTATTACTTAGTAGAGGAAATGTAGTTAGACAAAATAGCATTCTTCTTTTCGGTCAAGGTCAAGACAATCTTGCATCTGGAGAAAGAGTGGTTGAAGTGATGTCTTGAGATGGGACGGATGGTGATCGGACCATGTGATGGACTGATGGGTGCAGGGAATGGTTTGGGAGGTTTTGATTTATTGAGAGAAAACCGGAACTCTCAGATTAGGGTTTTCCCAGGTGTGCCAGTATACCTACTCTAATAAATGGAATTTTGAGAGAATGGTTGCCTTGGGAGTTTCTAATTGGAGTTGGGGGTTTTCTGGTACGCTGACACCCTCTTTGGCTGAGGTGATGGGATTTGTCCTACAGAACCATCTGGTGGAGATGCTCTCACAGGAATTCCTAACCGCTAATGCCAAAGAGAAGGGCGCTTTCCCATCTTTTGGAGGTTTTCTCTCTGCAGGAGAACGAGAGGCTGAAGCAAGAGGTCTTCGAGAAGAGCGGTCGCATCGAGGAACAGAACGAGAAGATCAGTGAACTGATCCAGCGAAATCAGAGGTGAGAACTCTCCTTTTTTTTTTTTAGGAAAAAAAGTTTGTTATTGTTTTTATTTTTTATAATAATGTCAAATCAATGCACGAACAGCGTGGCACCTGGGCGCCATACATCCCAATACAAATGAAATTGATCAGAGTAAACACGATTATTACGTTCAATCAACATGTTTTTTTCCTAATAACAATACACATCTATATTAGGTTACGGTATGTCATTGTTCAATTATTCCACATTTACTCATTCTTTCTTTCATTTTGCAAGCTAAAAATGTATACATTAATATTCCCCTTATTTCTATCACTTATTCTAGCTTTTAATCATGTCATCCTTTATTACACAACTGTTTCTTTCTTTCCTATCTAACTTCTAATCATGTCACCTGCCTAAAGAAAAAAAAAAAAGAATAGAGAGAGGGAGAGGGGTAGAAGCAACTCAATACAGCAACAAAAAAAAAAGGGAGTCATCCATCCATCATCTCTTGCCCGCTTTGTACTTTAATTGCTATGCTTTAAAAGAAAGAGCAAAGCAGAGACATCACCCTGCCTACAAAAGTGTGTATAGTCCCAGTTGCAATGTATGGCTGTGAAAGTTGGACCCTAAGAAAGGCTGAGAGCCAAAGAATTGAGGGCATCACTGCCCTAGACCAATCTGAGTTATTATAGATTGGACTTCACACGAAAGCTGCTTTGATGGCCACGAACCTGTCCCATCTGACTCTATCCTGCATTTCTTGTTCTCTTTCTTTCTTCCAGACACGTGGAGCAAAGCAACCTGTTCATGGAGCAAAGGAACAATTCTCTGCAAATGAACACCGAACATTCCCAAGCCAGAGTGTTACACGCCGAGCAAGAAAAGGTAAGACCGAGAGGAGAGGAGAGCCAAGATAGCTTAGAGATGACGAGAGTTGGCTTCTACCCAGCATTTAACTTGAATTCCCCTTGATCCTGGGCTTACCATCATCAGAATCCCACACGGGGAGGGAAAACTGGAAAGCAGAGAAGAAAACAAAACTCATCCTGTTCCCCTTTCTCTCCCTTTCTCAAATAACTTAACTTTTTTTTTTAAAATTTGATTTATATGCCGCCCTTCTCCGGAGACTTACAAGGCGTTAAGCAATAGCCTTCATACTTTTGTATATTTTATACAAAGTCAGCTTATTGCCCCCACAAACTGGGTCCTCATTTCACCTACCTTAGAAAGGATGGAAGGCTGAGTCAACCTTGAGCCTTGGCGAGATTCGAACCAGCAGTAAATTGCAGGCAGCTGTGTTAATAACAGGGTGCGTAACCACTGTACTATCAAGGCTTGAGCTAATTTTTTCCCTACTTGGGAAACTGGGAAGTAATGCTTAACTTCAAGAATTAGAAGTGGTTGTAGATCTATAAGCGGTCGAAACAATGACCTGAAAAACTCGTACGTCTGAGAAACGAAGTGGTTTTGAAGAACCGGTTGTGAGCAGCGGTGGGTTTCACATTTTGTTGCTATCGGTTCGCCATAGCGCGCACGCTGGGTTCGCGCATGCGGCCGGCCTCAAAACCATGCCTAAATAGGATGGCATAGAGCCGGGGCGGGTGAACGGTCCCACCCGTGATCTCCGCTACCGGTTCTCCCGGCTGGACAAAGTGGTTTTGAAGAACCGGTACGAACCGGCTGAATGCCACTCAGAGTTGTGTGACAGCGAGGTGGATGGCAGATAAATTTAATAAGTCAATAAAAGTGAAATGGAATAAATAAGCTGGGCTCCTCGGTTGTAGGCCCGGGAGGACTTCCCAGTTGGAAGGATGGAACAAGCTCCTGAGGACATTTCTTTGCCATCCAAGATGGTTTTTAGTGTTTTATGGCTCCGCCAGCCAGCCGGTAGTTTCAGGCACTGACGGGGCATCAGGGCTGGGAAGAAGCTGGTTGTATTTTGAACAGCCATCGTGGTTTTTTTTTTCAAGTGTGCCAGGATGTGACTCACAATCTTTTCTTTCTATTTTGGCTAACTCGTCTCCTCTCTGTCGTCTCCTCTCTGGCTTTCGATTCTGGTGGAGTTAATTTTCCTTCTCCTGTCACTGCTTCCTTTTTTTCCCTCTAGTACCTGCTGCCACTGGATCGGGGGTGGTGGGATCAGGTGAGGTTCTCTTCTCTGGATAACCCAGAATTTCCCCTTTTTCAACCTGAGCAGGAAAAAGCCAGTCCCTCCCCCCTTCTTCAAACCGTTTTACCTGCTCAGCTTTTCTGTCCGAATAACCAGAACTCAGCAAATACGGGTTTCCCAGAAGCTTCGGTGCTCTGCGTTAGTAATCTAGCATGTTTTCAATATTTTTTTAAAAACTTGATTAAGTCTGTGACAGCGATGGATTTGATATATTCTTACCTCCAGTTTGCCCCGCGCACACTTTCTGCGCATGAGCTTTGCTTGCGTGCGAGCCTCCCGCGCAATCCCCGATCTCGAAAACATCGCTAAATAGGACGGCATTACTATGGGGCGGGTGGGCTCGCTCCACCCACAGTCGCCGCTACGGATTCGCCCGAACTGGTCCGAACCGGTTGAATCCCATCTCTGGTCTGAGCGCTGTATAAAATCATTCATGATTCAGAGAAAAAAACGAAAGCTCTTGTGCTAAGTTTACTCACTCTAAATTACCTCCCGTAGAGTCCTGTAGACGGTGGCACAAGTTGCACATTTATTCGGAAGTTAATTCAAGTCAGCACCATTTATTCTGTTTGTGCAAGGATTGTTCGGTTAAATGTGACTTGATCCATAATACAAAGCAGTGGTGAAGTCCAATTTTTTTTTTACTACCGGTTCTGTGGGCGTGGCTTGGTGGGCGTGGGGTGGTGTGGCTTGGTGGGCATAGCAGGGGAAGGATACTGCAAAATCTCCATTCCCACCCCACACCAGGGGAAGGACACGGCAAAATCCCCATTCCCTCCCCACTCCTGGAGGAAAGATATTGCAAAATTCCCATTCCCACCCCATTCTGGGGCCAGCCAGAGGTGGTATTTGTTGGTTCTCTGAACTACTCAAAATTTCCGCTTCCAGTTCTCCAGAACCTGTCAGAACCTGCTAAATTTCACCCCTGATACAAAGTAATCAAAAGCTTTTCTTTTTCCCCCTGTTTTTAACTTTGTTTTTATTTCTTTCTTTTTTTTTTTAAATTTAAGACTTCATTAAATCTCAACAAAAGATAAAATATAAGGGAACCAAAAAACTTGAAATGGTTGGAAAAATTTGTAAAATATTTTAAGACCAGGCCACCCATCTGCAGTATTTAATATTTTCAACATAAGGGGACGAAGACTGGGAGTTTTTTCCTAAATCCACATAAAGATGATGTGCTTCATTTAGAAGCAACCCAATTTCATGCGTATTATTGGACGTATGACTTATTTCAGACTTTTGAAGCAAGGCAGTTTTTAAAGCATGGATTTTCCTTCCTGGAGCGCAGGAAAAAAGTTTGACCGTTGAGTTAATTTTTGCTCAGTTATGGTGCAACCTACAATTTTGAATTTGCAAAGTATGATTAAGAAAAAGCACCGCCTAGTACAGTAATGGCAAACCTTTTTGGCACCGAGTGCCCAAACCGGAACGCCCGTGAATGTGCGCACGCCGGAGCGCTGGAAACCAAAAATGGCCTGAAAACAGCCTGAAAAATGGCCTGGTTTTTTTGGCCATTTTTTTGGCCGTTTTCAGGCTGTTTTCTGGCTCTCTGGTGCCCGCGAAGACGAGCTGGCCAGTGTGCAAATGCGCGCCAAGAAGAGCAGCTGGCAACGGCGCGTGCCCACAGAGAGACTCTTCGTGCCACCTCTGGTACGCAGGCCATAGGTTCACCATTACAGTAATTTTTGGTAATTTTTGTAGGAGGAGGACAGAAAGAAGCTGGGGGCAGGCCGAGTGAAGAGAGGAATCAGCCTGGAATCATTACGTTGCCACAAGTGGTTTAATCCCAATCTCTTGAATTCCATTAACTCTTTATATAGCACCAATTTAATGCCGGCCAATTTAGTAGTTGACTCGATGCTCGGGTTTAGGCATGAGGAATAAATCAGCTTAATGCCTAGGCCTGATTCTTCTCACCTGACATTTTCCTACATGATCTCACTCTCTGGAGGGATCTCTCACCTGTTACCTGTGCTTCAATTCCCTCTTTTTTTTCTTTTGGAGAAAACTCTTCCACGACTTCTTCCTCTGCTTTTTTTCCCCCCCTTATGGATCTTCTTTCACGTTGCAGGTTAAGGTTGCTGAGGAACTGGCAACGGCTACGGCCCAGATCTCCCGGCTCCAGCTGGAGCTGACCAGCCACCAGAAGAAGGAGATGGACCTTCGCTCCCAACTCAACGCTGCCCTGAAGGAAGCCGAGAGGCATGCTGCCCAGCTTAATCAGTTGCAGGCCCAGCTGGCAGGTAAGGGAAGGTGAGGAAGATGCTGAAGTAGAAGACGTGTTTCTACAGTACAGTAGAGGACCTTTCTCAGACCGGTGAAGGCCTCCTTGGATGGGTGCTTCAGTGTCTTCCACCTTCTGCAGAAGATAGGAATAACCCAACCTTTAGATCAACCCAACCTTTCTTCCTTGCAGCCCAAAACATCCTTTTCGACCTCATTTGGGGTGCCTCAAAGCTTGTGTTTGCTGCCACCTCTGTGCTTTTGTTCCTCTCTTCTCAACTCTTGTAGAACTTCAGGAGTCATCCGAAGAGGCCAAGAATAAATTCCAGGTGGAGAAGCAGAGCCGTAAGCAGCTGGATGGGAAGTTGGCTGCTTTGGAGGAAGAGCTGGCTGACCTACGAGTGGAGAAAGAGAACTTGGAAAAAGTGAGGACCTATTTAGAATTCTAGATTGTGCTCACAATACACATTCCCAGTTGGTAGGGATCTGGGTTTGCGGGTCGAGATTTGGAAGCAACAGTCCGTCCCATTGTCCTTCCATTTTGCTCAGTCTGTCTGTTCTGACCTAGGCTCCCTTAACAAGCAGGCAGGAATTGGTCTCGGCAAAAGCTCTTTTATTTACACGACTGTGAATTATGTTCGTTCACAGTCAGCCAGGTTTGTCCAAACAGTTTTTCAAAGGAATATTTATCAACACAAACCTTATCTCGTTTGGCAAAGCTGTCACTGTAACTTGTTTCTGACCGCAGTACAAGGCCAAACTTGGCACAGAGTCTCTCAGAGTCACGGAACGAACGAATTGTTTCCTGCAAAAGCCCACTTCCCGTTCGCTCCTCTTTTATCCTATGGGCCAATCACCTCCAAGGTGTGGCTTTACTCCAGAGTCGACCCTGCTTTCTGAGATGTTCTTGTCTTCTGGCAGCTCTGCGCACTGGGAACGGGCTCCAGCTGTTCCTCTGCCTCACTGCTATCTACCTTCCTCTCTGCCTCCGACGCAGAGCCCTCGTCCGAGCTTTCCCCAGCCCCCAAGACTGGCCCATGTTCCACCCCAACCTCCTCACTGTTCGACTCTGCTGCCAGCTCCGCTGACCGCCAACGGGCCACAACACTGTTCCCCCTCAACCTATGGCTGCTTTCAGCGTCTCTTGTCTTCTTCCTCCCCTTCAGAATCTTTCCGAAAGAAAGAAGAAATCCCTCCTTGAGAGAAAACAGGCCGAAGAAGAGGCAGATGAGATTCGCAAGTCTTACCAGGAAGAGATGGACCAACTCCGGCAGCTTCTGAAAAAGTCGCGGGCATCGTCCAACAACGTTGCTTCGGAGCAGGTGAGAGGCAGAAGTGAATTTGCCCCCAAGTTCAGCTGGGTGACAGATCTTGCAAATTTAACCTCAGGCTTTAAGCAAGGCAAGGAAATGCTACAGTATTGAGATATGTTCTTCTTCCTGTTAGGATCTGTAGCTTTTTCCTTCCTAGAAATTCTAGTTTTTGTGGAATCCTTGGTGCTCCCTGAAATTGGTTGTTTGCTTGCAGACATTTCATGACCCAAGTAGGTAATGCTATCAGTAGGAGGGAGTGTGGCGTTTGTTCCCTGTTTATATACAGTAGCTTACTCTTCTAGTATTAATGGTTGTATGGTTTGCTTCCTTGATTAGGGTATTGTTTTCTGCTTGATTGACTCCATTGTAGTTCCTTGACTAGGATATTGCTTTCAGCTTGTTATTTGTCTGGTGTCAATCCCTGCTTATCTGGGTGTTGGCTGATGAAGATTTCCAGTTTTTGTCAATTTTCTAAAACCCGTTCCCTGTGGCTAAATAGGCCAATATGCCCCTTCACTCCCACACACTATCCACAGTGCTGGGGAAAGCCCCCTAACCACTCAGCCTCCTTTTGTAGAGGCATCATATTGCAAGGAGCCAAGTCACTGCAACGGCCTTTAATGGGAGTTTTGGGAGCAGGAAGGGCAGGGAAATCATTGTGTTAGAATGGAAGTCAATCTGTCTATTGTCCCGGGGAAGTTTTCCCTTCTGCAGGCCGAGCTGGAGTCCCAGTGGGAAGCCAAATGCGAGCGTCTGCTGAGCTCGGCCAAGGAGCAACACGCCCGTCAGTTCCAGGAAGTGTGCGAGCAACGGGATGACCAGCAGAAGACGATCTCCCAACTGGAAGAGAAGGTGGGTAGCGGTAGGAGAAGGACAGGCGAAGAGCCCGGTGGTGGAGTCAAAAGAGGAATCAGCCTGGAGTCTTTACGTTCCCACGAAGGATCCGAATCCAACCTGTCTTGAATTCCGCTAACTCTTATCTAGTTCCAATTTAGTGTTGACCGCGAGTTGATTAGATTCTTGTATACAGACACAACTTCACACGTGGACCTTATTCTTAGCGCCTAACGGTAGCCTGCCTTTCTGTCTTTTCATCCCCCACTTCCACAAAGCCCCTTCCTCAGGATTGCTCTACCTGGTGGCAAAGAGCCGGAGGGCCTCGTTCCAGTGGGACTGCCTCATGGCCTGGAACCGGCTGACCATCTCAGCCCGCTGAGCCTCCAGGCGCCGGGACCTGGCCTTGCACTCCCGCAGGTCTTCCCTCTGCTTGGAAAGCCTATGCTCCTAGTCCTCAGTGAGGTGCTTCTGCTGAGCCTCCTTCTTAGCCAGATCCAATTTGAACTGAGCTGTTTTGCCAACTCTTTCTCGTGGTGGCTGCTTAGCTCCAACAACTCTTCCTGTTGGGGCCTTAAGGAGCCTGGGTGGGCAGGTGAGGAGTGGCTGGGAAGGGAGGGGTGAGTAGAGGCCGGCGAGGCGCCCCTCAACGTGAGTGACATTGAGTTGGCCACACCCACCCAGTCACATGACCGCCTAGCCACGCCCACCCACCCGGTCATTAGGCAGATCATATTAGTGGTCCGCGGGATTTAAAATTATGAATTTAGTGGTCCCTGAGATCCGAAAGGTTGGGGACCCTATGAAATAGACCATCGTGTGCTTAACTTGTACCGTAATACACAGCTAGTTTGTAAGACATTACAAGAGTGTTATTTGCGTGTATGTCTCTCCCCAATCTAGGCTCTTTCGTAAGCCACTATTGTTCTGGTTCAGCATGTCTGAATGTTTTAACCTGTGTCTCTGCTTTCTAGATTTCTCTGCTCAAGGCCAGCAGAAGCTCGGAGGACCAAAAATCCACAGAGCTGCAGGATCGAGTAGAAGAACTAGAGACAGTTAAAGGCAAGGTGAGATGCACCACTTTCCTAGGCGCACACATTAAGCATTATTTACGGTTTGGGATTTTTACGACGAGTGGCTGTTTTAGAAAAGTGACAGCAGGAATTTGATCCTCAAACTTGCCTTGTCTCTTTGAATCACCGGTCAAAGGTTTTCAGGGGTTGAATATCAGCCATAATAATAAAAAAAGAATTTCTGGCCGTCATTCCCTATTAGATTTGTATTTGTATATTCCGGTAAGCCCACTTATAAAATTTGCAAGATTAGCTGCCGGTAGGCAAGGAATTCTGTCCCAGAGCTGAAGAAACTTCTTTAGATGAAGTTTTCAAGGTTTTATTTTGGCTGTACACCGCCCTGAGTCCTTCGGGAGAAGGGCGGTTTAGAAATTCAATAAAATAAAATAAATAAATAAAAACAAGAAAGTCCAGTTGCCTCTTGGAAAAAAAAAACACCTTGGGGCTACTCGTAAGAGTACCGTATTTTTTTCGGACTATAAGATGCCCCTAAATTTAGAAGAGGAAAACAGCAAAAAAAAGTTTTGGGGCTACCTTTTTTCGGGCCTTTTCCAGTCTTTTTTCGGCCCATTTTCGAGGCTTTTTTTGGCCTGTTTTGAGGGCTTTTTTCAGCCTGTTTTCAAGGCTTTTTGCGGCCTGTTTTGGGGTCTTTTTTCAGCCCGTTTTCAAGGCTTTTTTCGGCCTATTTTGGGGGCTTTTTTCAGCCAGTTTTTGAGGCTTTTTTCGGCCAGTTTTCGGGGCTTTTTTGGCCTGTTTTTGAAGCTTTTTTTGGCCCGTTTTTGAGGCTTTTGGGGGCCTTTTCGAGGCCTTTTGTAGCCCATTTTGAGGGCTTTTATCGGCCCGTTTTTGAGGCTTTTTGGGCCCATTTTTGAGGCTTTTTGGGGGCCATTTTTGAGGCTTTTGGGGGGCCGTTTTTGAGGCTTTTGGGGGGGCATTTTTGAGACTTTTTCGGCACCTTTTTTTGGAAAAAAACAGGCCAAAAAAAGCCTCGAAAATGGGCCAAAGAAAGGCCTGAAAAAGGCTGAAAAAAGACCCCAAAACAGGGCACGCAAAGGCCCCCCCCAAAAAACAGCTGGCGGTTGGGCAATATTCAGTCTATAAGACGCACAGACATTTTTGCCCCTTTTTGAGATACAAAAAAGTGTATTTTATAATCCGAAAAATATAGTGTTATGTAAGCAGAGGAAAATATCCAATATTTTGGGTGTGTTTTTCAGCATTCAATCAGGATGGACTTTTTATATTCAAAGCCAGCGTGAATGATATAGTTGCCATGTGTTATTTCTTTTGTACACTTTTTTTTTTTTTTAAATGTATTATTCGTGTTTGATCTTGGTTAGTTAGCTGCTTTCTTCTTTCCCTCTTGCATTTTAACTTTGGAAATAAAATAATTTTTAAAGAAATGTTTAGAAGAACCTGCAAAACTGGAGGTGAGAGTCCTGCCTCCATCACACCGATTATGTTCTCTTTCTCTGAACCCCGTGCCAGTGTGCGGCCTTGCAGTCCCAGCTGGCAGACCTCACTGCCCATTATGAAGACCGGATCCAAGAGCTCAGTAAGATCATCAATAGCGCCCCACCGACAGCTTCAGCCGAAGAGGTACATTGGCCCCTCCAGAGAAACCTCTTATTAAATAGGATATTTTTTTAAAAAGAGAAACCCTAACCCTAACCCAGGAACTCCCCTCAATGGGCAGTTGGGTTCTTCTGGGATGCTTTCTCGGGTAACACTTCTGGATCGCTTTTCCATTTCCAGGTGAAAAAAATCATGAACGGGGTCTTCCATTCCCTCCGAGGCCAATTTGAGTTGGAGGAGTCCTACACTGGAAGGATCGTTCTCGGGGTAGTTATGAGCACCATCAAGGTAACACTTCAGATCCAGGAGATGTTGACCTCCTTGGTTTCATAATCGTTCAGCGGATTATCTCCTTTTTTCTTCGCTTACAAGTCTCATTCGGCAGCAAGAGGTTGAGACCAGGGGTGAAATGCTACCGGTTCTGACCGGTTCGCCCAAACTGGTAGTTAATAAATGCTACCGGTTCGGGCAAACCAGTATTTTCAACAGAAATCCTGCTTTCTAGCAAATCTAAATCGCACGGCACAGCTGTTTTCTTAATCCTCCTTTTTCAGCGCTGCATGATAGCGCCTGTGGTGCGCATGGCGCTTGAAGCATGCATTTGGCGTGCACCTCGCATGTGCACACAAAGCGAACCGGTAGCGAAGCAAACCGGTAGCAGACTTCAGAGCATTTCACCCCTGGTTGAGACTACTAATCTTTTTCCTTCCTTTCTTCCTGTTACCAGGCAATAACTCTGCAGCTGCTGGAAAGGTCTGAAGAGCGTAGCCACGAAGAGCAGGGACCACAGCAGAGAGCAAGCCCAGTGGCCCTTGCCCGAGATCAGCCAGGCAGTCCTGATGAGACGCCGGCGGTGGCATCTCCTGTACCTTCAGACCACCTAGAAGAAGACCCAAACGGCTCTACTCTCTCTTCAGAAGGAAGTCAAAGCAAGCAGGAACAGGAAACCCAGCGTTCAGACACGCCTGCTGAGTTGACCCCGGCATCCTCGAATCCTGTCACACAATCTTCAGAGGTGGAGAATAAGGAAGGGGTTGTGTCTTCTGGACCAACAGAAGCGCATGCTTCAGATGTTGGCGGTGCTGTTGAGGACACATCCGCAGATCCCGTTCCCTTGAAGCCATCAGCTGAGGAAGCTGTGCCTACACTGGACCCAGAAAGAGAAGAGGACACTTGCCCAGATGTTCCTAACCAAAATCCAACATCCTTGAGCCTTCCATCCAGTTCAACAGATGAGAAAGTCCAAACTGGGGAGATGCCACCACCGGCACCCATCCCTCCGAATGAGGTTTCCAGGTCAGTGCCGATCAGAGAAGAGCTTCGCGCCTCTTCTCTGTTTCAGCTAGGTTCTTGCATCATCCCAAGTCAGTTGAGGCACCCTGAGATCTCCAAATTTGGAGCTGGAGGAGGCAACATTGGGTGGCTCTTAAAAGCGAGAACATCTCAGCAGAGCCCTCATCAGAGCCCTCCCCAGACTTCAGGACTGGCCCATGTTCCTCCCCAACCTCTTCGCTGTCCGAATCTGCTGCCAGATCCGCTGGCTGCTAGTGGGCCACAACACTCATGAATAGCCATTGCATATTTTTGCTCTGAGTATTGCAATAAGCCCAGCCTGTTTTACGGAGGGATAGACTTACCGTTTGGGGGGATTGCAGCATGTAGATGCTGTGATGGGGAGGGGAGGACATCTTGGGTAGGTTTTTTTGGGGGGGGGGGTTCTATGGGACTTTGCTTTGTTCTTCAAACAAAATAAGCCTCTTTAAGGATTTTCTATTGGAACGCCAGCAGTTTTCAGCCACAATTACAGACCGCTCTTGGGGGGGTAGGTTTCAAGTTTCTTCATTTCTTCCAGCACCTCTGAGGATAAAGCCAATTTGTTGAAAGCAACCAACTGTAAGCTGCCTTCATCAGGAGGTCCGCTGGAAGAGGAAGAGGATGATGAAGAACTGGTGAGGCCTGGGGGGACTGCAAGGTTGTATATTCACACACACTCTGAATGGGTATTTCCGACGATCAGCTGTGCCGCACGGTTTAACTTTGCTAGAAAGCAGGATTTCCTGCTTTCTAGCAAAGCTAAACCGCGCGGCACAGCTGATCCCCCTCCCTCACTGTTCTACTTACCTTCCCAAACCACCTTTTGGTGCGCACTGTGCATGCATGTTTGTGTGCAGAGTGCGTGTTTGGCACGCAGTGCGCATGTGCAGCCAGCAAACCAGTAGCAAACCGGTTCAGATTTCACCACTGGTTTTAAGTCGAGAACTACCTGTACACCCGTCTGTGGGGGTCGTGTAGTCCTCTCTGGGAAGCGTTCCAATCTCACACTTGTCTTCCTTGGTCCTCCAGAGCTTTAAGGGACGGCCTCCCCCGACCCCGCTCTTCGAGGATGATGAAGATGATGATGATCTGGACTGGCTGGGATGAGCAACGGATGAAAGCTTGGAAGGAGACTTGCTTACGAAGGAGATATTTTGCTTGATTGTTTTGCACAGAGGGGGGGGCCTTGGGAACTGGCTGGCACGCGGGCCACCTCCGCAAGATTCTGGGATTGCCCCTTGTGCACCTGGGGGGTGGGCCTTGAATGCCAGAGGTTTCTCTCCCTGCACTGAAGCACATAAACAAGCCCTTTTCTGCATTAACCTCTGAAATTCAGGCCCCTGCTCTTTTCTTTGCAAGCGAGAACGTCTTCACGGAGGGACAAGAGGAGCGGAAATGGTCCTTTTCGTGCAGCGCCAGGTTCCTTCTGGGATGCACATGTGGGAATCCCGAATTTTATATATATATATTTTTCCCTTCCTGCCCACCCCATCTCCCCATCAGTGCTTTTGAGGATTCCCTGCCCACTAATCTGCCTACACGAGGGTTTTAAATGGCTAGCCAGGAGCCTCTTTTTCTACAAGGCCAGGGAAAGAAAGAAGAAAGAAAGACGAAAGGAAGGAAGGAAGGGAAAGAAAGAAAGGGAGAGAGAGATAGAATGAGAATAATAAGAATAAGAATCAGTCACTGGAGTTTTTACAAGACAGAATAACAGCAGGATAAAAAGAGCCCAAGGACCAAGAGACAGTTTTTAGCAACGGAGGAATGAATAGATTCAGGCTTTTAATTTTCGGGCGATTTTTCCATCAAGTTCTCCTATTTCTCTAATAACCGGAAAGAGCATCTGCGCGTCGAGCAACTCCTGCCTTATTGGTGAGATGGATTTTTTTTTTTCCGGTGGGCCAGCTTCTCCACGTTTCAGTCCTTGTCCGGGTCAAAACGGCGACGATAGGAGCGGCTTCTTCATCCCTATGCAATTTTATCTCCCTTTCCCGAAAACTTTGGGCTGGAGTTCTTTTCTTGCAGCCTTTTCTTGGGGTTCAGTGTCCCCCCCCTTTTTTTTAAGCAGGTGGTGAGAGAGACCTTGTCATATTCCCAACCAAAGGGGATAGCCATCCTTTCTAACTCTGTTGGGGTGTCATTTGCTCGTGAAGAGGATTCCCCCCCCAAAAAAGTGAAATTTAAGCATTTAAGGGGAAGGGGCTACCTGGAGCAGGAGTGTCTGTTCTGTTTCTAATAGGTTCAATACGTCAGATCTGTGGCTGACAGGCACCCTAAATGTTTGAAAAAAAGGGGGTGTCCCCATAAGCCTTTTTTTATGTAAGGGTTGGTTGTTTTGAGTAGAAGGCAAAGCAGATTAACTGAGCCTTCGCTCTAGCAAGTCTTGTTTTAGAAGGAAGCAATGGGAAATTTTCTTTCTCATCAACACAGCCCGTAGAAGGAAACACCGATTGGGGGAGAGGGGGGTCTTTGGGGATGAACACCTCTCCCCTCCCCAAAACTCCATTTCTCTGCCCTCCTCCACCTCCTCCTCCCCCGAAATCTTCCATCTTCTTTTGCATCGTCTGCTGTTGTCTTTACAACTTTGCCTCACGTCGGTTGAGGATTTTCCTCTTCGGATGCAGAACGTAGCACTAACTGTTGGACCAAATTTCCCAACTTTGTGTCTTTCATTCTTTTTCTTTCTTTTTTTTGGGGGGTGGTGGGGTCGGGGATGGAGGGTGGGAAGAATCACAAATAAAAGTGCAATTAAAGGAAATGAAATCGCCACTCGTCCCGACTCTTTTCTTTTCTAAAACTTACGAAGAACGGTTGCAGGAACCGGGCGTGTTAATTTTAATGAAGAGAAGGACCAGGGGTGACATGATAGCAGTCTTCCAATATCTCAGGGGTTGCCCCAAAGAAGAGGCAGTCAAGCTATTCTCCAAAGCACCTGAAGGCAGGACAAGAAGCAATGGATGGAAACTAATCAAGCAACTTAGAACTAAGGAGGAATTTCCTGACAGTGAGAACAATTAATCAGTGGAACAACTTGCCACCAGAAGCTGTGAATGCTCCAACACTGGAAGTTTTTAAGATGTTGGGTAACCATTTGTCTGAAGTGGTGTAGGGTTTCCTGCCTAAGCAGAGGGTTGGACTAGAAGACCTCCAAGGTTCCTTCCAACTCTGTTATTCTATTCTATTCTCTTTTAAAGAGAGGGTGGATCTGGTTGCGGGGCCCTCCTCCCTCCGTATTCACAGTTAAAAGTTTTGTGTTGAATTTCCAAAGTATAACATCTCCAAAGTTTCGTGACAAGAGGTGAGTTAGCCCAGGGGTGGGGGTGGGCTAGGGAGCATCTGGGCAGAGGATTTTAAAACGGATTTTAAAACATGTGTGCACATTTTTTTAAAAAAAAATTCTGCTATGATTCTTGGTAGGTTTTCCATTTCAGAAAAGGGACAACTTTGCCTATGGTCTTAAGGATGATCTCGTGATGGCGTCAGGCTAGAAACTGGGAAACTGGGAGTTCTATTCTTCTAATGATTTGAGGTTCCCCTAGTTTTTTAAAAAGGAACATTTTATTGCAACTTTCAAAAAGTTTTCTATAACATGACGTGATAGGAGAAATGGTCAAAGAATTGTCAGTCCAAGCCCATAAAATATGTCAAGTTAGTTGTCCCCAGTGGCTGAGATGACTCAGGATGAAAGTAGTCTTGGAAATCATCCATCCATCCATTTATCAATCCATCCACCAATTCATCCATCCATTATCCATCCATCCACCAATTTATCCATCCATTCATCTACCAATTTATTCATCCATCCAGCCATCCATTTATCAATCCATCCAATTCATCCATCCATCCACCAATTCATCCATCCATCCATCAATTTATCCATCCATCTACCAATTTATTCATCCATCCATCCATCCGTTTATCAATCCATCCACCAATCCATCCACCCATCCACCAATTCATCCATCCATCCACCAATTTATCCATCCATTCATCTACCAATTAATTCATCTATTCATCCATTTATCAATCCATCCACCAATTCTTCCATCCATCCACCAATTCATCCATCCATCAATTTATCCATCCATTCATCTACCAATTTATTCATCCATTTATCAATCCATCCACCAATTCTTCCATCCACCCACCAATTCATCCATCCATCCACCAATTTATCCATCCATCCATCAATTTATCCATCCATCCACCAATTTATTCATCCATCTATCCATCCACAAATTTATCGATTCATCCACCCATCCATCCATCCACTCTGTACCCTATAGAAACCAGAGCCCTCTAGCTGATGCTAATCCACATCTTCCAGCATCCTTCATCCCTGGTCATGCTTGGCTTCAGGGTCCTAAGAATTGTAGATCATCACCGATAGGAACAACTGTCACTTTTGCTTGCCATGGAGAAAATTGTGCAAAGTCATCACAGCAGCCAGAAAGAGAGCAATAGATTGACAGAGGCGATCTCATCACTGCTGGATCAGAAAGTCCTGAAGTCATCGTCTAAATAATCAAGCAGGAGAGGAAAGTAAATCTAGGAGCACAATGTTGGTCCTTTGTTGCAGCAGCTACCTCTTGCCCATAGGACCTTCTCTCTTGCTTCTGGCTGAGATCAGACCGGGATACCTCCTATTTCTCATAGGAGAACTTCATCGTTCCTCAAGGGGTGGAGCTCTTCTTGGGACACGGTGGTGCATCTAGCATTACCTGCCTCAAGAAAAGACCAGCGTGAAGAAGATGGAGACCACAAGAAGGATCAGAGTCACCGCAAAGCAAATGCGCAGGTTCTCCACAGATGCAGGAGCTGAAGATGTCCTCGGAGGCATCTCTATCACCACGGCATTTTGCATCTCCTGCAGACGGAGCCCGTTCCATATCTCCGCATGGAACCCCATGGGAAACGCCGGAACGATGCTGCTGACGGTGAAGATGGGCGAAGTAGGCCTATAAGTGTACTCCAGAGACAGGGCCACATTGCCAAAGGACCAGTTGGAACCTCTTGTGGAATCTTTGTCTTCTTCCAAGCCATCTTCAGAGGTGGCCTGGGATTCCTCCGCTCCGGGTGGTCCTATCTCTTGTAGGAGGGCTTCATTGTTCCTCAAAGCCTTGAGGCCTTCTTGGGGCACGAGGGTCACCATCCGGCAGAAAGGGCAGACCACGAAGGAGACCACTCTGTTCTGGCAAACCAGTTTCCTGAGACAGGCGAGGCAGACGGTGTGGGAACACCAGAGAAGCTTCGGTACCTGCCTGGTGGAAACCTCTTGGTAGGACTCATAGCAGATGTTGCATTCCTTTCCACCGCCATCAACAGAGGACAGGAGGGCCATGTGGTCTTCAGGACTTGAGATCAAACTCTAGGAAACTTGGGATTCTCCTAGAGCCCCCAACTCAAGACAGTTGGGTTTCTCCTAGAGCCCCCAACTCAAGACAGTTGAGGTTCTCCTAGAGCCCCCAACTCAAGACAGTTGGGTTTCTCCTAGAGCTCCCAACTCAACACAGTTCCTTTCTGAAGATCCTCGCTGGTCACCTTCATAGCTTGCTTTGGCTATCTGGCTTCTTCTGAACCCGGAACAACATATGTTAGGCGAACAAGACCTCACCGCAAGCAACTCTTCGAAGCCCTCATTCAACCTGTCTTGCGCGCTCCCAAATCCGAGAGTGCCCGGACACTCTTTAACGCTTCCGTATAATCAGCTGAAGGTGGGTTGAGCTTTCCAGTCAACGTAAGGAGTTGAGAACCACCAACCAGACCAGTAAATAAAATCCAATCTCTCTCCACCCCCTCTGAACTTTAATCCTTAATCAATGACTTGTTAACTCAACGTTGGTGGGAGTTTACTGGCGGTAACTGTGCCAAAGGCTGAAAATAGCCTCCTTCCACCCTGCCCCAAAAAGCTATTCCTAGAGTAATTTAAGTGATTTAAGAACACGAGTGGACTTCCTCATTCATAGCTCCTTCTAACAAGCTGGACATCCCCGTTTTGATCTTGCAGAGCCTCGAAGGCACACGGAGTCAGTCCTTGACTTCCAACAGTTGGTTTAGTGACCGCTGCGTGATTTCTTTCATGCTTAACTCTCTTCGCAGTGTCCCCATGGTCACCTGATCAACATACAGACGCTTGGCCCCCCTGACTCGTATTTATGACAGTCGCAGTGTCTCACGGGATCCTTTTTACGACCTCCTGACCGGCACGCTCCATGGGGAACCAGGATTCACTTAACGACGCTGGATGACCGCAAATCATGACTCTCGCTGAACAACCGTTGGCAGGAAACGTCGTAAAACGGGGCAAAACTCAACTTGACCGCTGTCTCGCTTAGCGACCGGGCTCAGTTGCGATTCGTGAGGACTATCTGCCTCGGCATTGATTGACTCGGCTGAAGGCATCTCTGGAGCTTGGTGTCCGTCCCCCCCCCCCGCCCATTTCAGAAGCTAGAAATTTGGGCATACTTAAAGAGAGGTTCTCATGGGTTTGCCCAATGAGGGGGTATTCAGCCTGATCCACCCCGCCCACCCTCACCGGCACTAGGCCATCCTATTTAATCACGTTTTCTAAGCGGCGACCATGGATGCAAGCTGCGCTCACTCGTGCAAAGCCGCACTCACATTGAAAAGGTGGTAAAATTATGTGAAATCCCCTTCTGCTATGTGAAACTAACCTGTTCCGACTGTTCCAGCTTAAGTTTGTTTGTTTGTTTATTTATTTATTTATTTAATTTCTATACCGCCTTTCTCCCGTAGGACTCAAGGCGGTGTACAGTCAAGAAAAATATAGACACACGAACATCATAAAATTGCTAATTAAAATTATTACTTAGTTTGGTCAATTAAATAAAACCCAGAATTAGATAACATTTAAAAAATCATTCGCATGTTCGTATGTTTAGCCCCGCCTGTTGGAACATCAGGGTTTTGAGGGCACGGCGGAAAGCACGGAGATCAGGGATATTCCGTATCTCCGGGGGCAGTTCATTCCAAAGGGTTGGAGCCCCCACAGAGAAGGCCCTCCCCCTGGGAGTCGCCAGTCGGCATCATTTGACTGACGGTACCCTGAGTAGTCCCTCCCTGTGAGAACGAACTGGTCGGTGGGAGGCTATTGGTGGCAAAAGACGGTCTCGTAGGTACCCAGGTCCTAAGCCATGGAGCGCTTTAAAGGTGATAACTAACACCTTGAATCGCACCCGGAAGACCACCGGGAGCCAGTGCAGCTCGCGCAGGAGAGGTGTTACAAGTTGTGTAGCTGCTGCCAAGTCATCGGATGCATTGTTTAACCTTGAGTTAAGGGACATGTCACCTTCCTGGTCTTTTCCCCAACAACCCACATCATTGGATGGGCCAGGGGGAGGATGCATCAGGTTGTCAATTCAGTCTTATCTTGAGTTCAGCCAGATGTCACTTTCCAGTTGGCTGAAAGTCCACTGTGGGTAGGACAGTTGTCCTTACCAAATCTTGGCCATGTTTACAGGGAAAGGGCCGTTTTTATAAAAGGCAAAGCTTTTTTTTTTTATTTATTTCTTCTGGGCCCTCAAAAGGAATAACAGTATCAGAGTTGGAAGGGACCTTGGAGGTCATCCGGTCCAACCCCCTGGTCACGGAGACCAGGAGTAGGGATTCGAACCGCTGAACCGCCGACCTTTCTGATCGACAAGCTCAGTGTCTTAGCCACTGAGCCACCCAGTCAGGAAATCTTTCACCCTATCCTGCAAGACGTACCGAATTTGATTTTACCGCTTTCGAGGATTGGGAGGAATAATACCTTGAAAAGGTGAAAACATCTGAAAAGGTTACGATCGTAACCGACCAAATTTTATTAAAACGGGAGATGTTTCGTTACTCATCGAAGTCCCGTCTTCCATCCAAATGAACATTTGGGGGAAGTCGCAGAGTCTCGTTGGAATGAAGGATGAGTAACGAAAAACGTCCCCGTTTTAATAAAATTTGGCCCGGCTGCCACGATTTTAACCTTTTCAAGGTACTTTTGGCCTGGGTGATTTGAGTCTTCATTTTTACGTGACGGGGGGGCGGGGGGAATAACATTTTGGAGTCCTGCTTTTTAAAACGAAGAAGGTTGGAGGAGCGTAAACCGTCTTTGATGCTACGGAAGGACGTCACAAGTCGAAGCTCTGGAATTTTATTTCTCGGCTGACGTACGTATGAAAACATTACATGGCAAACAGATCGATCAATGTAGGCAACCAGACAAACATGCGGGAAGTTACGGTGGGCCCTTCTTGAGGATTTTTGGAAAGAAAGCTCCACCTGGGCGATGGCTTCCGATGTTCCTCTCCTCCTCCTTCACGGCTTTTCACACAAAACCCCAGGAACTCCAGAACTGGGTAATTGGTGGGGATGGACGGACGGACAAGCAGCTAGAGAAGTCTTCCCTGGAGTTCCCAGTGTCTGTCTGGAACAGCAAAGGCTAAAGCAGCGATGGCGAATCTTTTCGGCAACAAATGCCAAAAAGGAAATATGCGCTCATGCACTTCATGCGCGCACTTCTGGGCCGCAACCCGGAAGAGGAGCTGCCCAGGGTCCATGCGCGTGCCCGAAAATGAACTTCCGGTTTCAGCCACTGAACTTCCGGTTTCAGCCAGCTACTCTTCCGGGTTTCTGGCATGCATGGGCGTGCGACGATCAGCTGGCCGGCGTGCACGCTCACGCGGGAAAAACGGAAGACCAGCTCTTCCAGTTTCCAGCTACTGCCGCACGCAGGAAGGCCGGCTGATTGTCGCGTGCACATGGGCGCCAGAAACCCGGAAAGAGGAACGGGCGACGCCGCGCGTGCTAGGTGACATGGCTCCGCGTGCCACTTTGGGCACGGGTGCCGCAGGTTCGCCATCACGGGGCGAGAGGTTCTCCAGGGGGAAGGTGGATGAGAGGATCATCGGAACTTGTCGGACTTGCAGCCAAGACCTCGTGTGTCCAACAGAGTTTTGGAAACACCCCCTCTTACCAACACAAAAGCAATGTCCTCGTGACTTCAGATGCCCCTTTGCAACCCTAGGAAGATTGATGCAATAATCAGGGCGAAGGTGGGAATTTCACAGTCCCCTCAACCTCCAGATTCTACAATCCAGAGTGTCCAACCTTGCCCACTTTTGAAGCTTTGTGGACTTCAACTCCCAGAATTCCCCACGCTGGCTGCTTTCATAACCTTTTAAAGTCTTAAAATTGACAAAGTTGGGCACCTCTGCTCTACCAGCAATTCCCCCCCCCCTTTCCATCTGGGGGAAAGGAAGACCCCCCCCCCAACTTCCATCATCCTCGAGGCTAAAAGATTCAAGGCAGCAGATCCAACCCGGAAGGTCCTATCTGGACTCTGGTGCAGCCCCAGAAAGATGGGGTGGGGGAGAGGTGGGCGGAGAACATTCCCCCCCACCCCTACGCCAAAGGCTCTTTCGAGCATCCCAGAACCAAGGCAAGTGGTTCAGTCCAAAGAAAAGTGCAGATTTTTCAGGAGGCGGCAGGTAGAGAATGAAGTTTCCAGTCCTCATGGGATCCTGACCTTGGTGGTGTTCCTGCCCACCACTCTCGCCCGATTTCTGGGGAAGAGCGTGCCCAGGCAGTTCACGTCCACTGACTGACTAATTAACCAAGTTATTAACTTACATGCTTGCCAAGCAGAACAGAGCGGTCACTCAATCGGGCACCACCTTCCAGTAATCCAGCCTACATTTTGTGCCACCCGGGTTCAACTTTCGTCTCTAAGGGAGCAGTCATGCTAGGCTGCCATCTTTGGCTGGGGAGATTCCTCCACTCGGGGGGAAAAGCAGAGAAGAAGAATTTCCCTTCTCTTCCACTCCAATATTTTGGCGAATGGCTCTTCCTTTTCAATTACCCAAACCTGAAGAGGAAGATAACGGCAATCCCCTCCCACTTGCAGGAAGGTTCGAATAATTTCAGTGAGGACTAGTAGCTTGGGAGCGATCCAGGCGGAGATTCCCTGTTATAAAAAGCAGCTTTTTTTGTTCTCCTAGTGCTTTTCCAAAAGGCTATTGGATTTTTTGGTTTTTCTTTTTTCTTTTCCTTCTTTTCTTTCCTTGAAAACCTTTGGCTTCTCATCCAAGAATCGGAAGAATTGGCTTCGAAAGATGAGAAGCGAAACGCTTTCAAGGAAAGTCCCAATTGCCTCTTGAAAAAAAAAGAAGACTTTTGGGTGTCCTTCAGTTATTTCAACAGTTGCCTGGACATTTTGAACTACAGTATTTTTTGGTGTATAAGACACACTTTTTTCCCCCCTAAAAGGGGGTGAAAATTTAGGTGCGTCTTATACACCGAATGTAGCCCCGCCCACCCACTGGCCCCCACCCTTTGGCCTCTGCCTCGCAGCAGTTACCTCCTTGCAAGCAAACAGCAAGAAAAAAAACAGCTCGTTTCAGCTTCAGCACAGGCTAATTAGCACAAGTTGGTTGGATCCGCCTCCCGACTCTCAGTTGATTTGCTCTCAGCTGTTTTGCGCAGGACTCTGCTGCTTGCTGCAAGGAGGTAAATTGCTGGAGCAGATTTTTTTTCCCCCTTGTGCTAACCAAGCTATGCTGAAAACGAAACTGAAAGTAAAGCAGGCTGTTTGCTGCAAGGAGGCAAAATTGCTCAGAGGCAGAGGGAGATTTTACTTCTTTTCCTCACCAAAAAAGGTAGGTGCGTCTTATACTCCGAAAAATACGGTAATCACACTCCTCGCGGACAACAGTGAGCAAAAAAAAACCACCAGCATATATTATTTAGTGCAAAAGGCGTGGCGCACACTTCCTTCCTGCCCCATCGTCCGGCGTGCGCGATTACCGGAAGTGAGTGCTCGGAAACACAAGACAAGCATTCCGAGCGCGCAGTGATGACGAAACAAGACGTGCAAAAATGAAAGGAGGACGGCTGAAATTCCAGGTGGGGTTTTTTTTTTTTCCTCCTTCGGTTTCTCTTCCAGGACGGTGAGAGGGGGAGAAAAAAAAAACTCCTTTCCCTTTTCCATCCTCGAGTAAGCTAGCCGCTGTGGAAAAGTCGGATCCGTTGCACGATTTCTTGTCGGCAGAGTGGACAGGTGTGCAAGGCTTCGGAGCAGGTCTGGCAGCAGCAGACGTGGCCGCAGTTCAGAAACACGACTCGGGCCTGGAGAAGGAGAAGACGCAGGAGGACGGAGTCACTCAAGAGAATGGGCGTCTTTTTCACAGGCGCAAAAGGGGCAGCGAAATAAAAGCAGAAGGTTTGATTTAAGGAAAACGAACCCGCAAGCAGAATTTGCCGCGGTGGCGCTAGTTGGTTAAGAGTGCAGTACTTGCAGGCTGCTTCGGCTGATCGCTGGCTGCCAGCAGTTTGGCAGTTTGAATCTCACCAGGCTCAAGGTGGACTCAGCCTTCCGTCCTTCCGAAGTGGGTCAAATGAGGAGCCAGTTTTTTTGGGGGGGGGGGGGCAATAGGCTGACTCTGTAAAACCGCTTAGAGAGGCTGTAAAAGCACTGTAAAGCGGTATATAAGTCTAAGTGTTATTGCTAGTCCTTCCTTCCTTCCCTTTTTATCCTTCCTTTCATTCCTTTTATCCTTCCATCTTCCTTCCTTCCTTTCATTCCTTTTATCCTTCCATCCTCCTTCCTTCCTTTCTTTTATTCTTTCCTTCCTTCCTTCCTTCCGCTGTGGTGGCACAGTGGTTAGAGTGCAGTACTGCAGGCTACTTTTCCTGATCACCGGCTGCCAGCAGTTTAGCAATTCGAATCTCACCAGGCTCAAGGTTGACTCAGCCTTCCATCCTTCTGAGGTCGGTCAATGAGAAGCCAGTTTTAAGGGGGGCAAGAGGCTGATTATGAAAACCGCTTAGAGAGGGCTGTAAAGCATTGTAAAGCGGTATATAAGTCTAAATGTTATTGCTAGTCCTTCCTTCCTTCCTTCCCTTTTTATCCTTCATTTCTTTTATCCTTCCATCTTCCTTCCTTCCTTTTATTCTTTCCTTCCTTCCTTCCCTTTTTATCCTTCCTTCATTTCCTTCCTTTTATCCTTCCATCTTCCTTCCTTCATACCTTCCTTCCTTCCTTCCCTTCGTTCCTTCCTTCTGCCGTGGTGGCGCAGTGGTTAGAGTGCAGTACTGCAGGCTACTTCTGCTGACTGCCGGCTGACTGCAATTTGGCAGTTCAAATCTCACCAGGCTCAAGGTTGACTCAGCCTCCCATCCTTCCGAGGTGGGTCAAATGAGGACCCAGATTGTTGGAGGGCAAGAGGCCGACTCTGTAAACCGCTTAGAGAGGGCTGTCAAAGCACTGTGAAGCAGCATATAAGTCTAAGTGCTATTGCTATTGGGTTGCTGGGTAGGCTAAGGTGGGCCACAAAGAAGGATGAATGCAGTAGTCTGTCACTATTCCCGCCGTCTCCAAAAGGACACCCGGAGGGCTTACCTCTAGCTCCATACAGACGACACACTCGCAGTGGTGTTCTTCTGCTGTTGGAGCCGATGGGACTTCAGCGTTGGTGGACTCTTCTCTAAACTCTGGAGCAGTAGGTCCTGTTTTTTCTGCTGGCTTCAACAGTTCTGCAACCAGATGGAAGGGAGGCAGAGAGTGAGGAAAGGGGAGGGCTCAAGGAAGAAAATGGGCTACACGGTGGGATTGGGAGAAGACCCTCAAGGAATCTCGGCTGCATGTTCCAAAGAAAGTTGACTCTCTTGTTGAACTCAAAATCTTGGCGCCCTGATGGAACACCGTTGTCAACTCGCAAAGCGTCCCTGGCCTGCTCTCGAGTTGCCATAGGCCAGGGGGGATGGGAAACCGGCGAAATGGCACAGAAAGACAGATGCACATTCCATGCTTATCTCTCTCAAGGCTGTATCCCAGGGTTACTTACAGCAGCCGAGGGGAGTGACCTCTACAACTCCCGAAATTCGTTGGCGAATGTGATTTATGACACATTCTGGGGGGAGCCGGGAAACAGGGTCATAATTGGAGTTACGTAGGGTCAGAGCTGGCTTCACTTGGGAGTGCAGACATGAAGCTCCTAATAAATAACTGAATTTCTTTTGAAGCTTGGCTCGAGACTCGTGATTTCATTAGGGCATCCCTCGGAAACCTGATAACCGTATTGCAAGAATTTCCTTGGGATTTTTTTTCCCCCCATCCTCCCATCTACGCTACAATCCTAAAATTGCTAGGTGGTCTCCTCTCCCTGCCATTCAATGCAGGCTATCCTGAGATGGCTTGCAACTTTCCCAAATGAGTTGGACTCCTGGTTCAAAGACCCAACACGTACAGACAGAGCAAAGAAACCTCCTGGAATACGAAAGGCTTCCCCAAATGTGCCCCTCATTTCCCCCACCCCCAGCTCTGGGGACATCCGAAGAAGGTAACCTGGTATTGTTTCTGCAACAGCTTGTATCTCCCGAGCTTTCTGGATGATGGCGTGCTGCAAGCCAGATTCCATTATCCCGATCTGCAAATCAAATTAAATACATAAATAAAAAAAATAAAAATAGTAAAACCACGGTTAAGCGAACCGCTGCGGTTGTTAAATGAGTCACACGGACATTAAGTGAATCTGGCTTCCCCATCGCCTTTTGCTTGTCAGAAGGTTGCAAAAGGGGATCTCTGCGACCGTCATAAATATGGGACAGTGGCCTAGCGTCTATATTATGATCCGGTGTCCATGGGGATTCTGGAAAGTTGGTTATGTGTGAAAAATGGTTGTTAAGTTACTTTTTTCGCAACTTTGAACGGTTGCTAAATGAAATGTTGTAAATCGAGGATTATCTGTAATAATAAGGAATTTATACTTCCCACCATCCAGTCAGAGAAGAAGAAGCTCCTCGGATGAGAAGCGAAACGTCTTAAAAGAAAAACAACAAAGTCCAGTTGCCTTTCGAAAAGAAAAGCACCTTTAGGACAATCGTGACCTGGATAGACGGCTGAGAATCTCCCGAGAAAAGGGA
This sequence comes from Pantherophis guttatus, assembly GCF_059756535.1. Lineage (NCBI taxonomy): Eukaryota > Metazoa > Chordata > Lepidosauria > Squamata > Colubridae > Pantherophis > Pantherophis guttatus. The sequence continues at coordinate 15,176,508 of NC_142078.1, read as the reverse complement.
ATTAACAGTGTAAAAATGACCCTTGTTTCTGACCTCGGCTAGGTCTCCAGGGACCATGCTGCTGAGCATTTCGAGCGATATCCGATGATGGGCGAAGATGGGGAGGTAGTGCTCGGCCGAGAGGTCCGTCAACAGTTTCACTAGCTGCCTCTCCAGGCCTTCTTCCTGCCGGGAGAGAGAGAAGGAAGGAATCAAACGATCTGGCCTGCTTCAGTTTGGCAGGAATCGAGGCAAGGCATGCCAGCAGACAGGACACCAAGGAGATTGTCCAAGAACAGAATGGTGGAAGAACGAGAGAAAAAAAAAAAATGAGATTTTTCTCTGCCTCTTGGCCAATCACCTGCAACCGGAGAGAGAGAGGTTTCTGGTTTAGCAGCCGCTGGTATTGGATCAACCAGTAGTTCTCCTGCTTTGTCTCGCTCTTGGCCTCCAGTTCTTTCTGGAAAAAAAGGAGAAAGGAAGGCGATAAAGAGATGATGGAGCCTTAGCTATCATGCCTCAGGACCTGGCAGATGTGGAAATGGGGGATGGGAGGGGGGAAACTGTTCTAAGCGATCCCAGGAGGTCGAACGTGCCCCTAAACAACGGCCAGACTTTGGTTCATCTATCCCTGGTGACCCCCTCAAGCAGCTGAAGTTCTCCAGAGGTCCTTGGGGGTTCTCTGAGTTTGGTTGTTTTCTTGCAGACAAGTTGCAGGAAGCAACTTTGTTCGTTCTGGCCGGTTTAAATTCTGTAGCTCCGTTTTGACTCTGTGCTCCGTGTGGCCTTGCAAAGCTACTTGCTGATTAGGTCTTTGGCAGCTTGCCAAGGGAGATGAAGGTGGGTGTTTATCAGCCTTATCTGTGGCAGACCTCTGTTGGACTCTTTACAAACTATCTGTGACTCATCACGGGCTGGGAATGAACAGAATTCGCAGCCGTTGAAATAAAAAAAGAGGGTTTTGGGGACTAATCGTGTGCTTTTTACTGTCTCAGGAAGCCTCGGTCAGAACAGTATGAGTAGATGAATAGGTAGCTGCCCCCCAAGACCCTTTTACCAAGATGGCTTGTAGCTCCTCTTCTCGCTCCTTCTTCTCCTTCAGCAGCTGCTGCAGCAGCTGACTCAGCGTTTGCCGTTGCTCTCCGATTGCTTCCTGCAACACAACGTGGGTGGGTGTTTAAGAAGGGAGACTGAACTTCCTTCCTTCACCGGCCTAGAATCACCCCGGCCTAGAACACAAGAGTCTACCCCGTCTCCTTCGCCCCCCGATTTCTAAAAAAAAAACCTTCGCGCTTTCCCTTGGAAGTTAAAATTCAGCGAGGCTCAAAAGCAGTGGTGAAATCTGAACCGGTGTGCTACTGGTTCGGCCAAATGTGGACTGCGCGCACCAAAAGGAGGCTTGGGAAGGTAAGTAGAACAGCGAAGGGGGGGGGGGCGATCAGCTGTGCCGCACGATTTAGCTTCGCTAGATTTCCTGCTTTCTAGCAAAGCTAAACCGGGCGGCACAGCTGATCGTCGGAAATACCAGTTCGGAGCAACCGGTAGCTTTTTTAAATTACCGTTTCGCCCAAACTGGTAGCTTTTATCACTACCGGTTCACTACCGGAGTGAACCGGTAGCATTTCACCCCTGCCCAAAAGGCTTCGTGACCTTATAATTCTCTGCTGTCAATCATCCCGAGACTCCGTCATTGAGCGGAGTCTTCTTGTGGTTCATTCGCCCGGCTTTTCGCGACCCTTCTGACAAACCAAGTCGACGAGGGAAGCCAGATTCCGCTTTAACGACCGCGTGACTAACTTAACCACAGCGGCAATTTCACTTCACAAAACGTGACAGGAAAAGTCGTAAACCCCCCCCCCACAAACGAATGGGGCAAAACAGATTTGTCACTTCGCGACGTAAACTCTGGGCTCCATTGCGGTCGTTAAGTCGAGCCCCTCCCCCCCCCTCCGTATTCTAGGCATCAAAATCCCAACCGGCAAGGGTATAAGAAACAAAACTTTAAAAAAAAAAATCTTTCAATTTTTAATCGCGCGGATTTGTTCGCTTCTTAAAGCAAACTCCCTTCCTGGTTCTGATTTAAAAGAGAATTTCACGGGATGCGTTCTACGTCCATAAGGATTTAGAAATGGATCTTTTTTGTTAAAAAAAAAACAAAAAAACCCCCAAACAAATAAAAATAGCTGTTTTTGGGAGAGAAAAAAAAAACATGCAATCCTGGTTTTGTCGCCGGAACAGAATTTGTGCAGCTGGAGAGATGGAATGTGCCGGTTGGAATGGAGGTCGGTTGGTAAAAAGGGTGGAATAAGCACACCGAAGCAAAACTAGCCGGAAAGAAATCATAGGTCCAAAAAATAAAATAAAATTAAATTAAAAAATGAAATGTTCAGCCAGCTTCTAGAGGTAGTCCTCGACTTACAACCGTCCGTTTCGTGACAACGGCAGTGCAAAAAAAAGTGATTTTCACACTTAACGACCGTGGCAGCATCCCTGCAGTCACGGGATCAAAATTTGGATGCTCGGCAACTGGTTCCTATTTATGACGGTCGGCAGTGTCCGAGGTGGGTTTTTTTTTTATTGTGTAATCCCCTTTTTGCGACCTTCTGATGGGGGGAGGGGGAAGAGCCAGATTTGCTTAACGACCTGTTCCTATCTTAGCAACGGCAGCCATTCGCTTAACGAGCGGGGAAGAGAGCCTGAAAAGTGGGGCGAAACTCACTTGTAATCGTCTCCGCTTGGCCACGGAAATTGGGGGCTCCATTGTGGTTGTAAGTCGAGGACTGCCTGTAACCCCTTTCACCCCACATTCCTGCCCCCCTCCCCCAAAAAAACACCAAGATTTCCAACTTAGCATCCCAGCCTGGTTTTCCGACAAGGCATTCCTCCAAAATCTCTACCCCAACCGATGCCAGAATCCCTGGCAGCGTTTGCGAGAGAGGCCATCGAGCGAAAGGAGGAGACCGGGATTGATAAACCTGGAAAATTCTTTCACTGGGCCTTCTTCTACAAGTTGCTAAACCAGAGGTCGGGGGGGGGGGAGTGAGGAGGAAGGAGGAAGGAGGAGGAGGAGAAGGAAGCCAAGCAGGAGGGGATGATGGTCTCAAAAGGAGGTGTGGGATTGGGGTGGGTGAGGGGTGACATACCTGCAGAGCCTCTGTGTCCAGCTGCTGCCTCTTTAACTCCAACTGCGTGAGCTGCAGTAACTCTCTCTCTATTAACTTAATCTAAGGAGAAGACGAAACAAGGGAAGCGGGAGGTTGCGTGCGTGTTTTTCCCTCCCTAACCGCAACAGCGTTTTGGGGAGGCTACACCTCACAAAGTACTAGAGGGGCGGGGGTGGAGGGGGGCTACACCTCCGTCAGCCAAACAGACTTTGGGTATGAGTAACTACTCGGGAGTTCCTCGCAACACCGGACAGGGAATGCACCAGCCCCGCAACTGATTTTACACAACGTCACGAACGTAACTTCCTGCCGTCAGGAAACGCGCCGAGGAAGCCGAGGTCTGCGACGTGACAGCATCTCAACACCCCAGCTGGGGGGCAAAGGTGACCTACCCACCTAAGTTTAGTCATTTCTGGAGCAAATGTCTTTCTAGGATCTAACGTATGGGGTATCCTGTGCTAGCTTCTAGTTGTTTTCCATCTGGTAAACACCGACTGTGATTTGACGAGGGACTCAGTAGACGAGAAAACAATGATAAAACGTTGTGTGTTGCACCGTCGGCTTGGAAAGGGAGCTGGAGTCCGTCAGATTATTCATGAACTGGCAGAGGCATGGTAACAAGGTCAGCCAATGAATAGGCATGGCAACTAAGTCAGCCAATTGGGAGCTGAGACAGACTGGAGCCAGGGCGTGTCTTAGTCTGCAGCTTCCGAGTCTGTGCAGAGAATTGAAACTGAAACTAAGCAGTCTGTGCGCTTGTCTGCTCTGCTGAAATGAAACTAACTCTCCTACCTTGTAACTGCTACCACGTTGAAGAATCAACTATTGGTATTGTAAATACTTCATCTGTTATTATGTATATAAAGAAGTTAATGAATCCAGCTGCGTCAGTTATCTGTGTGCGCTTCTGGATTTGTTTTCTGCAACAAACTCTGATAGAGTCTTAGGTGACCCTCAGTGGAAATTCTCGACTTGGGAACAGAGGGGCGCTCTTCATGAAGGGCCTAACGGACAGATCAAGGATAAGGGGAAACGCCCTATGGCGGATAAAAAAAAAATACTCCTTCCTTGTATGTCACCCTAGATGAGAGGGACAGCCAGTGAAGGACTCTATGCAAACCCTCAAGCATCTGGAATACTTTGGAGTCAATGAATGGAAGCTACAAGCTCTGGGCATCCAGCTTGTTTTTGGAAGACGTAAAGTTCAAAAGACTCTGAAGCTTCCTTGGCCTTTTTTGGGGAAGATTCAAGAAATCGTTCTGGTGACTCAGAGCTTGTAGCACCACAGAGAAGCCACCAGAGAACAGGAAAGTCCACAAATGCCCTTGACCATCACCTATATTAGTAAACTAAAGGCTTGGATAACCCACCAGAGAGACAAAGGATAAAAAAAGGTGCAGTCGGGGGGGAGGGAAAAACGGGGGTTGGAGAAATTGCAAACTCTACCCATCCGAGAGCCTCTGGCAACCGTTCCCTCCGGCAGTGATTCTGCATTCATAAAGCAGTGCGCATCGATGTTGACCAAAATGGACTTGGACAAGCAACAGAAACAAATGACGATGGACACATGAAAACAGAACCAATGGATATGAGGTGTTTTTTTTTTTTAATGGACCGTTGGCAGGTTGGAAACGCAGCGACGCCGTCCCAGAGGGGAGGCAAGCTAAACTGGGCCAGAAAGATATGACTCGTCCCAACCCCAAACTTTTCACAAGGATTGGTACCCAGGCTAGATTTGAGAAGGGAGGAAGTCTGCTTGTTCAGGAAGATCTGAAGGATGCTGCCTCCCCCGTCCCTTGCATCTCTCCCCAAGTCTTAAATTTTTTGCACTCACCTGGTTTCTGATCTGGCAATGCATGAGGTCTCGCTTCACCTGGAGGGCTTCGAAGGCTGCCTTCTGCATCTCACTCTAAAAGATGGGGATCGAGTGAGCACCTGAAGCGGCCTTCAACTACCCGAGACCATCGGTCTATCCGTCTCAGCATTATAGCCCTCCCTCCTAACAGTCTCTCTTCCCTCTCTCCTAATAGTCTTTCTCCACCATGAACTCAGAAACATTCCCACAGAACTCCCCGGGATGGAATTCTCTGCAAGCAAAGACGATCCGCCCACAAAGCTACGAGGTCTTTCCTCCCTACTGTGAAAATTCTGCATAAATAGAGAAGTCCGTTTCATCTAGGGCTGAATTTGCAAGGCAGATACGACTCTGCGGGTTTCACAAACAAGGAAGGGTCTTTTTTAAATCTCTGTTACCTGACACTTTTTTTAAATAGAAAGGTAGGACTGACTTGACGTTGGTATCTCTATCCCATCCACCGATAGATAATGATAGATAGGTAGGTAGGTAGGTAGGTAGGTAGGTAGGTAGATAGATAGATAGATAGATAGATAGACACACAGAGAGAGAGAGATATGATAGATAGATAGATAGATAGATAGATAGATAGATAGATAGATAGATATGATGGATGGATGGATGGATAGACAGACAGACAGACAGACAGATATGAATGATGGATGGATGGATGAAGATGATAAGTTTAGATAGATAGATAGATAGATAGATATGATGGATTTTCCATATGATGGAAAAAATGCTTTAAAAAAAAAAAAGCTTCTGATGATTGCGCGGCTCAGCTGGGCATGGGGGTGGCGGGAAGCATGAATTTTTGCTACTGGTTCTCCGAACTACCCGCCGCCATCGCTACCGAATCGGGCAATCCGGTCCGAACCGGGAGCATTTCACACCCCCGCCCCCAAACCTAATTTGCTTAGTTCTGGCTCTTATAATGTGTAGCTTCAATCGAGCTGCGGTTCAAATAAATTCCCATTAAGATCACTTAAAAGATGAAGGGAGCTTCTACGCATCACTGGGGACGTCTGACGTCTGAAGGGCATCTAACATTGTGGTCATGATGGATCCTGTGGTCCACTAGAGAAACCTTCTAGCTTTCTAAGACTACAGTCCTTATCATCTCTGTCCATTGGCTGTGCTGATAGGAACTGTAGTCCTACGCATCTCAAGAACATCCATCCGCCTATCTCTTAGGCAGGTGAACCAGATGGCTTCTAATATTTGTTCGTTTTCCTGGTCAAGGTCCTGCTTAGTTCCTTCTCCCATGAGCGAATGCCCTTCTGCCACCACCAACACTCCATAATACCTCCTGCAGGATCTGGCTGATGGCTTTGTTCTGGTCCAGCTGCTGCCAAGCCAGGATCTGCTGGAACTTCTCATCCATCTTGGCAAGGCTGCAAGAGAAGAGTTCTTGGATGACTCTAGTTGCACGTTGGGGAAAGACACACAGACTACAGCCCAAGAGATGTTACAGTAGGGACACTGATGTGTAGACTGAGGAAGCCCATTTCATTAAGGTATTGAGATAATTCTCTTGCTTCGAGCAGTTGTTGTTTCCCAGGCTCTTGAATGGGTGGGCACACCCATGAAAATAATATTTCCCTCCCCCCCCAAAATCTACCTCTTCTTCAGTACCTGGAGCACGTCTGGTTGACGAGGTCCTGCCGGCGAGACTCATAGGCTCCCTGAAGTAATTTGTTCTTGTAGGTCTCAGACAACATCTGTTTCATGGCCGCTGGGAGAGCGAAATTGGGGGGAAAGGAAGAATTAAGAACCTTTTTTGGGCTCCAACACCAGCATTTGGACATGCCTGCCCAAAGCAAATCGTGCCTTAGCCCATGTTAGAATGATGGCAAAGTTTCCAGGAAAAACCAGATCAGGGAGCTACCTAGAAGACTTCTAGTCCAACCTCCTGCTCAGGCAGGAAACCCTACACCACTTCAGACAAATGATTATCCAACCTCTTCTTAAAAACTGCCAGTGTTGGAACATTTACAATTTCTGGTGGCAAGTTGTTCCACTGGTCAATTGTTCCAACTGTCAGGAAATTTCTCCTGAGTTCTAAGTTGCTTTTCTCCTTGATTAGTTTCCACCCGTTGCTTCTTGTCCTGCCCTCAGGTGCTTTGGAGAATAGCTTGACTCCCTCTTCTTTGTGGCAGCCCCTGAGATATTGGAAGACTGCTATCATGTCTCCTCTAGTCCTTCTCTTCATCAGACTAGCCTCCAGTCCCCTAATCCTCTTTGTTGCTCTTCTCTGCACTCTTTCTAGAGTCTCCACATCTACATGAAAGCTGCCTGGGTGACTAATCACTAGGAGACGGTGAATTCTAGTCCCAGATGCTCAGGCATTAAAACCACCTGGGTGATTTCGGGCTAATCACCAGGACACCCTGCATCTGTCTTGGCATGTACCCGTTTCTCAATCATTGTGCAGGGGGGGTAGTGACATTCATAGTACATGCACGAACTTGATGAGTACCGGGACAAGGTTTTCGCATTTTGAGTACCAAATTCAATGAGTTTCAAAGCCGTTGAGTACCAAGGTAACACTGTACTTACCGGCTACTTCTTTCCTCCTCAGTTGTTCCGTTTCTTCTTGAGTGATGGCCATCAGCTGCTCCATCCGGATCCTAGGAGCGATACAAGAGAGTCAGGTGCCTAATTGTTCCCCTCAACTTTTCTCAAGAGTTTCGATCTCTCCACCTTTCTCCCTCACCACACTGCGAGGTTCAGTTGGGCTACAATCATCTCCAAGCCTTACTCCCAAGTCGACCCTGTTTTCTTAACTGTTCTTGTCGTCCGGCAGCTCTGCGCATGCGCACACTGGGAACAGGCTCCCGCTGTTCTTCTACCTCGCTGCTCTCAGACTCCAGAGGCTGCACATAACTATCAGATGGCCTTGGCCCCCTCTCTGCCTCTGATGCAGAGCCCTCGTCTGAGCTTTCCCCAGCCCCCAGGACTGGCCCAAGTTCCTCCCCACCACCTCACTGTCCGACTCTGCTGCCGGCGGGCCACAACAGCTCTTCCCCTCCAATCGATCAAGTAAAGCAAGAAACTCACCGGTCGTTTTCAAGGGATTTTAAGATCTCGGAACTCTGTTTCTGCCTAAAAAGATTTAAGAAATAAGGAGGGTCAACTAACAAGAGTCGCCATAAAGCATTTATGCCAATCAGCTCCACTGAGGACACCTCTCCGTCTTTCATGGGGTAAGTCTGGATCCTGGTTGTACAAGCTAGTCGTCAACTTACAACAATTCATTTAGCAACCAATCGAAGTTCAGCACTGGAAAAAAGTAACTTACGAACCCTGCGGGCACTTGATCAAAATGTGGGCATCTGCAACCAGAATGTATTTATGATGGGTGCAATGTCCTAGGCTCACGTGATCAATATTTCCGACAAGCAAATCAATGGTGGAACTGGATTCACTCAACGTCCATGGCACAAAGGTTGTAAAATTGGGAGTGGCTCGTTTAATGATAGCTTAGCAAAAGGAGTTCTGGTCTGAATTGTAGGTCGTAAGTCATAAGAGCCGTGGTGGCACAGTGGTTAGGATGCAGTATTGCAGGCTAATTCTGCCGACTGTCAACAGTTCGATGCTGACCGGCTCAAGGTTGACTCAGCCTTCCATCCTTCTGGGGTCGGTAAAACAAGGACCCAGATGGATGGAGGCAAGACGCTGACACTGTAAACCGCTTAGAAAGGGCTGCAAAGCACTGTGAAGCGGTATATAAGTCGAAGTGCTACTGCTGTAACTGATAGGACGTTGCATTAGGAGCTGTGATGGTGCAGTGGTTAGACTGCAGTATTGCAGGCAAACTCTGCCTGCAGCCTGGAGTTCGATTCTGACTGGTTCAAGGTGGACTCAGCCTCCCGTCCTTCCAAGGTGGGTAAAATGTTGGGGGCAAGATGCTGACACTGTAAACCGCTTAGAGAGGGCTGCAAAGCACTGTGAAGCGGCGTATGAGTTGCTGCAACTGCTAGTAAGTCAAAGAGTACCTTAACTCTACCCTCCCATCTGCTGCAGCAGTCAAGGGCGCAGAATTGATTCTCTGGTTTTCAGATACCAGCAGATTCCCCGACAGAACAAAAAAAAATAACAAAAACATGGCCCTCTCCTGCTCACTGGATCTCCTACCTTTGATTATCTTTCAGCAGTTTCTGGATCCTGCCCGCCACCCCCTGTTCCATCTGTTTCAGCTGCTCCAGCAACTTCAGGCGCTCGGCTCCCAGGCGCTGCTGATGGCGGGTCAGGCCTTCGTCCAATTTCATCTGCTCCTGAAATCAGAGAGAAAGCCATCCCGAGCTGAAGCCACAGGGCAAGGAAAAAGAACTAAGCCCAATTCACACCCCCATCAACGTCAACATCCTCTAATGAAAAAAAGAGAATCAGGAGTTTTAATTCAAAAAAGGATTCAAAGTCTCGGAAGCTGCGATATAAACTTCCGGTCCTAATTTAGGACCGGAGTTCATGAAAACAGACATTCTTTGAACATGTGGAATCTCTTCATCCAGGTTTTTTGTTTTGCAAGATGGGCTGAAGTGCCTTTTATCGTTTTACGGGGACTTACAACCATTCGTTTAGTGACTGACTGAAGTTATAACGCAGTGTTGGCAAACCTTTTCGGTACCGAGTGCCAAAACGGGAGCGTGCGGGGGAGCGCCGGAAACCGGAAGAGCAGTTCCCCCTAAGCTTCTGGTTTCTGGCATGCATGTGTGCCATGGAACTGCTCTTCCGGTTTTCTGGCACTCCCCCACGCACGAAGACCAGCTGGCCGGCGCACATGTAAGCACCGGAACCCGGAAGAGAACGGATGACGGCTGGTGTGCCCAGAGAGATGGCTCTGCGTGCCACTTCCGTAGGTTCGCCATCACGGTTATAACAGCTCTGAGAAAAGTGACTTATGACTCTTTTTCACATTTAAGACCGTAGTCGCATCCCTGTGTGATCAAAACACGGACGTTCGACAACTGGCTCATATTTATGACGGTGGCAGCATCCTGGGGGGGGTCACGCAATCCCCTTTTGTGAACTTCTGACAAGCAAAGTCAACAGAGAAGCCGGATTCACTTAACAACCGGGTTACTCCCTTATCAGCTGCAGTGATTCACTTAACAAAAACATGGCGAGAAAGGCCATGAAATGCGGGGGGGGGGGCAAAACCCACTTAACAGCTGCCTTACTTAGCAACGGAAATTTTGGGCTCGGCTGCGGTCCCTAAGTCCAGGTCTCCCTGCAAATTTGCAAGCCTTCCCTCATCTGTGAATTGTTTCCTCCTAGAATTCCTCCCACTTGCTCACCATCAACTTGGAGTTGTAGTACTGCCTCTGAATTCAACTTGTAGGGTTGGACAGGTCTGGTATGAAGGCGTCTGGTACAGCGGTGGGTGGGTTTCAGATTATATGCTACCACCGGTTCGCTGCGCGTGCGCGCACTCGCATGCCCCATAGATGAGATGAATAGATTAACAGAGTTGGAAGGGACCTTGCAGGTCATCTAGTCCAACCCCCTGCCTAAGCAGGAGACCCTACGTCTGCCTCTACCTAGGATCGAACTCACAACCTCCCGATTGTGAGGCAAGAGCTCCACCTCTAGGATGGCATAGAGCCGGGGCAGGTGAGAGATTTCCGCTATTGGTTCGAGTGAATCGGTCCGAACCTGCTGAATACCATCTCTGGTCTGGTAGGACTGGGGAGAGAAAAACTGGAGGCGTCTTACCTTTTTCATGCTTTGGAGAAATTCTCCTTTCTGGACGTGACTTTGATGCATCAATTGGATTTGTTCTCTCTGCTCCAGATCCAGCCCACGCTCAAAAGCCAGCTTCTCCTGCATCTTCTGCTCCTATCAGGTAAACAGAAAACACTGGTCAATATATATATCCGTGACCTCACTGTATTCAGCTCAGGGCCTTGCTCTCTCGAGCCATCGCTGGAAGAAGACAATCATCTGTGCTTGTCCTTTGACCCAGGGCCTTTCAAACCAGGACCATACCCTTACTTGGTTTCGAATCTGGGCTGCCTGCATGTTAGGCAGTTGTATTAACCTCTGAGCCACAAGTTCTCCTCCCTTCATCATCTTGAACCAGGGGAGAGATTAAGTGATTTTCTATCGAGACACCTGATCTACCCTAGCATGTGGGAGGGAGCGAAAGGGATGCAGTATGCTCCCTTTGGACCAAATTTTGACAGGCAAAGAAGAAAAATTTATAACAAAAGCATATAAGTATCTTTATTAAATATTAGAGGTAGAAATGGAAGAAGAAATAGTGAAAGGTCCAATGATAACATGGGCACAAAATATAGGCTGTAATATAAAATTAGAGGAATGGGAAAAATTATGGAGCAAAAATTAACTTTGTCAACTGCATACAAAGAAAATCAGTACAAAATGTTTTACAGGTGGCATTTAACACCGGCGAGATTGGCTAAAATGTATGCAAATATGAAATCGGAGTGCTGGAAGTGTAAGTGCAAAGATGGAACATTTTATCATATGTGGTGGCAATGCCCTAAAGCAAAAAAATATTGGGAATAGATAAGGGGATGGCTGCAGGAGATAACAGGAGAACAAATTGAATTTAAAGCTGAATTATTTTTATTAGGAATGATTAACCGAAAGATCAAGAAGCAACTCCAATACATTATTCTACACATAGTAACAGCAGCGAAAATTGTCTATGCTCAATGTTGGATGGATGACAAGGTTAGATAGTTAGATGGGAGGGAGGGAGAGAAAGAGAGAGAGAGGGAGGGAGGGAGAGAAAGAGAGAGAGAGGGAGGGAGGGAGGGAGAGAGAGAGATCCATTTTTGCACAGAGGCCTTGTACACACAAGATCTCATCCCACCCAGTTCCTAACTTTGGATAAGGAGAGTCTTTTCTGTTATGGATCTTACTTATGCCACTTCCTGGCTGAAGGACGGAAAGTTAACATCACAAAAAGGAAAGAAAGAGAGCTGCGGTTTTAAGTCAAAGAATAAAAACCAGACTGATTTTCTACGGTGGTCATTTTTTTAATCCTATATATCAACTCCCACCTGCAGATGAATGTAACAGGGTTGGGCAAATCCCACAACGAGGAGCAGGGTTCACGAGCATCCTTACCTTTCGCTTCTCGTAGTCTAGAAACCTGCTCTGCAATGAAAGTGAAAGGAGAAGTAAGCAAGGTTGATTTTTAACAAGCCACCAAACACAAACATGATGTGATTTTGCTTTTCTTTGGAAGACCTGGCTATTCACCTCGGCCTTGTTGATTGTTGTGAGCCACCAAAAGCCATTGGGACACCGGTGGCAGGCATGCAAGTTTCATAAATAATAATTTTGCAATTGACTGCCGGCATTGACAAACTTCCTATAAGTCAATTGCAAAAGGAAGCTTGGCTTGGAACAGCTTACATCCTGGGAAGATACCTTGAATGCCATCAAATAACGACATCTCCCTATCCCAGATCTAAACATCTGGCTGACTGTGCAACTAACCATAATAACAACACCGGACACTGTGGCATTGACAAAATCCCCATCGGTCCATTACAAAAGGCAGCTTGGCTTGAAACAGCTTACATCCTACAGCCAGTCCTTGAACACCATCAAAGTGCAACATCTGTCTACCCCAAGTTCTTGCGAAGGACTGAGTAGGTAGACAAAAATGCCAAATTCAATCTAAACATCTGGTTGACCATGCAATTAACCATAATGACTTTTATCGTTTTCTCCCATTGTTCTCTTGGGAACAGAATTCGAGGGAAGGGGTTGCTATCCTTTGTGTCCCTGCCTAGCAACTGGTTTTTGGGGTAAAAAGGTAAAGGGAAAGGTTCCCCTCACATATATGTGCTAGTTGTTCCCGACTCTAGGGGGCGGTGCTCATCTCCGTTTTAAAGCCGAAGAGCCAGCGCTGTCCGAAGACGTCTCTGTGGTCATGTGGCCGGCACGACTCAACGCCAAAGGCGCACGGAATGCTGTTCCCTTCCCACCAAAGGTGGTCCCTATTTTTCTACTTGCATTTTTTTAAGTGCTTTCGAACTGCTAGGTTGGCAGAAGCTGGGACAAGTCACGGGAGCTCACCCCGTTACGCGGCACTCGGGATTCAAACCACCGAACTGCCGACCCTTTCGATCGACAAGCTCAGCGTCTTAGCCACTGAGCCACCTACGTCCATTTTTTGGGGTAGACTTCCTCTAAAAGTGGAAGTTCTACATCAGCTCTGCGGGGAAACACCCTGGTCGGAGGCCAGTCCAGAAAACGGGTTCCTGCGAGTTTAGAAAAAAAAATCTCCTAAAAAGAGATTCTTGTATTTTTGGGAAGAGTTAACACTCACTTGCCACTCAGCTTCCTCTTCCATGTATTTGCCAGCTGTCCTCCGGATACCGTCCGCCGATATCTCTCCTCCGTCGCTTTCCAACACAGGGAGTAAGTACTGAGAGGGAGGGTTGTACTCTATGCCCACTTCTGGAAGGAAACCCACACATCACAATATCACAATGCAGGCAGTCCTCGATTTACGCCAACAACGGAGCCCCAGATTTTCGTTGCTAAGCAGGAGTTATTCCGTGAGTTTCCCCAGCCACCCCCGTTTTATGACCTTCCTTGCTGCAGTTGTCCGGTGAATCTGGCTTCCTCGTGGACCCTGCTTGTCGGAAGGTCACAAAAAAGGGGTCGCCTAACCCCGGAATACCGCAACTGTCATAAATACGAGTCAGTTGCCAAGCGTGCAAATTTTGATCACATGACCGAAAGGATGTCGCGGTCATAAATCACTTTTATTTCAGTGGCCGTTGTAACTTTGAACGGTCACTGAAACGGACTATTGTAAGCTGAGGACTGCCTGTGTACAGATAGTCCTCGAGTTAGGACAGAAATGCTCACTTTCACAGAGGAACCGCTGGATGGCCTCGGTGCCTGCGCTGCAAACCTCATTTGGAGGGTAAATCATCGCTGTCGCATCCAGGGACAAGGTCTGCAAGAGAGGAACACACATCCCGCAGCTGCCTTTAATCCGCATTAAATCTGCATTTTTTCCCCGAACGCCATCACTCTGCTAAACAAATAATTCCCTCAACACTGTCAAACTATTCATTAAGTCTGCACTACTATTAATCTTCTCATCGTTCCCATCGCCCATCTCCTCCCACTTTTGACTGTATGGCTGTAATCTTGTTGCTGGTATCCTTAAGATTTATATTGATATTGTTTCCTAATATAATTTGATTGCTTATTTGTTCCCTATGATTATCATTAAGTGTTGTACCTTATGATTCTTGACAAATTTTCTTTTATGTACACTGAGAGCATATGTACTGACAAATTCCTTGTGTGTCCAATCAAATTATGTCGACTGGCGACTCCCAGGGGGAGGGCCTTCTCTGTGGGGGCTCCAACCCTTTGGAATGAACTGCCCCCAGAGATACGGAATATCCTTGATCTCCGTGCTTTCCGCCGTGCCCTCAAGACCCTGATGTTCCAACAGGCGGGGCTAAACATACGAACATGTGAATGATTTTTTAAATGTTATCTAATTCTGGGTTTTATTTAATTGACCAAACTAAGTAATAATTTTAATTAGCAATTTTATGATGTTTGTGTGTCTATATTTTTCTTGACTGTACACCGCCTTGAGTCCTACGGGAGAAAGGCGGTATAGAAATATAATAAATAAATAAATAAATAAATAAATAAATAAATAAATAAATAAATAAATACTTGGCCAATAAAGAATTCCATTCCATTCCATTCCATTCCATTCCATTCTTCTCTATTCTATTCTATTCCATTCCATTCCATTCCATTCTTCTCTATTCTATTCTTCTCTATTCTTCTATTCTATTCTATTCTATTCTATTCTATTCTATTCTATTCTATTCTATTCTATTCTATTCTATTCTATTCTATTCTATTCTATTCTATTCTATTCTATTCTAAAAAGCCAAATGCCGATATTTATAACGCTACCTCCAAGGTTCGGATGTGAGCCAGCGTCTGCGGCAACTCCTGCACCGAATTTTCACTGATGTCCAACGTTCGTAAACTCCGCAGGCCCTCCAAAGTGGAAGGCAGTTTCTTGATCTTGTTCCCTGCAAGGAAAACCAGAAAGCGGAAAGTAAAAAACATTTGTTAAGGTCAGGGCCGAAGAATCTGTTCGAATTCGATGGCTGCCACTTCAAACTATTGTTCAACCAATAGTTGCCGAGTCAAAAATGACCTGCGTTTTAATTTTAGTTTTTCTCATAATCAACAGAGATCTTAACACTTACAATATTCATGCACTGAGATACAGGGGTTTGCTTATACTAAGCTGCCCTCTGGAGGCCTTCAGCCTTAGTTCTATATTAACTGCACTTTGTACTGATTGATCGTTATTAGGGGACTGGAGGCTAAAACATATGAAGAACGGTTGCAGGAACTGGGTATGTCTAGTTTAATGAAAAGAAGGACTAGGGGAGACATGATAGCAGTCTTCCAATATCTCAGGGTCTGCCCCAAAGAAGAGGCAGTCAAGCTATTCTCCACAGCACCTGAGGGTAGAACATGAAGCAATGGGTGGAAACTAACCAAGAAGATAAGCAACTTAGAACTAAGGAGAAATTTCCTGACAGTTAGAACAATTCATCAGTGGAACAACTTGCCTCCAGAAGTTGTGAATGTAAATTCTAAATTAATCAAATTTAAATTAAATTAAATTAATTAAATTTAATTTAATTCTAAATTAAATTAAATTCTATCATTAATGTGCAACAAAAATCAAAACTGAAATCCTGGTGACCGACCAAGATTGGATCCTGGGACACATATATCTGCCTTCATTCGGGGGGGAAAAAATCAATTTTGGAACTCCTTATTAGGATTCCAAAGCAAAATTTATCCCTGCGTGGCTAAATTATGCTTGATTATTGTACAGAAACCCGGTGATTATATCCCTTGGATGCAAAACTCAAGGTTGCCGCATCCTCTTCTAAAATTTTAAACCGGAAAACCGAGCCATTTTCAGCAAACTTTCAGTTCAATCTGCTGTTTCTTGCATCTCCACCCCCCTGCAAAAAAACATATATTAAAAACCAGAGCCGCTGTTCTTTCCAGATTCACGCAGACAGAGTTTTGCCATACCTTTCAAATTCAGCGTCTGAAGCTGAGCGAGATCCCCGATGGAGTCCGGAAGAGCTTTTAAAATATTCTTTTCTACGTTCAAAACCTACCAAGGACAGTAAGGTAAAGGTAAAGGTTCCCCTCGCACATATGTGCTAGTCGTTCCTGACTCTAGGGGGCGGTGCTCATCTCCGTTTCAAAGCCGAAGAGCCAGCGCTGTCCGAAGACGTCTCCGTGGTCATGTGGCCGGCATGACTCAACGCCAAAGGCGCACGGAACGCTGTTCCCTTCCCACCAAAGGTGGTCCCTATTTTTCTACTTGCATTTTTTAAGTGCTTTCGAACTGCTAGGTTGGCAGAAGCTGGGACAAGTAAACGGGAGCTCACCCCGTTACGCGGCGCAAGGGATTCGAATCGCTGAACTGCCGACCTATTCGATCGACAAGCTCAGTGTCTTAGCCGCTGAGCCACTGCGTCCCTTACCAAGGACAGAAACAAAAGGGGCAAAAATGCACGTCTTGAACCTGGCGTGTCGAGTCTACCCTGCGCGATCTGCAAAACCTCAGTCAAATGTGCAAATGTGAAACCACATCGAAAGAGAGCGAAAGGACCACGTTGGGTCCTGAAACTGCCAAGAGATTCCCGAGCATCCAGCATTTCTGTTACCTGAAGAGAAGTCAACTGGCCAATATCAGCGGGAAGGGAGGTCAGCTGGTTGTCATGGAGATCTAAAACCTGGAAGAGAAGAATAAAGGGATCCATAACCATCCACTCCCAAGGGTGCTTCTCAAGAGGTTATTCAACTCCAGTAATCTTCTGGCTAGCTATTGTGGTCCGCCAGCAGCCTGCGGAGCTGGCAGTGGAGTCGGACAGCGATGAGGCTGAGGAAGAACATGGGCCAGTCCTGGAGTCTGGGGAAGGCCCAGATGAGGGCTCTGCGTCGGAGGCAGAGAGGAGGCCAGGGGCCATCTGGTAGTTCTTTGCTGCCTCCGAACTCTCCGGAGTCTAACATCAGCGATTCATCTGTTCATCTGCCCCACTGATGTCTGACTCCGAAGGCAGCTGATAACGGCCCTGGCCCCCTCTCTGCCTCTGACGCAGAGCCCTCATCAAAGCCTTCCCCAGACTCCACGACTGGCCCATGTTCCTCCCCAACCTTCTCACTGTCCGAATCTGCTGTCAGCTCTGCTGGCGGGCCACAACACAACAGTTGATGAAAAGAACTGTGAATCACCTTTACTGTTACAAGATTAGAGAGGCTGCAGGATTTGGGGACGAGGGACGTCAAAAAATTCGTGTGAACGATCAGCACCTGAAAGAAAAAATGACAGAGAAGGTTGTTTCACAGCTGACCCGGCAAGGAGAGAATAGTTAAACTGAGTTATCTGAAAGTACAAATGAAAGAATTTGACGGAAGAGTTTGAGATACGAAATATATCGGATCGAAGAGAAGCCTGAATATAAATGCAAACAACGGGAAGAGTGGATAAAACATTGAACAAAACCCGACTCTCACAGTTTTGAGAATTTGAGGAACACATTTCTGGCCCTCAAGGGAATTTTCTGTTGTCCCCATCTAGAAGCGTTTAATGAAATTCAAGGTATTTCATGAAATTCCTCCTAGTGACTCTGAACAGTCCTCTTTAAAATGAAAACTATTAGCTTTTTGGACATTCAAGATGGCTTTGCATATTTATGAAAGTTGGAGAAGATGGAACTCAAATCCTTTGGCCACCTAATGAGAAGGAAGGACTCCCTGGAGAAGAGCCTCATGCTGGGAAGGATGGAGGGCAAAAGAAGAAGGGGACGACAGAGAAGGAGGTGGCTGGATGGAGTCACTGAAGCAGTTGGCGTGACCTTAAATGGTCTCCGGGGAATGGTAGAGGACAGGAAGGCCTGGAGGAACGTTGTCCATGGGGTTGCGATGGGTCGGATACGACTTTGCAACTAACAACAACATTGCATCTTGGATCTTGTGCTAAAATTCCATCTTCCTTACCTTCTTTTGCAACACTCGGCAGGTTGCAAAGGCACCATAGGGAAGCTAAAAAGAAAGAGAAAGACAATTTTTGGTGAGACAGAAGCCATCAGAACCATTAAGGAAGCATTCGAATAACGTTCTGGGCCAGTTCAGACAACAGGCATGAGAAGATCCGGCCTAATTTAAAACAATTTTTTTCCTGGGTTCGAAATGCAACCTGTGTGGCATTTCCTTATGTGGAAATCTCCAATTCAGCATCAAGGATCTTTTGCTTTAAATCTGCCAGTTGATTCTCATCAGATGTCAAGTCGGGTTTCTTTTGCATATTGGCAATTGGCTGTTTTCACATATTGGTAGCAAAATTCGCTGAGGGGATTATTTTCAGAAGACGAACCTGCCGCTGTGTGGGTAGCCCTAGACTTATGACCGTTTGCTTAGCAGCTGTTCGAAGTTACGACTTAGAACTGGTCCTTATATTTACAAATCACTGCAGCGTCCTCACAGTGCCATGGTCAAAATTTGAGGGTGCCTTGACAAAGATTGCAGCCTCCTGGGGGTCATGGCGACCCCTGTTTGCAATCCTCCCCGATGGCTTCCGACGAGCAAATTCAATGAAGGAAGCCAGATTGGCTTAACAACCCCTGAATTCACTGAACATCTGCAGTGGTTCGTTTTAACCACCATGGAAAAGGTCATAAAATCAGTCGCTTAACAGCCGCCTTGCTCAGCAACGGAAATTCTGTGGTCGTAAGTCGAGGACTACCTGTACCGGGAGCAAACCTCGATGTTGTTGTGGCCCAATGCTGTTCTTCTACCTCAGACTCCAGAGACTTTGGAGGCAGCAAAGAACTATCAAATGGCCTTGGCCCCCCTCTCACAACACCAAGGTTTGATTTAATGGGGGAGATGTTGTGGCCCACCAGTGGCCAGCAGATCTGGCAGGAGAATCGGACAGTGAGGAGGCTGGGGAAGAACATGGGCCAGTCCTGGAGAAGTCTGGGGAAGGCTCGGATGAGAGCTCTACATCGGAGGCAGAGAGGGGGCCAAGGCCATCTGGCAGTTTTTTGCTGCTTCCGGAGTCTGACATCAGCGAGGCAGAAGAACAGCGGGAGCCTGTTCCCAGTGTGCGCATGCGCAGAGCTGCCAGGAGACAGGAACAATTAAGGAAACAGGGTCGACTTGGGAGTAAGGCTTGGAGACGATTGGCCCCTCCCATAAGACATAAAAGAGAAGCAAATAGGATGTGAGCTTTTGCAGGAAGCAATTAGTTCATCTGCTCGGTAAAAGCGCTGGAAAAGCTCTGTTTGATTCTGTGCTAAATTTGGCCTTGCCCTGCATGTGGCAATTAGTTCTCTGGCAGCATTCCAAGGGAGATAAGGTGGGTGTTTGTAAACACCCCCCTTCAAGACTCTTTGATGAGCCTTTCGGACTGGGAAGGGCAATAATTCACAGCCGTATGTATACGTTCTAAGGAAGCCTAGGTCAGAACAGATGTAGAATACTGTAGAATACTCTGAGGTGGTCATGTTTCTGCCCCTCGGTATCTAAAATCAGGCTCAACTGAAAAAGAAAGACGAATATTAAGCCTTCCAAAGTATAACTACAAAGTCCCCCTACTATGAATTGCCATCGTTCGGGCAATTAACCCCACCAGGAACCAGAAATGGGAGAGAATTTACCTCAGAAAGTTCACACTTGGAGATATCGAGGATATCATCTGCTCCAGCTTCTTTGGCCTGTTGAAAAACGAGCAGATGAGTTTTACTGGCTGTAAAATCAGGGGGGGAAATCACACCATTTCCTCAAATTAGCCTTCATCTTTATCGTCTACTGAACTAAAGTAAAAACCGGCTAAGAAAAGAGGGGGAACTGAGCAATATTGGTGACTCCTATTGAGTTTCCCCAAGTGTGGAGAACTGAACTTTTGTTCTTCGGTGGTTCACTTGGCGTCTCTCGTAAACAAACCCTACTTCGTTAGCAAATCCGTGGTGTCTTTGAAGACATGGGACTGTTAACATCTACGGAGCTATGATGGGAGATGAAGAAGTCTAGCCATCACAAGGATGGGGGGACGTTGTAACTTAAGAGGGAGCAGTGGTCAACTGGACTCTATCCTACCTCAAAGGACCAGGATGAGAGAAGACTTCTTCTAGTTTGGTCCTTCAGGAAGCTACTGAGGAACGTCGACCCATCTTACAACCCAAGCAAGGGTTCCTGATAGAGCGGTGGGGCCAGATATTCAGGACCTAGGTGTCTTCCCATGACTTACAAGACACATTTGGTATTCCAGACGTTTTCGGGCTTCGCTGCTCGCCTTCCTTTTCCGAAAGAAAAGCAGCATCTTGCCTCCTGTCTCCATTTATCCCAGTTCAGCGGAAAAGGTGGCTGCGACAGGACGGCGATCAGAACCTGAGAAGCAGGAGGATCAGGGTTACATCCCAGGTGAAGTCATCCAGAGATTGGCCTGCTCAGCAGGTTCTGCCTACCGCACCCTAGGTAATGAACACCATCCTATCATCCTGACATGGTGATCATCCTATCACCATCCTATCTTTTGACACCCACTGTCTTTTAACCAGCTTCCCTGCAGTTGCTGTTGGGACACAAATCCCCATCAGCCCCAGCCTCCAAGCTCAACGATCGGGGAAGGTGAGGGATATGACAAAACCTCTAGAAGGTAAGCTGGGGTGAAGACTGGTTGATCGCCAACGGGAATGAAGATTAATCGCTAAGATAGGGATGTCCTCTTGAAAACACCAAGTATGACTTCTCTCATTGGTGCACTGACAATGTTACCTAGTTGGGTAACAAAATGTCTGCAAGAAAAACCACAAGAGACTCAAGAATCCTCCTCTTCTTCTTCCTCCACTCTGCAAACTCCCCTCCCCTCTAGCACGGATGACGTTACCTAGTTGGGTAAGGAAACGTTTGCAAGAAAAACCCAAAGCTCACTGAACACCAAGGATCCCACTATTTTCTCATTAAACTATCCTTGTGCTGAAGACCTTCTTCCTCCACCTAATTTCTGTATTGTTAGCATGTAAGCCAACATTTAGAGACAGTCATGGTTTATCACCAAAGTAATATGGGTGGCAAGGCCTGATCCTGAAAAAAAAAATCCTTCAGTGCCTCATTGTGTAATTATTAATCCCTAAGGCTCCATTAGGGACAGATCATCAAAGACAAAATCTATTTATGAGATCGCCCACAAAAGAGCGTATAGTCAAGGCTCTGGTTTTCCCAGTTGCAATGGATGGCTGTGAAAGTTGGACCATAAGGAAGGCTGAGCGCCAAAGAATGGAGGCCTTTGAACTCTGGTGCTGGAGAAGACTCCTGCGAGTCCCTTGGACTGCAAGGCCATCCAACCGGTCAGTCCTCAAGGAGATCAACCCTGACTGCTCTTGAGAAGGCCAGATCCTGAAGATGAAACTCAAATACTTTGGCCACCTAAGGAGAAGGAAGGACTCACCAGAGAAGAGCCCAATGCTGGGAACGATGGAGGGCAAAAGAAGAAGAAGGGGACGGCAGAGAAGGAGGTGGCTGGATGGAGTCACTGAAGCAGTCGGCGTGAGCTTAAATGGACTCCAGAGGATGGTAGATGACAGGAAGACCTGAAGGACCGTTGTCCATGGGGTCGCGATGGGTGGGACACAACTTTGCGACTAACAACAACAAGAAGAGTTTAATCGGACATTTTTTATTGTCCCAAGTCAACCAGGACCTGATTCACACGCAGCTTAAAGTCAGATCACTTTTCCTGAGCTTTTAGATCTCTATTACACTGCCAAGTAAGCAGTCTGGGCTTCACACTCTGTGTTCTGACAACCAGGCGTTCGAAGGATGCAGTTTTCATGGAACAGCTACTGTAAAAACTGCCTGAAAGCACAAATTGAATCCTCCTTTCGCTCTGAGGTTCGCCAGAGATGTCTCAATCACTGATGCAGTGAGATCTTACAACGTATACAATGGACGAAGTCCAAATTTGTTAAAGACTACAACACCCAAGGGTGTCATTTTTTGGGAGGCGAAGGAATTCCCTGACTCCCTCACCTATAATAAATACCTCCTAGACTGGAGAAAAACAACCAGAAACCTTTCCCCTTGCAAATAGGTTTGTTTGTGAGATTTTAATTATCCTGGGCTCCAAGATCACTGCAGATGGGGACTGCAGCCAAGAAACTAAAAGACGCTTGCTCCTGGGGAGGAAAGCTATGGCAAATCTAGACAGCATACTAAAAAGCAGAGACATCACCCTGCCAACAAAAGTGCGTATAATCAAGGCTATGGTGTTCCCTGTTGCAATGGATGGCTGTGAAAGTAGGACCATAAGGAAGGCTGAGCGCCAAAGAATGGAGGCCTTTGAACTCTGGTGCTGGAGAAGACTCCTGCGAGTCCCTTGGACTGCAAGGCCATCCAACCGGTCAGTCCTAGAGGAGATCAACCCTGACTGCTCTTTAGAAGGCCAGATCCTGAAGAGGAAACTCAAATCCTTTGGCCACCTAATGAGAAGGAAGGACTCCCTGGAGAAGAGCCTCATGCTGGGAACGATGGAGGGCAAAAGAAGAAGGGGACAGCAGAGAAGGAGGTGGCTGGATGGAGTCCCTGAAGCAGTCAGTGTGAGCTTAAATGGACTCCAGAGGATAGTAGAGGACAGGAAGGCCTGGAGGAACGTTGTCCATGGAGTCGCGATGGGTCAGACACAACTTCACAACTAACAACAACAACAAAATTTAAGATGGGATGGAGAATAATCACAAAGCCCATTACTATCAGACCTGTGAAAATTAATAGCTTCAAAGATATATCCACAAATTGGTATCTTCCTTTGCATTTATTGTTAATACACAAATGCCATTTCTGGGAAAAAAGAAATGATATGTACAGTATATGCACATGATAAAAGGCTTCCAAAGAGATTTAATAGCCAATGCATATTTCAAACCCCACATTATTTTAACAGATCAATGTTAACAGTGTTGTTTTTCAAGTTAATTAGAATAGAATTCTTTATTGGCCAAGTGTGATCGTACACACAAAGAATTTGCCTCCGGTGCATAAGCTCTCAGTGTACATACAAGCAACGAGTGATTAAATCACGATCGTAATCATCATAAAATGCATTCATCATAATCATAAGTGATAGTCACAGGATGCTAGATAAGCAATCAGCATAACTCATACTAGGATTCTAAACAAAACAATATAAATCGTAAGATACAACCCCCCCCCCCAAAGTTATAGTCATAAGAGGATAAAGAAATAGGAAAGATGAGAAGCATAATAGTAATGCAGCCCTGCTAGATAGTTTGACAGTGTTGTGGAAATTAGTTTTTAGCAGAGTGATGGCATGGGGGAGAAAAAAACATCCTTTCGTCTGGTTTTTTTGGCGGGCAATGAATGCCCCATAGCTATATTTTGTATTGATCAATTTTAAAAAATAATACAATAAAAAGGCAAGACATTCCAACTGCTGCATTTATCCAAAGGGAAGATAAATTCCATTTTCCAGATGGTTTTATATCTCCTCAAAGAGTGGATAAGAAGAAAACCAAACAAGTTTTTTTTCATAAAAACAACAACAACAACCATGTTCACCATATTCATATTTTTGGTGAATCTGAAATTTTCAGTGTTCAAGTTATTTTTGGGGGGAAACTAAAGTATCTTCCATTCACAGACTATAGATGCAGCGCTGCGGCAACATAGAAAGAAATCTTTGAATACCTCGGAACCAGACCTCCGAAAGGGTGAATCGAATCCGTCATTGTGTTATTTAGAAGTAACAAATAACTCTGCCTTTAAGGGAGACACAGGCAAACAATAAAATCAGTTGGAACGATGACATTGGCTGGACCTTGGCAATTAAAGACGCGCCTGGCATTTGTAAACAAGCGTCTGTCTTCTTCACTAAAACGTTTTATACTGAGCCGAGAATTACTGGGAGTTGGGCAGAACAGAATTTTTTAAAAAACAAAACAAAATATAATTAATATAATAAGATAGCTGGATAGCTCAACAGACAGAGCTCTGTAATTTAACACCAGCTGTCTGCAATTACTGTAAGTTCGAATCTCCCCAGGCTCAAGGTTGATTCAGCCTTCCATCCTTCCTAAGGTAGGTAAATTGAGGACCCGGTTTGTGGGGGCAGTAAGCTGACTTTGTATAAATATACAAAAGGATGAAGGCTATTGCTTTTTTTTTTTTTTTTTTTAATTTGATTTATATGCCGCCCTTCTCCGAAGACTCAGGGCGGCTTACAATGTGCTCAGCAATAGCCTTCATCCTTTTGTATATGCTTAACGCATTGTAAGCCGCCCTGAGTCTCTGGAGAAGAGCGGCATATAAATCAAATTAATATATGTATATATATAGATAGATAGATAGATAGATAGATAGATAGATAGATAGATTATATATATATATATATATATATATATATATATATATATATATATATATATGTCGGAAAAGGCACTTTGGAGGGGGGGAAAAATCACCCTGATTTTTGTTTTTTCTAAATCATAAATTAATGAGCCTCTCCTCCTCCCGTCATTGTATGGTAATTGCATTCCATTTATAAATTATTATTATATTCTATTTACTGTATTATATTTATAAATAAAATAAATGCTATTCATTTCCTTTGGAGCTAAACCCAGCTCATTCGGGTGACAGTTCAGGCAGCTTTTCTCCTTGCAAAGAGAGACCCCCCCCATATGTTCTTGGCCCCTAAATTAAATTGCAGCCTCCCCCTCCCCTTTTTCTTACCTGCCAGGAAGCCCCATGGCATGGGACTGAATGTTATTTCCAAGCAAACGCCTTGCAAAAATTCACTCGAGTGCCAGGGATCCAGGCAGACACTCAACAGGTGAAGCTGGATTTCTTGCCTGTCATGCCCAGCAGGAGGAGGGCCTTGGGTGGGTGGGAGGTAATCAGAAGCCAAAGCTACTTGCACTGATCTGATTGTGGGAAGAGAGGAGAAATAAAAACCCCCAATGGCTAAAATATAAAAATGCAGGAAATTGCAAAACCAGCTGGCTTAGCCACGCCCAGAAATAGGAGGAGGGGGAGCACACAGCTAAGGAGCGGCCACGCCCCTTTCCTTGGATCCACGCCCAGAGCTTGAGGAGAAAAGCCCCGCCCGCCTCGCCAAGATTGTCCCTCCTCGCGGCCCGTACTTACCGTCTCTGTGAGACAAAAAAAAAAAAAAAAGGCTCAGAGGTCACCCCATTTCGCTTTTCTTTTCCCCCCGGGAAGCCGCCGCGTCGCCCCCCACCCCGGCTCCGCGCCTTCAGGAAAACACACGGCCCCTTCCCTTCAAAAAGTTTCGCTTCTTCGCCCGGCGCCGTTGCCCTTGGCAGCCATGGCGGCGGAGAGCCGCGAGTTCTCGCGAGAGTTGGAGCTCGCGTCGCGTTTTCGGAAGGAGGAAATCGCGTTCTCCCCTTTGTCGAGACGGCTGTTGTTTTTTGCCCGAACTCTCGCGAGATCTCGGCGCCTATATCTCGGGGAGTCGCCCTTCCGAGGCCTTTTAGATTTCGATTGCTCGGAGCCCGGTTGTCGGTTTGTGAATCCGCCGCCATCTGAGTCGGACGTTGGCCGGACGTTACCGTAGCCATCATGCCTCCCAAGTTCGACCCCAACGAGATCAAAGTCGGTGGGTATGGGGCCTGCCTGGTTCTTCTCCTAGGCCGCATTTCGAATCGTTTTCTCCGTTAACGGAAAACAACGGTTCCTGCAGGGCCTGCACGTGTGAACGCTTCCTTGCGTGTCTATCTTGTGTTTCTGTTCATTTTATTGATTCAGTATTTTTTCCTGATTTTTTTTTCCAGTAATTCCTATGGTCCCCTCTCCTATTGAACCCAATTTATCCCTCGTTTAGTTTAATAATAGTTAATAATTACATTAATTCGTTCAGAAGATGAATGGTGAAATAATGATGAATGAAATAGGCGGCATATAAATTTAACAAATTAAATAAAAGGGACTGCAGGGTGGTTAAAAAAAAGGAGTTGAATAGAATAGAATAGAAAAAATAGAAATAGAATAATAGAATAGAAAAAATAGAAATAGAATAGAATAATAGAATAGAAAAAATAAGAATAGAATAATAGAATAGAAAAAATAGGAATAGAATAGAATAATAGAATAGAAAAAATAGGAATAGAATAAAATAATAGAATTCTTTATTGGCCAAGTGTGATTGGACACACAAGGAATGTGTCTTGTTGGTGCCTATGCTCTCAGTGTACATAGTATTATGTTTTAATAAGATTAAATTAGAATTAACAAAAAACCATTTTTATTAAATTTCCCCCCATTTTCTAGCCTTGCACAAAACTTCAGTGCTCAGTTGCAATTGTGCTTCCCTCTGAATTGCAAAATAACTTTTATCAGGTGCCTACTTTTGCCTAGAAAACCTGCCAGGGGGATCTCTATGCAACGGGAGCGTTTGGGGATTAATTTTTAATAGTTGCCATCGATCCTTATTATATATTGTGTTTAATTTTTCTTGCAGTGTTCCTGAGATGCACCGGAGGTGAAGTCGGGGCCACTTCTGCCCTGGCTCCCAAAATCGGACCTTTGGGTTTGGTATGTCTTTTTTTTTTAACGTTTTCTGAATTAGAGCTTTTTGTCTTGGTGGAATTTAATTGTAGAAAATTTCGTTTTGGCCCACCCATTTTTTTTTTTCCAAGCAAGCCCGTTTTGACTCAATTTGGAAAAATTAGGAGCCTTAGGAGGCTTTTAAATTATATGTGATCTGCTTCGAAGCCGCTACAGACAACCAATTTTTAATTGATTAAAAATTAAAAAGCATATACACCAAAGACAAATTCCTTGTGTGTCCAATCACACTTGGCCAATAAAGAATTCTATCTATTCTATTTTCCCCATGTTGATTAACCTGTAGTGGGTGAATTTATCCCCCTACAAAAATATTGGGCTGGAAGATTTATTCTTAAAAGTCTACAAAATCGTCTTCACCCATCCTTGGGTGTTGGCCATTAGAATCCCACCTAGAGTTTTGCTGAATTCACGTTCTCTGAGCTAATTTTTGGCATTGATTGTCTCATAGAGACGACTAAATTTAAGTGACTGGGCAGTTACCCCTTTGATTAGTCAAACATATGTCCTATTTCAGGGCCAGAATCTCAAAACACTTGGCATATATTAGCCAAACATTAAAAACAATACTTATAAAAATTCTGCTTCTGCCTTCCTTTCTCAGTCTCCAAAGAAAGTGGGAGATGACATTGCCAAGGCCACCGGCGACTGGAAAGGACTGAGGATCACGGTGAAGCTGACGATTCAGAACAGGCAAGCACAGGTACACGTCACGCCACAAGGGATGGCTCTCTGGTTAATGCGCCGAGTCTCAAGGATTGACCGAGCTGCCGCCATGAGCTGTAATCCCCGGCAGGGTTGACTCAGCCTATCATCCTTCCGAGGTCGATAAAATGAGTACCACTCAAATTTGCTCTGTGGGAGATCACTTAAGGCTGGACCTTGAGGAGATAGGGGGGCCTGGGCAGAAATTTTGGAAACTAGGCAGCGGAAGAGGGTAGAGGAGGGAGAAATACCTAGAACAAGCTAAGAAGCAGATAGAGATAAAGATCCAAGAGAGGAACATGGGAGGCAAGCCAAAAAAAGGCATAGAATTAAAGTATTGAAGCGGGCAAGAGACGATGGATAGATGATTTCTCTTTTGCTGTTGTTCTGATTTGCTTTTCCTTTTTTTAAGTAGGTGATGTGACAAGTTAGGATAGAAAGAAAACATCTTTTAATAAAGGGTGACATGATTAAAAGTTAGAATAAGAAATAGAAATAACAGAATGGGGAATGTTAGTGTATACGCCTTTATATAATAAAATAAAATCAATAACAAGAAAGCATGGAATAATTGAATAACAACAGCCTGCAACTTATAAATGTGTATCATTATTAGAAATATATAAGTTGATTGAACGTAATAACTATGATTAATTCCACTAGTTTTATTTTTTATTTTTGATTTATATGCCGCCCTTCTCCGGAGACTCAGGGCGGCTTACAATGCGTTAAGCAACAGCCTTCATACTTTTGTATATTTTATACAAAGTCAGCTTATTGCCCCCACAGTCTGGGTCCTCATTTTACCTACCTTAGAAAGGATGGAAGGCTGAGTCAACCTTGAGCCTGGTGAGATTTGAACTTGCAGTAATTGCAGGCAGCTGATGTTAATAACAGTGCTTTAGTCTGCTGCCCTACCAGGGCTCCTTTGTAGTAAATGTATGACACCCAGGCGCCACACTGCACGCATTGATATGTTTGTTAAAAAAAAAGTTTAAAAAAAAGAACTGGACCTTGAGTAGAATACAAGCCCTTTGGGAATCTGGACCTAGATGGTTTAATAAAAAAAATGTCCTGATAAATCAGTTAAGGGTGTAAGAGTTTGGCTGCATTTTGAGGCTTGGGAAATAGCAACCAGCTTCTTGCGTTTTGGATCCGTTGAGTTAATCCAGGTTTCCACCCTGCTTACTGTTACAGCATCTTTGTAACAGGCCTGTCCTCTTACTCTCACCTTGTAAATGGTTCAGGCATTTCACAAGTGTTGTGCCAAGTCAGAAGCTCGGCACACAAAGATTTGTAAAATGGGGCTCATACGTCTTGTTGAATAAATCACACTGGATCGAGTTCACCCAACATCAAAGCCGACTTCAGATTGCATTGTGGTTCAGGTAAAGGCACGGAGACGAAGTAGTTTGTGGGCCTATAATGAGATGGATTGGGGTGTTTTTTTTTTTTTTTTTTTAAGACCAGAAAGGTGATCATCTGCCGATCTCACAATTTGGCTTTTTGCCCCCTGTAGATTGAAGTGGTCCCATCAGCCTCTGCCCTGATTATCAAAGCTCTGAAGGAGCCTCCTCGTGATCGCAAGAAGCAAAAGAACAGTGAGTGTCTTACTTATTTTGTTTAAGTAAAATGTACATTTCCTGATTTCCATTGACTGCCCAGCTGCAGACACAGCCCAATTTTTTTTTGGGGGGGGGGGGACACACAAATGTTGGTTTGTAAAGATAGGATATGAAGTCAGCCAAATACGTATAGGAGGTTGTCAGGTTGTGATGCAAGCCAGCTTGAAAAGCCGATGTTTAAAATTAACTTTCATAGCTGTCACCTCCAGTAATACAGGTAATCTTCAATTTAAAATCAGTTCCTTTAGTGACCGTCCAAAGTTACGACACTGAAATCAGTGACGACAGTTTTTCACATGGCCAATGCAGCATCCCCATGGTCGCGTGATCAAAATTCAGACGTTTGGCAACTGACTCGTATTTATGACGGTTGCATTATCCTGGGGTCAGGTCATCCCCTTTTTACGACCTTCGGACAAGCAAAGTCAACAGGGAAGCCAGATTCACTTCGCAACCGCGTTACCAATTAAACAACGGCAGAGATTCACTTAATTGTGACAAGGTCGCAAAACGGGGCAAAACTCAACTGTCTCGCTTTAGCAACAGAAATGTTGGGCTCCATTGCTCAGTTGTAAGTCGAAGGCTAACTGCAATCGGAGGCCTGTTAATTGGGGTTGGAAAAGGACCCAAAAAAACCCCCCACCCCTTGATATGTGCCGAGGTTTTAGGGGTGAGGACACAGCAGTGATACCCTTCGCACCAGCCACCCGCCACTGTGCTTGCCTATTTTCAGCCGTGGCTTGCGCATTCCAGTGGTGAGCTGAGAAAAAAACACCCTTTCAAGGAAACAGAGCTATTCTCTCCCGTGGGTAACTCTGTGCCGAAGACTGGGAACAGAAGAATGGCGAGCACGCAAAGTTTTCTGACTCCCCTTGCAAAAAAACCCAGCTGGGTTCCTGTTTTGTGTGTGTTTTTTTCCCCCTCTTAACAGTTAAACACAATGGCAGTATCAGCTTCGATGACGTTGTCAATATTGCCCGTCAGATGAGACACCGATCCTTGGCCCGGGAACTCTCCGGTAAGATGGGATCATTTCTTCAGGGAAGGTGAAGAGTCTTGTTCTCAGCAGCTGGCAATTAGGAACTTAGAATAGGCTAGAGCTGGAAGGGACCTTGGAGGTCTTCCAGTCCAGCCCCCTGCTTAAGAAGGAGACCGTACACCATTTCAGAAAAATGGCTGTCCAGTCTCTTCTTAAAAACCTCGAGTGACGGAGCCCTCCACAGCTTCTGGAGTCTTTGTCCTGCTTCGAAACCTGCAGCGGCCTTACTCAAGAGTTACGGCAATTCCTCTAACTTAAGTCTCTTGATCTTCTTGGCGAGTGGCAGAAACCCCAGAGTCCAAGCTGGGGTTAGTAACCAGCCTTCCTCAATCTTACGTTGAAGAATCCATGATCCTAAAACGAATGGGTGTGGGAAAGGCCAGGATTGCAGCTCAAAAGAGAGGGTGATAAAAGAGAAACATCCAGTAAAATTAACCGGCAGTACACTTCTAAAATTGATAGTGAGCTAGGTACGGCCTTTCCTTTTGAAGTCTGCCTCCTGTGTTCAAACTCAATTTTTTACTGGGGTACCTTGAGACAAGCAGGCAGCCCTTCCTTAAAGGAGAAGCAGTTGATATCCTAAACATGGTGTAATAAACCTCTCCTGTGTTTAATGGACGATTGGGAGAGCCTCTTGTGGGTTAGGAAACACAAGGAATTGGGAATTCGCATCCTGATCAGAGAAAGGGGATTCTTTTTGCGAGACCCACGGTGACTTTTGCATATCTACATTTTGGGGGTGGGGGAAGCAAGTTTGCGTGCCGCGGCATGCACAGCAGGTGGACACCAGTGTGAATTCAGATGTTCTTGGTTGCAGGAACTATTAAGGAGATTCTGGGAACTGCTCAGTCGGTTGGCTGCAGTGTTGATGGGAGACACCCCCACGATGTTATTGATGACATCAATAGTGGGGCGATTGAATGCCCAGCGGTGAGTATTGGCCTTCCTAAAAGTAGATCGATTGGCTGCAACCTTTTGACTTAGTAATTACCGGGTTCACCTAGAAACCAGGAGACAGTGAGTTCTAGTCTCACCTTAGCTGTGGAAGCTGGCTGGGTGACTTTGCGTCAGTCACCAGGCGACAGTGAGTTCTAGTCTAGACTTTGAGCCAGTCGTTTTTTCTCAGCCCAATCCACCTCACAGGATCGTGGTTAGTGGGGGAAATTGGAGGACGGAAAAATATTACGTATTTTTGCTGCCTTGAGTTACTTAGGAAAAAATAAAGGTGGGATAAAAGGAAATCTAATAAAATAAAAAAAAATAAGTCTTACCCCTGTCAATAAAACTCACAGGGTGATTCCTTCCCTGGTCCTTGGTTGTTACAACAGAGAAAGGCAATCCGTGAATAATAAAACTGAATCGGCCTTTTTATTTTATTTTCCTTCTCCAACAGAGCTAAGTCTGCCACCTGAATGGACTGCATGCAACTGTATTTCTGTCCTCCCGTAACACCAGTAGTTTTAGTTTGGCTGCTGCCATGAAAGACGGAATCTTTAATCTTCGCCCACCTCCCTGCTTCGGCTTCTTAGGGCGTGATGCCATCACAGCCCCTTATTAAAATGTTGTAAAGGTGGTGTATGCATTTCAAATAATAAAAAATGTACCAGGTTAACTCCAGCTGTTTCTCAACTCTTATTTTAAAACCAATTACACCAGATTTGCCTTGTGGGTAGTTCTCTATAGAGATCGTCCTCCACTTACAACAGTTCATTTAGTCACCATTCAAAGTTACAGTAGCACTGAAAAGAGGGACTTAACGACCCTGTTTCACACTTACAACCCCATGGTCAGATGATTAAAATTTGGATGATTGGCACCTGACTCATGACAGTTGCAGTGTCCTGGGGTGATGCGATCCCTTTTGTAACTTTTTGACAAGAAAATTCAATGGGGGGGAGGCCAAATTTATTTTTACAACTGGGTTACTAACAGCTGTAGTGATTTCATTTAACAGCTGTGACAAGAATGGTCATGAAACGGGGCAAAATTCGCTTAACGAATATCTCACCAACAGAATTTTTGGATTCAATCATGATCGAAAGTTGACTGTATCTATGAATGCAGAAATATTTGTCAGGAATTTAATTTTTTAACACACTTATCAAAACCTGTTCGGCTGAGTTTTAACAGCCAAAGGTTTTATTTTTCAGTATATAACTAAAAAAAATAGCAATATTCTAGCAGCATCGCCTATACTGTACAAATCTAATTGCGTTAAAATGCTTTGTGTACAAACACGAAAGGGTTTTGCATCTCCAGTGACCTGGTGTTTGTTTTTTTTGTTTTTTTTTTTATGTAAGGTCAAGAAATGCAATTTGGCATTTTTTTTGGTGCAAGTTTGTAAGCGTAAAATTGGCAAACGCTCTACTTTTTTTTTAAAAAAATGACTCGCTTTTCTATTCCATTATTTCCAATGGACTACTGGATTTTGTCCTCATAGTTTTTCATAGACGGATTCTCTCTTATTTGTCTTCTCCCTTGCTAATCTAACTCGGCCTGATGCCCAGAAGGCTTATAAACAAGAGAGGGTGCCTTT
This sequence comes from Pantherophis guttatus, assembly GCF_059756535.1. Lineage (NCBI taxonomy): Eukaryota > Metazoa > Chordata > Lepidosauria > Squamata > Colubridae > Pantherophis > Pantherophis guttatus. Next base: position 15,143,927 of record NC_142078.1, on the reverse strand, counting down.
TTATGGGTTTTTTTTGTTTTTTTGCAAGCATGTATTAACCGCAAGCAGCCCACAGTTGTTACAAGCAGCAGAAATGGAGCGGGAAGGCTGGTTTCGTTGTCACTAGCTTCACAGCGTCGAAAACGGGCCCGTTTCGTGCTTCTTGGGTCGTCTCACACCTTGGATGTAGAAGCTTGGGCACTTGGGCAGACGAGCGTTGTATCCTTTGTCTACGTTGTAAGCCCCCGGACCAGGAGTCTCCTCTGAAAAGAAAAAAAGATGGTGGCAGGAGGTCATTTGATGTCCTTCGCGTATCTGGATTTTGCTCTGAAGCTAATCAAAATAGTACCCCAGGTTAGAAGGGACCAAGGTCTGGAGCTGTGAGGATTGGAGTTCAAGTTGTGGCCTGCCAGCAGAGCTGGCGGCAGACTGATGATGAGGAGGTTGGGGAGGAACTTGGGCCACTTCTGGAGTCTGGGGAAAGCTCTGATGGATGCTCTCAAACAGCTGGTAACCTCCCCTCCAGTCCCATGAGTAGCGAGACCTGGCTGGGGCTCGACATGCTCTGCGTCGAGAGCCAGGGCCGTCTCACATTTCCCAGCCACCGGAGAGGCAGCTGCCTTTGGAGGCTGAGATCAGTGAGGAGGAGGAAAAATAGCTGGGGCCTGTTCCAGATGCACGTATGCCTAGAGCAGTTAGGAGAGGAGAACAACGTGACTCGGGAAGCAAAGCATACATGGACGCTGAATGGCCCCTCCCTGGCTGGGGAATAAATGGAAGGAAAGAGGGAGTGGTTGTCGTAGGAGACAACAGTTGGTATTTCTGAAGATTTTACTCATTGTGTTTCGTGCATCAAAGACTGCCAGAACTTAATTTGCAGCCTTGGCTGGGAGCTCAGGGCCTTGTAATTATCTCAAGGAACTGATAAGGTCTGTTTTTGCAGTTAACTCCTTGAAGGACTCTTGCCTGGACTTTTGGGTGGGGTGAATGCCATTAATTTACAACAGGTAAGTAAATAAAGAAGGTTTACCAGGAGTCTGTTTCTTGCTTCTGCTAGGGCAGGGGTCGGCAACCTTAAACACTCAAAAGAGCTATTTGGACCCATTTCCCACAGAAAAGAAAACACCGGGAGCCACAAAACGCTTCCCTTGCCTATTTCTTGAGTGGCCACAAAACTAGCATATGTAGTTGAATTAAACCTTCTGTTTTCTTCTAAAACTTTTCTTGGATTTATCCATGGTTGGCCTACCGGGGGGTTGAAAAGCTCAATAAATGGCGTGCCGGCAGGTGTCGCACATTGGCGGTTGTGATGCATATTTTGAGTGACAGGGAGCCGCAGCAGAGGGGTGAAAGAGCCACATGCGGCTCCAGAGCTGCAGGTTGCTGACCTCTGCCCTTTGGGGAAGCTCTGGTCTTCCGGAAAAAGTTAACTTCATACAATCTGAAGGAATGGATTCTGATTCTCTTTTAATCAAAAGTGGTTTTTATTTTTGAAAAGGCCAACTGGGCTGATTTTTTTGGAGGAAGACAATTCGCTTCCTGGAAGCTTCATCCGTTGGATGGTGTGGGAGATGGACAGTTATTGACAGTTGAGATTCCTTGGTGCTGGGGAATGATAGGTTCTGACAGGAGGGGGGGAGGGGAATGAAAATACTGTGTTTTCTTTGCCGTCAATTAAGGCCTTAACACTTTGAGAACCATGGTGATTATTTGAGGTTTTATCTGTGACTTCAAGGTCACCTGAGACCAGGTGTGGAATCATCTTGGAACAGCCAAAAGGACTATATTCCAAATGGGATAGGTGGTGACTTATCCCTCTTCCTCCGTTGAAGAGGAGAAGAGAAGAATTCTTTACTGGCCAAGTGTGATTGGACACACAAGGAATTTGTCTTGTTGCATACACTCTCGGAGTACATAAAAGATACATTCATCAAGAATCATAAGGTACAACGCTTAATGATAGTCATAGGGAAACAATATGAATCTTAAGGATACCAGCAACAAGGTTACCGGTTGAGTGACATAACATAAATGGCCTCCTTCAAACAAATGCTCCTCTCCATCCAAAACAGTCGTATCCGACAGGAAGCAAAACATATTTTCCCTCCAAAAATCACTCCAGTTGCCTTTTCAAAGTAAAAAAACCCATTTTTGATACCACGATGCCATGAGAATCCTCCCCGATTCTGATATACGTCTGTGCTTCCTCACCTTTTTCGATCCATTTGTACAGAGTGAGTGGGGCAGGGTTGATGATGATGGACGGTGGACGGTGAAGCACCAACGTGTAGGCACGGTCGATGTTATATTGATTGGGTCCTGGCTCGTCTAGGATGCCTGCGGGAGAAAACGGGACACGACCTTAAAAAAGAATATTTGTAGCACAGGATTGAATATTTGTAGCACAGGATTGAAGAATATTTGTAGCACAGGATTGGGGATTCTTGGTGTTCTCCAAGCATGCAGATGTTTCAATAGCCATTATCCTAAGGAAAAGAAAATTACTTGCACTGGAACACACAGAAATAATTATCTTTGGGATGTTCTATGGCCGTGATGGCGAACCCACAGCTGGCACGCGGAGCCATATGGGTGGGCACGCAAGCATTGACCTAGCTCAGCTGCAGCACAAATTTGCGCGCCGGCCAACTGGTTTTCGGACCTTCTGGGCCCACCTGAAGATGGGAAACAAGCTATTTCCGGCCTGCGGAGGACTTCCGTTGGGGGGTGAGGAAGGCCCGTTTTTCGCCCTCCCCAGGCTCCAGAAGCTATCTAGGAGCCTGGGGAGGGGGAAAACGGCCTTCCTCACATCCCCAGAAGCTGGAAGCGGCCCGTTTGCTGACTTCCGGTGAGACCAGAAGGCCCGTTTTTCGCTCTCTCCAGGCTCCAGAGGCTTTCTAGGAACCTGGAGAGGGTGAAAAAGGCCTTCTCCCCCGCGCCCTCCGGAGGCCGGAAACAGCCTGGGGCACATTGAATTATGGGTGTGGCCACACACACATGCGACTGCCCCCCCCAGCAAAAAGGTTAGCCGTTACTGTTCTATGGGCTGGGACTCCCTGACCATCTCCCAAATCCGAAACAAGCCTGCCCTTGCTTAGCTCCAAGGTCAGCCAAAGTGCTGTTGCTCAAGGTTCTCCAGATGTTCCTCAACCTCCTGGGTTCCCCTGGTGGCTTACCGAGAAACAAGAACGCCTTCCTATCCCCCGGAGAAGGTTTCTTGGGACCATCTCACCTTTCTTCGTTAAACAGTACTCGCCCCTTTGGCCGAAGGTGAAGTTCGGGGTGTTTGACAGGGTGCCAAGTTTGGTTCCTAAGAGTTGACCGTATTGCGAAGGAGAAGGCCACTGGAGGGGGAGGAAAAAAAGAAAGGGGAACTAGAGCAGATCCACCGAACTGTCTTGGAAGTTTCACTGATGTCCGCTCACGGTGGACTTCTAGGCACCACATCTGAAGTAGCTTCCAGGAGCCCCTGCATTGTAAGCCACCACGTACGTTGGTTTCGGTGTTGAAGTCCACTTTCCTCCAGAAAGGGTTCTTGCTCATGAACCAAGACTTTTGCCACGCACGACGCCCTCCGCCTTCTAGTAAAAACAACACAAAAGTCGTGGCGCGAGGAGAGAACGCTTTTTTTAAAAAAAAAACTTGAGATTTCTCATCATTCAATCTCGCGCTTGATTGACAGGAAGAGACCAACGAGGTGACATTTTGGTCCTGCTTCTTTTGAACGGTTTTACATCTGAAGCTTCCGGCCAGGAAACCTTTGCCAAATTTCGGCAAAGATTCAACCCAGGTCTCTCTTTTTGATTAAAGTTTAAAGGACGCGGTGGCTAAGATGCTGAGCTTGTCGATCAAAAGGTCGGCAGTTCAGCGGTTCGAATCCCTAGTGCCGCGTAACGGGATGAGCTCCCGTTACTTATCCCAGCTTCTGCCAACCTAGCAGTTCGAAAGCACGTAAAAAATGCAAGTAGAAAAATAGGGACCACTTTTGGTGGGAAGGTAAGAGCGTTCCGTGCACCTTTGGCGTTGTTGAGTCATGCCGGCCACATGACCACGGAGACGTCTTCGGACAGCGCTGGCTCTTCGGCTTTGAAACGGAGATGAGCACCGCCCCCTAGAGTCGGGGACGACTAGCACTTATGTGCGAGGGGAATATTTTACCTTTTAAGTGTTGGGGTTTTTTTAACATTGGAAGCCAATTTAAAGCTTTCCTCGACTTACGGCCGTAATTGAGCTCTAAATTTCCGTTCCTAAGCGAGACAGTTAAGAGAGCTTTGCTCTATTTTAACGCTGTTCAGTGAACCTGCAGTTATTAAATTAGTAACACGGTCGTGGAAGTGAGCCTGGCGTCCCCGTCAACTTTGCTTGTCAAAAAGGGATCACCTGACCCCAGGACACTTCGAGGGTCATAAATGTGAGTCGGTTTCCTAAGCGTCTGAATTTTGATCAGGTGACTTTGGGCACGCCGCCAACACCCGTAAAGGGTGAAAAACTGTCAAAAGTCACTTTTTTTTCCCAGTGCTGTTGGGACATCGGTCACTAACTGAATGCTTGTAAGGCGACGACCACCTGAAATAGTGTCCCACATTTTATGCCGCCACATCTGTAAAGATGTTTGACAATGAAACCCATCCTGTCGTTTTCCCTTGACTGGCTGAAGGATCTTGAGAAGATGGACTTAGCAATGGTTCCAGGTCAGCACTCTAGTTCGTGGTCCTTGCACCCCTTCCCCAATACCTCGAGGAGGAGTCTTCCAGCCAAATGTGTAGGACGGGGCGATGGTTTCTCTGCAGGCCATGGTGGGAGGGGAGTAAGCTGCTGGTCCTGGACTGTCCGTATTCAGTACGAACTGCAACCGACCTTGTGCCTTTTCTTCTAAAGAAAAATAAAATTAAGAAAGCAGTCTTAATTAAGACGGGCGATTTTCCAAAAACAGAGTTTTAGAAGGGTTTAGAATGGGGCTAAGGAAGGCAGTTTTGCAATCACTTGCAGCTTTTTCGTTTATCTCTCGGCTTCTCTTCTGTTTCCCAAGACTGTCGGGGCGAGAAACGCCAGTGGGGTTCATTTATTTTATTTTATGATTTTTATAAATAAGGCAGAGAACGTATCTAATACTATTTCCTATTTTCCTAATAACAACGATCCTGCAAGATGGATTGGGTTGAGAGAGAGAGAGAGGAAGTGGCCTTAGCTCACCCAGCCAGCTTTCATGCCTATGGCAGGACTAGAACTCACTGTCGCCTGGTGATTGGCCCAAAGCCACCCAGCCAGCTTTCATGCCTATGGCAGGACTAGAACTCACTGTCGCCTGGTGATTGGCCCAAAGTCACCCAGCCAGCTTTCATGCCTAAGGCGGGACTAGAACTCACTGTCGCCTGGTGATTGGTCCAAAGTCACCCAGGCAGCTTTCATGCCTAAGGCGGGACTAGAACTCACTGTCACCTGGTGATTGCCCCAAAGTCACACCGCCAGCTTTCATGCTTAAGGCGGGACTAGAACTCGCTGTCTCTTGGTGATTGGCCCAAAGTCACCCAGCCAGCTTCCATAGCTAAGGTGAGACTAGAACTCACTGTCGCCTGGTGATTGGCCCAAAGTCACCCAGCCAGCTTTCATGCCTATGGCAGGACTAGAACTCACAGTCTGCCAGATTCTAGTGTGATGCCTTAACCACTTGATCAAAATGGCTCTGTATTTAATTCAACCATCATCTCTTATGCTTGAACTGGACTAGGTATGTATGAATTTGACCCCCGAGATCCATCAAGATCTATCCAGAGGACACAAGTCTGATGTTTCCTTACCTTGGAGGCCGTTTTAAGTATATCCCAGATATTCTATTTTAAAAACTTTCTTAAAGTAGGTCTATCGATCTGGAATGGCAAAGGACGGCACTGAACACTAGCAATACATGGGGAGGGAAGAATTCTCACTCCGGTGTTTTGTTTGTAGTCCTATTTAGATCATCTTGAATTAGAAAACAGTTCCAATATGCCTCACGATTACTGCTACGTGTCTGAAATCTCCACACCGAGGTGCAATTTCTTCACTTAGGAGGTCACTATAAAAAGTAACTTGGAGTATTGTCCTGAAGGCTTGCACTTAACTGTTTTTCTTTCCGCCGTAAATGTCCGGGAATAAGGGGGTCCCACTCGATTCTGTGCCTCGATGAACCCTGGAAACAAAATGCCAGAATTCATCCCATGCATTCCTCTCCAATTGGCTAGTCGGGCGCTAGTCCTGCTCAATCAAAAATTTAAAAAAAAGAAGTTGAGATATTTACAAGGATCGGGGGTGTCAACATGTCACCCACAAAAACTCTGCATTTACATATTTGATTATTCATATAATAACAGCGGCTAGAATTGTATTTGCACAAAACTGGAAAGCAGATAAAATCCCGTTGGAAGGAGAAATTATAAAGAAATTTTTAGAATGTGCAGAAATGAATAGATTAACATTGAGAATAAAAGATAAAAGATGAGTCAATGTATTTCAAGACATGGGATAAATTTTATGATTGGTTAGAAAAGAAATATGAATAAGGATATTGAACTGAAATAGATAGAGAATAGATGGGAGAAAACAATTAGACAAATAAATACCTAGATGATGTCAAGTCAAAGGAGAAAAGGGGGGGGGTAAAAGGGAAAAAAGTGAGATATTATAAAAATGTAAACAAATGATGAAATAAAAATAAATAATAATGGAATAAGAAATTGAAATGAGAAGATAATTAGAAAATCAGGGCTGCTCAAATACCACTTTAGATTGAACTGAAAAGGGAAACAACAGGAGAGAGGGGAAGGAGTACAGAGAGAGGAAAGGAGAAGAGAGGAGGAGAAAGAAGGAAGGGAAAAGGAGAGGAAGAAAAGGGAAGGGAAAGAGGAGTAGAGGGGAAGATTAGAAGGGAAGAAGAGAGGAGTGGGGGAAGAGAAGGGGAAGTAGGAAAGAGAAGGAGAGAAAGAACGAAGGAAGGAAGTAGGAGAAGAGAGAGGAAGGAAGAGAAGGGGAGGAGGAGAAGAAAGGTTGAAGTAAAAGTAAAGGGTAAAAGAGCAGCCCTGAAAAAGTAAAAATGAAAGTTAAAAGAAAAGATGAATGAAAAATGATGAAAATGACCGTACATGTAAATGTGTTTATGAGAAATAAAAATAAAAATTTATATATATATATATATATGATTGACCCATTTGCAACACCGACTATGATGGATCAAAGTTGGCTTAGCAACAAACCACAGATTGGGGTGGGGGAACCAACCAATCCGTAAGATTTCTCCTACCTTCTTACTTTGCTAGACTGTTTTAACCTCAGGCAAAAGACGTAGGGATATAGCTAGATCGTCCCGTTTGGTGAAAAAAGATTGTACCTGCCTTTTACAAACGAGTGATGTTTGAGGTGTCTCTTTCTGGCTGCTGTCCAAGTATTTCTGAGCCATAAACTTGATATGTTTCTTCTGAGATTCCATTTCTATGGCTCAGGGATGTCGACCATACTCAGTCACCTGGAATTGCAGATATGTGACATCAGTGTGTTCTTACGTCCGAGGTTCCGTTTGGCTGGAGAGTTGGCCATTGGTCACCTGTCAGTTGGCCGTGGCGAGGTGGCATCTTTCAGGGATGCTGAAGAGGAGACCGGATCATGGAGGATAGTTTTGGGGAAGCCACCATGGTTTTCCCATTCATTCATGTGCAAGCTGGGATCTATATTGTGTCTTTGTTAAATGTACACCTTGGGTTAGTCACAACAACCCCTTAGGAAGGAGGCCAGGGCAAACCACTTCTGGAAAAGCACGCCAAGAAAATTCCAGGGATTGGTCCAGAAAGTCTCCCAGAGAATCTGATGCAACTGAATGGAAGAAAAAAAATACATAAATTACATTATAATATAGATTTTGGTGCCTCCATTATATTTATGTTGCTGTTGTTAGTTGAGAAGTCGTGTCCAACCCATCGGGACCCCATGGACAACGTTCTTCCAGGCCTTCCTGTCCTCTACCATCCCCTGGAGTCCATTTAAACTCACACCGACTGCTTCAGTGACTCCATCCAGCCACCTCCTTCTCTGCCGTCCCCTTCTTCTTCTTTTGCCCTCCATCGTTCCCAGCATTGGGCTCTTCTCCAGGGAGTCCTTCCTTCTCCTTAGGTGGCCAAAGTATTTGAGTTTCATCTTCAGGATCTGGCCTTCTCAAGAGCAGTCAGGGTTGATCTCCTTGAGGACTGACCGGTTGGATGGCCTTGCAGTCCAAGGGACGCGCAGGAGTCTTCTCCAGCACCAGAGTTCAAAGGCCTCCATTCTTTGGCCTTCTCAGCCTTCCTTATGGTCCCACTTTCCCAGCCAGCCATCGCAACTGGGAAAACCATCGTCTTGCCTATACGCACTTTGGTGGGCGAGCTCATAAATAGATTTTGTCTTTGATGATCTTTGAAGCACGGATATGTTGATGGACCAGGAATAAAATTCAAAATTGGGTTTTTATTACACATTTGTAATAAAATCCGTGTTGCGTGTTGAATATATAATAGACATTGGCTAAGACACGGAGATTGTTGATCAGAAAGGTCGGCAGTTCGGCGGTTCGAATCCCTAGTAGAGGTGTCCTGTGTGAGCAGGGGGTTGGACTAGATGACCTCCAAGGGTCCCTTCCAACTCTGTTACTGTTATATAGATAGTAGACATATTTAATATTATTATTTTATTATAATATATATATATATATATATATATATATATATATATATATATATGTATATATATATATATATATATATATATATCAAACTATTCTAAAAATACGAGTTCCAGGTATATTAGTAAAGAAAGAATATATATATATAATATGTAATATAATGTATATAATATAGTTGATATAATTATATATAAATAATTATATATATATAATTATATATAATATAAATATAATTAATATGTAATATATATAATATATATTATATTACATATATATAAAGATATATTTATTATTCATAATTTTTTATAATACCTATCTGTGCATTCCCCGCAGATCCCTACGCCCGCTTCTTCGCTCTCACACTCTAAAACAGACACGTGTGTGTGTGAATATCTCTTTAAAAGGACCACGCACCCCAGAAGAGGGGACGTCTCCTTTAAAAGGCGGGCCCAGCGCACCGCGCATGCGTCGGCCGGGCCTCCGCGGGAAGTCTAATAACCCGGCGAAGGAGGAGGAGAAAAAAAGGAACAAGCCGCCTGGGTGGGGTGGGGTGGGAGGCGGGGCTTAGATAGAAGAAGGGAGGGGGGGAAAGAGAGAGAGAGACAGAGACAGAGGTGAGGTCATCAGCAGCGGCCGCCGGCGGGCGGGTCACGTGGCGGCCGTCGCGCCGTCGCGCGGGAGGCCGGGTGGGCCCCTCCCCTCCGGGCGTCGCGGGGCCGATGACGTAGAGGCGCGGCTCGGGTTCTGATTGGGCGGCGGGCGGCCGAAGGGGGCCGGGCGGGCGCGGCGGGGCGTGCGGCCCCGCCCACCTCGCCCGCCCCTCCTCCTCCTCCTCCTCCTCCTTCTCTCGCTCCGGGTGTGCGCGAGGCGGCGGCGGCGGCGGCGGCGGCGCGTGGCCTCGTCGGCGTCTCCGTCCAGCGCGGCCTCCCCTCCTCCTCCTCCTCTTTCTTCTCCCCTCTTCCCCCTCCCCCCTCCCTCTTTCCTCCTCTCCTCGCCCAGGCCGGGGCCATGACCGACTTCAAGCTGGGCATCGTCAGGCTCGGCCGTGTGGCGGGCAAGGTGCGGGCCTCCCTCCCTTTCCCCTCCCCCTTGCGGGCCTGAGGGGCTCCCCCCCTCCTGCGCGCGTTCCCTGACGTCACACCGGGCCCCCTCTGTGACGTCACCGCCCACCTCGGGGGGAGGGGGTTCCTCGCCCCCCCTCCCTTCTTTCTTGGGGAGGGGGACGGTTCCACTCTCTTCCCCCTCACCCGCTTCCCTGGGGGAAGGAAAGGGAGAAGGAGAAAGGGTCTCCCTATAGACAGGCAGCTTGTAAGTGGCTGGGACTCCAACTCCCATCACTCCCTCCTGGGAAGGATGGGGAATCAGGATATTAGGTGGGTGGGAGGGTGTTTTCCCTATAGACAGACACTTTGTAAGTGGGTGGGACTCCAACTCCCATCAATCCCTCCTGGGAGGATGGGGAGTCAGGATATTGGGTGGGTGGGTGGGTGGGTGGGTGTTCTCCCTATAGACAGACACTTTGTAAGTGGGTGGGACTCCAACTCCCATCACTCCCTCCTGGGAAGGATGGGGAGTTAGGATATTAGGTGGGTGGGAGGGTGTTCTCCCTATAGACAGACACTTTGTAAGTGGGTGGGACTCCAACTCCCATCAATCCCTCCTGGGAAGGATGGGGAGTTAGGATATTAGGTGGGTGGGAGGGTGTTCTCCCTATAGACAGACACTTTGTAAGTGGGTGGGATTCCAACTCCCATCAATCCCTCCTGGGAAGGATGGGGAGTTAGGATATTAGGTGGGTGGGAGGGTGTTCTCCCTATAGACAGACACTTTGTAAGTGGGTGGGACTCCAACTCCCATCAATCCCTCCTGGGAGGATGGGGAATAGCCAGACACCTTGTAAGTGGGTGGGATTCCAACTCCCATCACTCCCTCCTGGGAAGGATGGGGAGTTAGGATATTAGGTGGGTGGGAGGGTGTTCTCCCTATAGACAGACACTTTGTAAGTGGGTGGGACTCCAACTCCCATCAATCCCTCCTGGGAGGATGGGGAATAGCCAGACACCTTGTAAGTGGGTGGGATTCCAACTCCCATCACTCCCTCCTGGGAGGATGGGGAATCAGGATATTGGGTCAGGGGGGGGGATGTCTCCCTATAGACAGACACCTTGTAAGTGGGTGGGACTCCAACTCCCATCACTCCCTCCTGGGAAGGATGGGGAGTTAGGATATTAGGTGGGTGGGAGGGTGTTCTCCTTATAGACAGACACTTTGAAAGTGGGTGGGACTCCAATACCCATCACTCTCTCCTGGGAAGGATGGGGAGTCAGGACATTGGCTGGGTGGGGTGTCTCCCTACAGCCAGGCACCTTGTAAGTGGGTGGGACTCCAACTCCCATCACTCCCTCCTGGGAAGGATGGGGAGTCAGGATATTGGGTGGGTGGGAGGGTGTTCTCCCTATAGACAAACACTTCGTAAGTGGGTGGGACTCCAACTCCCATCAATCCCTCCTGGGAGGATGGGGAATAGCCAGACACCTTGTAAGTGGGTGGGACTCCAACTCCCATCACTCCCTCCTGGGAAGGATGGGGAGTCAGGACATTGGCTGCGTGGGGTGTCTCCCTACAGCCAGGCACCTTGTAAGTGGGTTGGACTCCAACTCCCATCACTCCCACCTGGGGAGGATGAGGAGTCAAGATATTAGGGGTGGTGGGTGGGAAGGGGCAGCATCCTATGCCAGGCATGGAGATGCTGCCCGGAAAGGAGCCTTCTTCCTCCATTCCTCTTCACGATTTTCTCATTAGAGGCACCCTTTTATATGCCCCCCCCCAAAAAATGGGGTGCCTTTGGGCTCCTTGGGAAAGGGTGACATCTTGGGGCCAATATCTACCAAAGGATTGTTGGTCTCTGGGGAAGGATTGCATGGGGAGGGTCTTCTAGGGTTTAATTGGGGTGTTTGCTGTGGGGGTGTTGGAGCTTTTGATGCTGGGGAGGGGGGTTGTCTGCTGTTTGGGGTCCCCCAGTGATGGGCATCTCCATGGGGAGAAGACCTTCCATAACTCCAGGTGCTGCAGTGAATGAGCCCCTGGCCATCATGTGTTTCAAATGTTATTCTGTGTCCGGGATAATCTTTATGAACTGTTGATATAGTTCCCACGCACGCATTATTTTTGTTTATTATATTCCACTGTTTTCCTTTTTGCTTTGTTGAAATTTCCTTTCTTCCTTCTTTTTTTTGTGGTTGGGAACCTCCTAGAGTAGCCCCATAGCAAGATAGGCGGCAAATGGTAATCATAATAATATGCACATCTGCCTATCTCAGGTCCTTAGAAAAGACTCGATCGGTAGACAAAAATGCCAAATTCAATCTCAACATCTGGCTGACTGTGCCACGAACAATAACAACAATATTAATAACTTACGTTTTTACCAGTCCCAGATTCTGAATCGAATTGAACATTATTTAATAATGATAATGATGATAATAATAGTAATAGTAATAATAATAATAATAATAATAATAATAATAATAATAATACTTGGTTGATACCTAGGACGCTGGCAGCAACCCGTATCAACCATTAGCACTAGTCAATGGTATTTGTGATGCAATTTTGAATGTTCAGTTGACTTGAGTTTCATGTTTAATGAATAAAGTAAATAATAATAATAACCACAAAGATGTGCTCTGGTATATTTGTAGCCATGCTTTGTATTAAGCATAGGAAAATGTGGCAGAGAGGAGGAGGGATTAATTAATATGTTTTTCATATAGCCAAGAAGTGGGTAATCTTATCTCACAAAAGAGAAGTCTTTGAAGAGTCTTTTTCTTGGCAGCTGGTAGCATCTGGCTGAGAAAGAAAGAAAACATTTGATAGTCTTTGTTCCCTGCACTTGTTTCTCAAAAGATCAAATGGGGAGATGCCTCCACATCCTCAGAATATATGGCTGGAAACGCTGCTTCAAGAAATAGATCTTGCTACATCGAGCAGATTTCAATTTGTGGAGGATCTACTTGGGTGTAGAGACTCTCTCCCCCATCCCAAAAAAAAAGTTTCTTTTTTGAAACACGTTTCTTGTAGTTTGCTCACTGAAATGTTAGAAGAAGTTATCAGATTCGTGTGTGTTATTGTTTTCCTTTGTCCACCAGAGAGAGTGTTGTTTCGAATCGTTTTAAGCATGTTGCCATCTAAATACCAAAAGGCCCTGTTAATTTATGGCAGAGGTCTTCAAATTTCGCAGCTTTAAGACAGAATTCTAGGAATCGAAGTCCACCAGTCTTAAAGCTGCCAAGCTTTGAAGACGGCAATGTCTTCTCGCAGAATATTTCATTTTGATTTTTTTTTTTAATTGCAGACAAAATACACCCTGATAGATGAACAAGACATTCCTCTCGTAGAGAGCTACTCTTTTGAGGTAAGAATACAGGTTTTCACTCCCCTGTGGTAATTCTCTATTTTTTTTTATTTGTCAAATCTGACCAGCTGGACCACCTTCCCCTCTCCCCCAGCCTCATTTCTGAAGCACTTTGAGATCTCCGATTTCAGTTCCAATATTCCAAGCATTTTGTGCACAGGCACTGTTGATGTTTAGCAGTTTGACAGTACGATAAGAACCGGAGGGTTTCTGTGCCTACCTGTGTTTTGAAAGAAAATGTTGATTGTCTTGTGATGTGGCCTTGAGTTGCAGCTGCCGACCTTCCGTGGTGCTTTCAAACAACAAATCAACACCGATTGGTGTCTATAGGCGCTTTTTTTTTTTTAAAAGGCTTCCGTTAACTCTTACTTTTAATTTCAATTGAAAATTGTATTCGCTGACTTTGCAGCAGGGTTTTACAATATGAGTATTGCTGGCGGTTTTGGAAAGTCGGTGGGCATTCGGATGCTTCGAAAAAAACAACAGAGAATGGATTCTCCTTTTCTTATCCAGGCTCGGATGGAAGTCGACGCTGATGGAAATGGTGCTAGAATCTTTGCTTTTGCGTTTGACAAGAATCGAGGCAGGGGATTCGGACGTCTGCTGCATGAGTTGCTGTGGTGAGTGTCACCGTGGAAAGGAAACCCAGCGACAGGTTTCCAAAGAGAAGTTTGTCTAAGAGAGGTAGCTGCTGAATAGAATAGAATAGGAGTAGGATAGAATAGAATAGAATAGAATAGAATAGAATAGAATAGAATTTAATAGGAATAGAATAGACTAGAGGAGAATGGAATGGATTGGAATGGAATGGAATGGAATGGAATGGAATGGAATGGAATAGAATAGAATAGAATAGAATAGAATAGAATAGAGAAGAATGTAATAGGAATAGAATAGACTAGAAGAGAATGGAATGGAATGGAATGGAATAGAATAGAATAGAATAGAATAGAATAGAATAGAATAGAATAGAATAGAATAGAATAGAATAGAATAATTCTTTATTGGCCAAGTGTGATTGGACACACACAAGGGATTTGTCTTTAGTTCCTACGCGCTCAGTGTACATAAAAGAAAAGATACATTCATCAAGAATCATAAGGTACAACACTTAGTGATAGTCATAGGGTACAAATAATCAAATCATACTAGGAAACAATATCAGTATAAATCGTAAGGATATAAGCAATAAGGTTACAGTCATACACTCATAAGTGGGAGGAGATGGGTGATGAGAACGATGAGAAGATTAATAGTAATAGTAGTGCAGACTTAGTGAATAGTTTGACAGTGTTGAGGGAATTATTTGTTTAGCAGAGTGATGGCGTTTGGAGAAAAAACTGTCCTTGTGTCTAGTTGTTCTGATGTGCAGTGCTCTATAGCGTCGTTTTGAGGGTAGGAGTTGAAACAGTTGATGTCCAGGATGCGAGGGGTCTGTAAATATTTTCACAGCCCTCTTTTTGACTCGGGCAGTATACAGGTCCTCAATGAAGCTCGTGCGGGTTATACATTCAGAGGGATAGAATCAAGATCATGCGAAAGTATTAATTCCTGCTCTCTAGAGCCCTTGTTGATGCTCAACCTATCCCCCAAACTGTAGGCTCTTGTTCTTTCTTTGCAGGGAGAGGCACCGGGGAGGCATTGCCCCAGGGTTTCAGGTGGTGCATTTGAATGCCGTGACGGTGGATAACCGTTTGGACAACTTACGATTGGTGCCGTGGGGCTGGAGACCCAAAGCTGAAGAAATCTCTAGCAAGCAAAGGTAAAGAAATGCAGAGAGAGGAGGAGGAAACAGAAGGTGAAGTTTAAGAGTGCTCCGGATTTCCTTTCCTTTCCTTTCCTTTCCTTTCCTTTCCTTTCCTTTCCTTTCCTTTCCTTTCCTTTCCTTTCCTTTCCTTTCCTTTCCTTCCCTCCTTCCCTTCCCTTCCCTTCCCTCCCCTCCCCTCTTCTCTTCTCCCTCCCCTCTTTCATTCCCTTCTCCCTTCCCTAGTTTTCCTTCCCTCCCCTCCCCTCTTCTCTTCTCCCTTCCCTCTTTCATTCCCTTCTCCCTTCCCTAGTTTTCCTTCCCTCCCCTCCCCTCTTCTCCCTTCCCTTTTTTATTCCCTTCTCCCTTCCCTAGTTTTCCTTCCCTCCCCTCCCCTCTTCTCCCTTCCCTCTTTCATTCCCTTCTCCCTTCCCTAGTTTTCCTTCCCTCCCCTCCCCTCTTCTCTTCTCCCTTCCCTCTTTCATTCCCTTCTCCCTTCCCTAGTTTCCCTTCCCTTCCCTTTCCTCTTCTCTTCTCCCTTCCCTCTTTCATTCCCTTCTCCCTTCCCTAGTTTTCCTCCCCTCCCCTCTTCTCCCTTCCCTCTTTCATTCCCTTCTCCCTTCCCTAGTTTTCCTCCCCTCCCCTCTTCTCCCTTCCCTCTTTCATTCCCTTCTCCCTTCCCTAGTTTTCCTTCCCTCCCCTCTTCTCTTCTCCCTTCCCTCTTTCATTCCCTTCTCCCTTCCCTAGTTTTCCTCCCCTCCCCTCTTCTCCCTTCCCTCTTTCATTCCCTTCTCCCTTCCCTAGTTTTCCTCCCCTCCCCTCCCCTCCCCTCTTCTCCCTTCCCTCTTTCATTCCCTTCTCCCTTCCCTAGTTTTCCTTCCCTCCCCTCCCCTCCCCTCTTCTCCCTTCCCTCTTTCATTCCCTTCTCCCTTCCCTAGTTTTCCTTCCCTCCCCTCCCCTCTTCTCTTCTCCCTTCCCTCTTTCATTCCCTTCTCCCTTCCCTAGTTTTCCTTCCCTCCCCTCCCCTCTTCTCTTCTCCCTTCCCTCTTTCATTCCCTTCTCCCTTCCCTAGTTTTCCTCCCCTCCCCTCCCCTCTTCTCTTCTCCCTTCCCTCTTTCATTCCCTTCTCCCTTCCCTAGTTTTCCTTCCCTCCCCTCCCCTCTTCTCTTCTCCCTTCCCTCTTTCATTCCCTTCTCCCTTCCCTAGTTTCCCTTCCCTTCCCTTTCCTCTTCTCTTCTCCCTTCCCTCTTTCATTCCCTTCTCCCTTCCCTAGTTTTCCTCCCCTCCCCTCTTCTCCCTTCCCTCTTTCATTCCCTTCTCCCTTCCCTAGTTTTCCTCCCCTCCCCTCTTCTCCCTTCCCTCTTTCATTCCCTTCTCCCTTCCCTAGTTTTCCTTCCCTCCCCTCTTCTCTTCTCCCTTCCCTCTTTCATTCCCTTCTCCCTTCCCTAGTTTTCCTCCCCTCCCCTCTTCTCCCTTCCCTCTTTCATTCCCTTCTCCCTTCCCTAGTTTTCCTCCCCTCCCCTCCCCTCCCCTCTTCTCCCTTCCCTCTTTCATTCCCTTCTCCCTTCCCTAGTTTTCCTTCCCTCCCCTCCCCTCCCCTCTTCTCCCTTCCCTCTTTCATTCCCTTCTCCCTTCCCTAGTTTTCCTTCCCTCCCCTCCCCTCTTCTCTTCTCCCTTCCCTCTTTCATTCCCTTCTCCCTTCCCTAGTTTTCCTTCCCTCCCCTCCCCTCCCCTCTTCTCTTCTCCCTTCCCTCTTTCATTCCCTTCTCCCTTCCCTAGTTTTCCTCCCCTCCCCTCCCCTCTTCTCTTCTCCCTTCCCTCTTTCATTCCCTTCTCCCTTCCCTAGTTTTCCTCCCCTCCCCTCCCCTCTTCTCCCTTCCCTCTTTCATTCCCTTCTCCCTTCCCTAGTTTTCCTCCCCTCCCCTCCCCTCTTCTCCCTTCCCTTTCATTCCCTTCTCCCTTCCCTAGTTTTCCTTCCCTCCCCTCTTCTCTTCTCCCTTCCCTCTTTCATTCCCTTCTCCCTTCCCTAGTTTTCCTCCCCTCCCCTCTTCTTTTCTCCCTTCCCTCTTTCATTCCTTTCTCCCTTCCCTAGTTTCCCTTCCCTTCCCTTTCCTCTTTGCTGTCTTAAGTCACTTATATCTGGGGAAAAGTAAACCTGTCCCGAAAGATTCCAGTCTTCAGTAGGAAGAAAATTCCCCTCTGTATCCGTAACTCCTGTAAATGTTTGTGTTTTAAAAGTGCAGGGGGAAAAAATGCAATTGTAGAGACAATGGGGTATAAAAAAGGAGCCCTTTGAAGTGAGCCACGTCAAGAAATGGACACAATGAGGACTCAGGCTAATTTATTGTCGTAGGGTATAATAGAAGAGTTGGCTGCCCCTTTGTCTAAATCCTCAGCACTTTTGGACCGTGTGAAAGGATGAGTTTTGTTATCCTGCAGAAGAAATGCCTAACTTAATTTTGTTGTTGTTGTTGTTGAAGGGAACAAAGCTTATACTGGCTGGCGATACAACAGCTTCCCACCGATCCCATCGAGGAGCAGTTCCCCGTACTGAATGTCACACGCTACTACAACGCTAACGGAGACGTGGTGGAAGAAGAGGAAAGCTCGTGCACGTACTATGAATGTCACTACCCCCCCTGCACAATGATTGAGAAACAGGTACATGCCAAGCCAGATCCTGTATCTGGCTGGTGATTGGCCCGAAATCACCCAGTAGTTTTAATGCCTGAGCTGGGACTAGAATTCACCGTCTCCTGGTGATTAGTCACCCAGGCAGCGTTCATGTAGATGTTGGGACTCAGAGTGCAGAGAAGAGCAGCAAAGATGATTGAGGGGACTGGAGGCTAAAACATAGGAAGAACGGTTGCTGGAATTGGGTCTGTCTAGTATAATGAAAAGAAAGACTAGGGGAGACAGGATAGCAGTCTTCCAATATCTCACAAAGAAGAGGCAGTCAAGCTGTTCTCCAAAGCACCTGAGGGCAGGACAAGAAGCAATGGGTGGAAATTAATCAAGGAGAAAGGACCCCTGATTTAGTGCAATATTAAAAAAATGCGAATAATTTTTCTGCGGACCGCCAAAATTTTCTCGCGGACCGCTGCTCTAAGGTCCCGGAAAACGTCGACTGATTTCCTCTTTTTTTTTTTCCCCTTTCTCTCTCCCCTTGCTTCCTCCCTCCCTCCAGTTACGCGAGTTCAACATCTGTGGCCGATGCCAGGTGGCGCGATACTGCGGTTCGCAGTGCCAGCAGAAAGACTGGCCCGCTCACAAGAAGCACTGTCGGGAGAAGAAACGAGCTGTCCAGCAAGAACTGGGACCAGAGCGATGACCGGCTGGTCCGTAAACCTTCGCCGTAAGAAGGGCTCCTTCCCTCCCGGAGGGCGAGGGTCGGAAGGCGCCCGCTTTGCACAGACTGCTCACTTGAAGCCAGAGGCACTGACAACCAGGAGAAAAAAAGAAGAAAGAAAGAAAAAGAAAGAAAGAAAAGACGAGACACACACACACACACAAAAAAAAGACCATCTGTCAACCCCTGTGATGCTTGAGTGAAAGGGAACCGGCTTTTTTCCCTCTTAGTGTTAAAAATCTCAAGCGGGAAAAACACAGAGAGAGAAAGAGAGAGAGACTACTATAGAAGCTGTTCTAGCTGGAAAGCTTCTTGTTATTTATATGTTAATATGTTTGTAAAGTTGTGTACAGGTTTCTGTTTCGTTTCCGGGGTGGGGTGGGGTGGGAGGCGTTGTTTTGGGGTTTTTGTTTTTTCCCTGGGGAGGAGGAGGGTGTGGGGGGGGGGTTTAGCAGTGCTCTTTATCTAGGACTCATTTACTGTAACGTTTCGGGTGAGAACACATTGATGGTTGAACAAAATAACTGTCTTTAATAGCGAAAGCTTTTTTTTTAATCCCTGGGAGAACCCCCGGGGATCTAGCACAGACATCAGCAGTTATAATCTGAACAACTCTGCATGGAAGTTGTGTTTTCAAAGTAAAAGGATTGGAATGGATCGCTGACTTTTTTTTTTTTATTATTTTTTAAAAAATAACTTTTAAGGGCTTGCTTTCTCCTTACGTGGCCTGTTCCTTGCTGTTAACCTCCTTAAAAAAAAAAAACATATTTTCCCCACAATATGGAATTGAACTGATTTTGGGACTTTTGTCAGCGTCTGTTAATTATGCAGGTAGTCCTCGGCTGAACGACCGCAATTGAGCCCCAACGTAATTTATTTATTTATTTATTTATTTATTGGTTCGATTTATATGCCGCCCTCCTCCGAAGACTCAGGGTGGCTTACAATGCACTTATAGCAATAGCCTTCATTCTTTTGTATATACCTGCTTATTAGGGCTTTTGGGCTCCCCCACCCCCATAAGCGGTGTTTCTACAAAGTCAGCTTATTGCCCCCACAATCCGGGTCCTCATTTTACCTACCTCGGAAGGATGGAAGGCTGAGTCAACCTTGAGCCTGGTAAGATTTGAACTTGCACTAATTGCAGGCAGCTGGCAGCTAAGTGCTACATAACAGCACTTAGTCCGCTGCACCACCAAGGCTCCTTTGAGCCCCCCCCCCCCCCCGCTTGTGTTGCGGATTGAGAATTGATGTTCCAGGGATTTTGCGTGTCAACGCACACCCAGAACACGAGCTGTGAGCTGTGCCCGCTACAATTCAGCGTAGGGAAGTTTATCATCTTAAATTCCTGGCGATGTTTGCACAACATCCTACGGACGATTGCCGATGGAGATTCTCAAGCCATCCAGGTCACAGTTGTCCCAAAGGTCCTTTTTACTGGATTTTCTTTTGTTTTTCCTTGGAAGAAATTTCGCTCCTCATCCGAGAAGCTTCCTCCGCTCTTGACTGGATGGTGGGGAATGGAAGTCGGAGCCGAAGAAGCTTCTCGGATGAGAAGCGAAACGTCTTCAAAAGAAAAGCCACCCCACCCGGTGATGGTTTCCCACCCGGATAGTGGCATTGATTATAGAGTGACCATTAGGATAGGTCTCTGCCAGGAATCCTTGGGGGAGGGAGTGGAGAAATGCCGCTATTTTTATTTCCCCCCTGCTAGATCCAACTGCTCCGTTATCTTAAAACGAATCTTAAAAATTAAGTGAATTCAACTTCCCAAGGGTGTGTGGAATAAATGTACCGTGTTTCCCCGAAAATAAGACCCTGTCTTATATTTTATTTGGAACCCTGAAATAAGCGCTTGGCCTTATTGCCATGCGTTCAAAAGCCCGGTTGGGCTTATTATCAGGGGATGTCTTATTTTCGGGGAAACAGGGCAGATGGATGGATGGATGGATGGATAGATGATAGATTAGATAGATAGATAAATAGATAGATAATAATAATAATAATAATAATATAGATAAGTAGATAGGAGATATTTATTTATTTATTGGTTTGATTTATATGCCGCCCTTCTCCGGAGACTCAGGGCGGCTTACAATGCGTTAAGCAATAGCCTTCATACTTTCGTATATATCTGCTTAATAGGGCTTTTGGGGGCCCCCTAAGCGGTGTTCTTTTTTATACAAAGTCAGCTTATTGCCCCCCACAATCCGGGTCCTCATTTTACCTACCTCGAAAGGATGGAAGGCTTGAGTCAACCTTGAGCCTGGTGAGATTCGAACTTGCAGTAATTGCAGGCAGCTGGTGCTACTTAACAGCACTTTAGTCTGCTGCACCACCAAGGCTCCAGATAGACAGTAGATAGATAGATATGATAGATACCATGTTTCCCCAAAAATAAGACCCTGTCTTATATTTAGATAGATAATGATATAGATGGATAGATAGGAGATAGACGATAGATAGATAGATAGACAGACAGACAGATAGACAGACAGACAGACACAGACAGATAGATATGGTAGATACTGTGTTTTCCGGAAAATAAGACCCTGTTTTACATTTTTTTGGACCCTAAAATAAGCGCTCGGCCTTATTTGCCATGGGCTCAAAAGCCCGATTGAGCTTATTATCAGGGGATGTCTTATTTTTTTGGGGGGGTAAACAGGGTACCTCTGTTTTGAGCACATCCAAACCACCCTTCCTTTAGGCGCAGTCAAGTAACGTGGGGACAAGAGTCCAAACGATACTTCTCCTGGGCCATTGATTCCACAATTAAAGTGGAATAAATTTTTTTAATTCCACTTTTAATTGTGGAAATTCATAAAAACAAATTAATTTTTTTTTTCCTGCTCAGGAAGAAAAGCCCCTCTCCCCCCACCCCTTACAACCCCCATCCCATCGTAACCTCTTCTCTTGCCCTGCAAGAGAAGGCCGCTTCCTCCAAATCAAATCTAATCTTTTATTGCCAGGCTCACAACATCTGTACAAGGAGATGGGTTGAGCTCCAGATGTGTGCAGGGGTTCCATACTCTTCCCCCTCACCCCCAAATTTTGCATGGACCCCAAATTTTGCACAAAAAAAAAAAAAAAGCTGGAGGGTTGCCAGCTTAACCCCCCCCCTACCCTCCAGATCCAACGCGATCTCCCCTATTTATTTTGCATTTTTTTTCCTTTGGACAGTGTAGCTATAAAGGAGGCGAGGCGAGGAAGGACTACAACTCCCGACAGGCTCTGGGAGGCGGGGGGGGCCTGCTGGGATTTGTAGTCCTCCCAAAAAATAATAATAAAAATAATAAATAATAAGCAGCTGGTGGGCGCAAGGTTGAAGAAGAAGAAGCCAGCCGGCTCTGCTCCACCTGGGGGAGGGCGTGGCTACCTGGAGGGGGCGTGGCCAGGCCGCACACCTGGCGAGGCACCTGCTTCGGAACCCCGGGCAGCTCAGGGCAAAGCGGGGCCGGCGGGCGAGGAAGGCGGGGAGAGGAAGAGGCCCGCCTTAGCCTCGCCTCGCCTCGCCTTCCTTCTCCCAGGACGAGCCGAGCACAGGAAAGGGCGGCCTGGTGGGTTGCTTTGAGGCCTGCTTGGAGAAGGGGGGGGTCCCTTTTGGGGAGGGGCGCTTTAGGGAGAGGGACCCTTGGGGGGGGGAAGGTCGTGGGGGGGGTCCCTTTGGGTGGGGGGGGAGGGGTCCCGTTTGCGAAAGGTGGCTTGGAGTGGGGTCTTTTGGGGAAGGGTCGTTTGGGGGGGGAGGTCCCTTTGGGGAGGGGAGTTTTGGAGAGGGTCCCTTTGAGGAGGGGGGGCCCCTCGGAGTAGGGTCTGTTGGGGAGGGTCCCGTTTGGGAAACGTGCCTTGGAGAGGGTCCCTTTGGGGAGGGTCTTGGGGGGGGAAAGGTCGCTTGGAGAGGGGCGTTGGGGGGGAGGGGCGTCCCTTTGGGGAGGGGGAGGGTCCCGTTTGGGAAAGGTGGCTTGGAGTGGGGTCCTTAGGGGAGGGTCCCTTTGGGGAGGGGAGTTTAAGGAAAGGGGTCCTTTGGGGAGGGGAGTTGGGGGGAGGGTCCCTTTGGGGAGTTTTGGAAAGGGGTCCTTTGGGGAGGGTCGTTGGGGGGGGAGTTTGGGAAAGGTGGCTTGGAGTGGGGTCCTTAAGGGAGGGTCCCTTTGGGGAGGGGAGTTTAAGGAGAGGGGTCCTTTGGGGAGGGTCGTTAGGGGGGAGGGTCCCTTTGGGGAGTTTTGGAAAGGGGTGTTTTGGGGAGGGTCGTTGGGGAGGGTCCTGTTTGGGAAAGGTGGCTTGGAGTGGGGTCCTTTGGGGAGGGTCCCTTTGGGGAGGGGAGTTTAAGGAAAGGGGTCCTTTGGGGAGGGGAGTTTAAGGAAAGGGGTCCTTTGGGGAGGGTCGTTGGGGGGGGAGTTTGGGAAAGGTGGCTTGGAATGGGGTCCTTAAGGGAGGGTCCCTTTGGGGAGGGGAGTTTAAGGAGAGGGGTCCTTTGGGGAGGGTCGTTAGGGGGGAGGGTCCCTTTGGGGAGTTTTGGAAAGGGGTGTTTTGGGGAGGGTCGTTGGGGAGGGTCCTGTTTGGGAAAGGTGGCTTGGAGTGGGGTCCTTTGGGGAGGGTCCCTTTGGGGAGGGGAGTTTAAGGAAAGGGGTCCTTTGGGGAGGGTCGTTGGGGGGGGAGTTTGGGAAAGGTGGCTTGGAGTGGGGTCCTTAAGGGAGGGTCCCTTTGGGGAGGGGAGTTGGGGAGGGGAGTTTAAGGAAAGGGGTCCTTTGGGGAGGGTCCCGTTTGGGAAAGGTGGCTTGGAGT
Organism: Pantherophis guttatus; assembly: GCF_059756535.1. Lineage (NCBI taxonomy): Eukaryota > Metazoa > Chordata > Lepidosauria > Squamata > Colubridae > Pantherophis > Pantherophis guttatus. The sequence goes on along the minus strand of NC_142078.1, from coordinate 15,120,976 downwards.
GGGGTCTTTTGGGGAGGGTCGTTGGGGGTGGTCCCTTTGGGGAGGGGAGTTTTGGAAAGGATTTGGAGTCCTTTGGTGAGGGTCCCATTTGGGAACAGTGGCTTGGAGTGGGGGTCTTTTGGGAGGGTCCTTGGGGGGGGAAAGGCTCCCATTTGGGAAAGGTGGCTTGGAGTGAGGGGAAGGTCGTTGCGGGGGTCTCTTTGGGGAGGGGAGTTTTGGAAAGGATTTGGAAAGGGGCCGCTTTGGAGAGGGTCCCTTTGAGGAGGGGCACTCGGAGTGGGGTCCTTTTGGGGAGGGGCATTGGGGGGAGTCTATTTGGAGATAGATAGAGTCTCTCTCTGACCCTTTGGGGAGGGTCAGAGAGAGGCTCTTGTGGCAGGGCCCTTTGGGGAGAGGGGGCCCATGTGCTTGTGGAGCGCATGTGGAGATACTTTGGGGAGGGGGCTCACTTTTGATGCCCCTGTGCACGGCTGGCTGCCCAGGTACTGCTCTGGCCCTCCCTGGCAGGATTATGTCAGTGAAAATTCCTATTATTGGATCGAGGATATTTATTTATTATTTTTACAGATCATGCAAGGCCTGCCTTCCCCCCGAACATACTTAATACTTTTCCTTCCAGTTATTTTCTGTATAATAACAACAACCCTGTGAGGTGGATTGAACTGAGAAAGGGACTGGCCCAAAATCACCCAGCTGGTGGAATTAGAATTCCCTGACTTTCTAATCTGATGTCTTAACCGACTAGACCAAACTGGCTCTCAATTATTAATATTATTATTAGTTTACAGGAAGTCAGTGGGAGGTTGCTATTTTTGGATTGGGATATTTGTTTTTAATGATTAAAATTAAGTGAATGCAGGAGGTTCAGTGGGAGGTTGCTATTATCAGCCTTGCCAATCAGATATTATTGCTATTATTTCTTTTGAGAAGAAGTAAGGGAATGTGGGAACTATTTGAGAGATCACACTCGTTGGATCAAGGATAGTATTATTACTATGATTATTACTATTATTAATATTTCCTGCCTTAAAAATGGAGGACGACCTTGGGTGTGGATTTGCTAATATTGGATCAAGGACATCATTATTATGACTGATGATTATTATGACTTTAGGATTTTATTTTTTTTAAGACAACATTGCAATTTGTCCAAATTATTTTGATCACTAGATTAATTCCATATAAGAATCGGAATCCATAATAAACTCTCATTTTCTCTTATTTCTTCCCCAGTGCAGGATGAATGCACGTTGACATGGCTTTCAGATGCAAGGCAAAAACTTTGCAGGTGGTTGATACCGAATATAGTGCCGACGCGGTAGAATGGTGCCCGGTGGAAGGCTGGCACAACATCTTGGCATGTGGCACCTACCAGTTGAAGAAACCGGAGAGTGAGGTGAGCTATAGACATTTTTCAAGAAACCGGAGAAAACTTATGAAATTGTTTTGCAGTTACAGTCTTAATAAAGGAGAGAATATTTGTAGCTCAGGGTTTGAAATAATTGGTGCGCTCTGGGCTTTGTTGTTGTCTTGCAGACATTTCGTGACCCAACTAGGTAACCTCATCAGTGCTTGGGTGTGTGGTGTTTGCTCCCTGTTTATATACAGTAGCTTCTTTCAGTCTTGGAGGAGGTTGTTGTGGCCCGCCAGTGGCCAGCAGAGCTGACAGTGAGGAGGTTGGGGAGGAACATGGGCCAGTCCTGGAGTCTGGGGAAGGCTCGGATGGGGGCTCTGAGTCGGAGGCAGAGAGGGGGCCAGGGGCCATCTGGTAGTTCTTTGCTGCCTCCGGAGTCTCCGGAGTCTGACATCAGTGAGGCAGAAGAACAGTGTGAGCCTGTTCCCAGTGTGCGCATGCGCAGAGCTGCCAGGAGACAGGAACAATTAAGGAAACAGGGTCGACTTGGGAGTAAGGTTTGGAGATGATTGGCCCCTCCCGTAAGACGTAAAAGAGAAGCGAAGGGGACGTGAGCTTTTGCAGGAAGCAATTTGTTCATCTGGTCGGTAAAAACTCTGAAAAAGCTCTGTTTGACTCTGTGCTAAGTTTGGCCTTGCCCTGCGTGTGGCAATTAGTTCTCTGGCAGCATTCCAAGGGAGATAAGGTGTGTGTTTATAAACATTCACCTGAAAGACTGTTTGAGAAGCCTTTCGGACTGGGAATGACAATATTCCACAGCCGTTCGAATTAAAGAGGTTTGCGGGGACTAAGTTTGTGCTGTATATTTTCTAAGGAAGCCTAAGTCAGAACAGAGGTGTGGTTTTCTCCTTGGTAGAGGCTTGGTTAGGGATATTGTTTTCTCCTTGATTGTTTGTCTGGTGTTAATCCCCGCTTATCTGGATAATGGATGCTGGTTGCGGAGGCCACCTACCGACTATTAACAGGGAGCAAACCCCACACTCCCTCACACTGATGATGTTACCTAGCTAGGCAATGAAATGTCTGCAAGAAAACTACCATGCTCTGAGAGGACCCCGCCGTTCAAATATTTTCTTCTGTTGGTACAAGCTAGTTGGGCAGACCCTTCAGGGAGTGGTTCTGAGTTTCATCAGGATGACCAGTTGACTGTATACAATGGGTTGGTTGAGTTTCAGTTTTGTTTTTTTTTCTTTCTGCTTCCTAAACAGCCTGGCCAGAGTCCTAGCGAGGACAGCGAACCCCCTGTGCGCCTAGGACGTCTCTACCTCTATTCCTTTGAAGATCAAATTTTCACGCCGCTGACGGAAATCCAGAGGCTGGAAACGGTGGCCATATTGGACATTAAATGGTTGGATGGATGCTTCTCCGTTTCGTTTTGCAAGTTTTTATTTTTTACTGCTTCGAGAAATGAAATTAGCTAGGGAAAGGGTTATTTTCCTGTGCAAGGAAGATTGACCCATAGTGGAGAAAGTTGAGGGGTTTCAGATGGAGGAGGTGTCAGACTTGAGTTGAAGGCCTCACGGGGCAACTATCAAAGTTCTGATGTTCTCCAAGCAGCATGGTCCACATCTTTGATCAGCCTTGATAGGGAGGGAATTGCAACTCTTGAGCATAAGAGCCAAGGGGTTAAGGCACCAGGCAGGAGAATGGGAGTTCTAGTCCTGCTTAAATAGGAAAGCCAACTGGGTGTCATTGGGCCAGTCAACAGGAGATTGTGAGTTCTAGTTCTGCTTTAGGCATGAAAGCCAACTGGGTGACTTTGAGCCAATCACCAGGAGATTGTGAGTTCTAGTTCTGCTTTTGGCATGAAAGCCAGCTGGGTGACTTTGAGCCATTCACCAGGAGATTGTGAGTTCTAGTTATGTTGGGTACGTTCACCGCCTTGAGTAATATGTAAAAATAATCAAGGTTGGAGATAAATAAATAAAACGTTATTTTGCTCTTCCTTCTGTAAAATGGGTAGCGTGCTTTTTCAATCCTTTCGGTCAGTGTCATGATTTCTGGGTTGAGTCAAACTGGAAATGAAATATTCTTCCTTTTTTTCAAAAGAGGGAGGAAGGGAAATTATTATTTTTTCCCTTGCACCTCTGCTGATGTCTTTGCTATCTCTTCCGCTTCAAGGTGCCATGTTCCCATCGCAGGACATCCTGTTTTAGGCATCGCAAATGCCCAGGGAGCGGTGAAGCTCGCCCACTTGATGGGAAGTGAGGTAGGTGTCTAGAGATCCATAACCATCTATGCCAGTGGTGAAATTCAATTTTTTTTTTTTTACTATCGGTTCTGTGGGCGTGGCTTGGTGGATGTGGTATGGCTTGGTGGGCATGGCAGGGGAAGGATACTGCAAAATCTACGTATCCACCCCACTCCAGGGGAAGGATACTGCAAAATCCCCATTCCCTCCCCACTCCAGGGCAAAGATATTGCAAAATCTCCATTCCCTCCCCACTCTAGGGAAAGGATACTGCAAAATCTCCATTCCCACCCCACTCCTGGGGGAAGGATACTGCAAAATCCCCATTCCCTCCCCACTCCAGGGCAAAGATATTGCAAAATCTCCATTCCCTCCCCACTCCAGGGGAAGGATATTGCAAAATCTCCATTCCCACCCCAGTCTTATTCATATTTCCTTTCTAACCCATCGTAAAATTTATCCCATGTCCTGAAACACATCGACTCCTCTTTAACTTTTATTCTCAATGTTTGCATCCATGTTTTCTTGACCAAAGAAGCTTAGCATCTACACGATGATCATGCTAAGGTTTCATAACTGGTGCTGGAGACATGTCCATGTTCTGATCAATCTCCGTTTCTTTCCAGTAGAAGAGTTGCAAACTTCAACCTCTCTGCAGTGTTGACCTGGGAGATGACTGCCTTGCTTTGTCTTTGGACTGGTCCACGGGACGAGAGCAGTGGTAAGTGGTCTGAGGGCGTAGCACGGTGTTTCTCAACCTTGACAAATTTGACACGAGTTAGCAGCGAGAACAATTAATCGGTGGAACTGCTTGCCTCCTGAAATTGTGGGTGGTCCATCACTATGTTCTGACCCAGCCTTAGCAGAAGCAAGAAACAGACTCCTGGTCACGAAAATCCCCTCTTGTGAATTAATGGCATTCACCCCACCCAAAAGTCCAGGCAAGAGTCCTTCAAGGAGTTAACTGCAGCAACAGACCTTATCAGTTCCTTGAGATAATTGCAAGGCCGTGAGCTCCCAGCCAAGGCTGCAAATTAAGTTCTGGCAGTCTTTGATGCACGAAACACAATGAGCAAAATCTTCAGAAATACCAATTGTTGTCTCCTACGACAACCACTCCCCCTTTCCTTCTATTTATTCCCCAGCCAGGGAGGGGCCATTCAGCGTCCATGTATGCTTTGCTTCCCGAGTCAAGATTCCATGTCCTCCGTTGTTCTCCTCTCCTAACTGCTCTGCGCATACATGTATCTGGAACAGGCCCCAGCTGTTCCTCCTCCTCACTCATCTCACATAATTCATGAATGCACACACACCCTGCTCCTGGCATGCGATGGCCTGGTAGGCCCATTTTTCTCTTTCCCCAGGCTCCAGAGCCTTTCTAGGAGTCTGCGGAGGGCGAAAACGGCCTTCTCCACCTCCCCAGAGGCCAGAAACAGCCCGTTTCCTAACTTCCGGTGGGACTGGAAGGCCCATTTTTTGCTGTCCCCAGCCTCCAGAGCCCCTCTAGGAGTCTGGGGAGGGCGAAAACGGCCTCCCCCCCCCCCGGGAGGCCATCTGGATGCCAGAAATGGCCCGTTTCCTAACTTCCGGTGGGACTGGAAGGCCCGTTTTTTTGCTGTCCCCAGTCTCCAGAGCCTCTCTAGGAGTCTGGGAAGGGCGAAAATGGCCTTCCCCTCCCAGGAGGCCCTCCGGATGCAAGAAACGGGCCTTTTTCAGCCTCCGGAGGACTTCCGGGGGAATGGGGAAAGCCGTTTTTGTCCTCAGACTCCTAGAAAGGCTCTGGAGCCAAATGAGAGAAAAATGGGCCTTCCACCCCCCCCCCCCGAGGCCCTCCTACTTCTGGTGGGCCCAGAAAGCCAGAAAATCAGCATGCGCTCTCTGGAGCTGAGCTCGCATGGCCACTGATATGGCTACCCGCCACAAGTTCGCCATCACGGGTGTAGGGTCTCCTGCTTGGGTGGGAGGGCGGTTGGACTAGATGACCTACAAGGTCCCTTCCAACTCTGTTAATCTGTAAGTCTGCAATTCCTGGACCTTCAATTCCCCTGTCTCTTACAAGCATCACAGCAGAACTCACGCTGTGTCAACTTGCAAAGCTTTCAAGTTGCCATGAGCAGGAGGGAGGGAGAACTGAAGTGCATTCCATACATTCTTCCTGACCGCAATCAGAAGGAGGGTGTTAGGTTTCACAGCCAGCCAAAGTGGTTAATTGGAGAATGTGATTTATGACATGGCCAGAGAGGAGGGGAGAGACAGGGTCATAGGGGAACGTACATCTACGTAGGATCAGTCCTAACTGCATCCGAGTATTGCCGGAATGTTGCTCCTAATAAATGACTATATTTCCTTTGAAGTTTGGATCGTGGCTCATGAATTAATTAAGGCATCTTTAGGAAACTTGGCACGCTGAGTTTTAAACTTTGCATTCTGGCTTCTGATCGATGCTGGATAGTAGTAGAGCTGGCAGGTTGTTTACCATTCATTCCTGCTTCTTCAGCAAACAAATTACCTTTTTTTAAAAACAACTATTCCATGCCATGTTTGCAGTGGCCACCCTCTGCGACTGGTCAGCAGCGATTCCAAAGGGAGAGTCAGCTTGCTGTCGGTGGACGAATCCGGTTCCTCGGTGCACGTCTTAGACCAATGGAAGGGACATGACTTCGAAGCCTGGGTCGCTGCGTTCGACTACTGGAACACTCCTGTTGTGTACTCAGGTGCGTCTTTGCTCTGATTGCAGTTGCAAGAGTCTCCGGGAAGCCAGGAATAGGTTGAATGTGAACCACTGTTGACCAACCGTTGCGGTGATGCATGAATCATAGATTGGCTTTGAAGCTTTCGGCGTGTCCTGTATTTCTAGTCTAGCTGGGGGACGCGGTGGCTCAGTGGCTAAGACGCTGAGCTTGTCGATCGAAAGGTCAGCAGTTCGGCGGTTCGAATCCCTGGTGCCGCGTAACGGGGTGAGCTCCCGTGACTTGTCCCAGCTTCTGCCAACCTAGCAGTTCGAAAGCACGTAAAAAAATGCAAGTAGAAAAATAGGGACCACCTCTGGTGGGAAGGGAACAGCGTTCTGTGTGCCTTTGGCGTTGAGTCATGCCGGCCACATGACCACGGAGACGTCTTCGGACAGCGCTGGCTCTTCGGCTTTGAAACGGAGATGAGCACCGCCCCCTAGAGTCGGGACCGATATAATATAAGCCCTACCCCAAAAATAAGCCCCAGTTAAGATCGCCAACCAGACGGAGGCGTTCAGTACTGTATTTACCCCAAAATACAGAGCCTTGGTAGTACAGTGGTCTAAGGCACCCTGTTATTAAGCTGGTTATTAAGACCAGATGCCTGCAATTACTGCAGGTTCGAATCTCGCCAAGGCTCAAGGTTGACTCAGCCTTCCATCCTTTCTAAGGTAGGTAAATTGAGGACCCAGTTTGTGGGGGCAATAAGCTGATTTTGTATAAATATACAAAAGGATGAAGGCTATTGCTTAGCATATTGTAAGCCGCCCTGAGTCTCCGGAGAAGGGCGGCACATAAATCAAATTAAAAAAAAAAAAAAGACCTAACCAGAAAATGAGCTATAATGCATCTTTTGGAGCAAAAAATTAATATAAGACCCGGTCTTATTTTGGGGGGAAATGCGGTAGATAAGATGGATGGTTCAGGAATTAGATAATTACTTGGCATACATGAAAACCTTTCTACAGGCTAGCAGCGAAGCTAACTTATGTCCTGCTTTTTAGAAAAAAAATAGTAATAATCTGCTTTCGTCTTCCTAAAGACAACGGAATCATGTTATAGCAACTCATTTTCCTTGGTCGTCTCTTCCTGGATTTAGGTGGAGATGATTGCAAACTGCGGGGCTGGGATACTCGGAGCAGCTCAAGGGTTCCTCTCTTCAGCAGCGAGCAGTAAGTAGTAGAATCTCTGAAAAGAATCGACAGCTCTGGTCTTGTGCCAGGAAGGCAGGAGGCGTGTGTTTGTATGGTGGATTGAACAGCCTTCTTTTGACGTGGGTTTCATTTCAGGCATTCTATGGGGGTCTGCAGTATTCAGAGTCACCCGCTGCGGGAAAATCTGCTAGCTACAGGAAGGTGAGTCTCTGGAGTATGTATATCAAGTCAATTTTAGGAGTCTCTTTTAAATTTCACATGGTTGTACAGGAAGTCCTCGATTTACAGCAAGTTCGTTGGGAAAAAGAGAGACTTATGGCCATTCTTCACACTTGCGACCCCCATGGTCATAAGGTCACAAAAGGGAATCACATGACCCCGGGACTGTTGTGGCCCGCCAGCGGCCAGTGGATCTGGCAGCGCATTCGGATAGTGAGGAGGTTGGGGAGGAACATGGGTCAGTCCTGGAATCTGGGGAAGGCGCTGATGAGGGCTCTGCGTCGGAGGCAGAGAGGGGGCCAGGACCGTCTGACAGTTATCAGCTGCCTTCGGAGTCGGACATCAGTAAGGCAGAGGAACAGCTGGAGCCTGTTCCCAGTGTGTGCCTGCGCAGAGTTGCCAGACGAAGGGAACAGCTAAAGAACAAGGGTCGACTCAGGAGTAAGGCCACAGGTGGGCGATGAAGGGCCCCTCCCAGAGGGAATAAAAGAGGAGCGAAAGGGGAGTGGAGATTACAGGAGACAATTAGTTCTTTCCTGCATTCTTGCCAAGTATGAACGATATCGGCCTGGCCACTCTCCAAGCCTGATCAAGGTCGGTAATTGGGAACTATCTGGAAAGACTGTGGGAGAGGAGAGACTTTGCTGGAGAGGAATTCACTGTACATTAAACAAAAGGGGTTTATCGGGACGAGGACTCGGCTTTGGTCAGAACAGGGACACTGCAATGGTCATAAATACGAGTCAGTTGCTAAGCTTCTGAATTTGGATCATGTGACGACGAGGATGTTGCAAAATAAGTGCAAAGAGAGTTGCAAGTCACTTTATTCAGTGCCGCTGTAGCTTCGAATGGTCAAAACGATTGAGGACTACCTGTACGGGGGTGAGATGGGGGAACAGTTATGGACATATGGCGTTAGGAAAGGAGGAGAAAGATTTCTCAATTCTGTTTCCGCAGCTACGACGAGCACGTCCTTCTGTGGGACACCAGGAAGATGAAGCAGCCCCTGGCGGACACCCATGTGGAAGGCGGCGTCTGGCGCTTAAAATGGCACCCGTCCCAGGAACAGTTGCTGTTGGCTGCCTGTATGCACAATGGCTTTGTAATCCTCAATTGTCCAAATGGTTTAGGTGAGTGTTTCGATTTTGAGGAAGCCACCCCCCCATCACGACTGACTGCAGCTGTAATCATTTCCAAATACAGAAGACGGGCCTTGGCTTAGGACAGGGGTCGGCAACCTTAAACACTCAAAAGAGCCACAAAGGTCCTAACCGGAAGCCCCCCCGTTCAATTCTGGAGCTGACCGGAAGTCCGATTCCCCCACCATAGAGTCTCCTCCTGGCACGCCCTGCTTCTCTTCCCCCCCTCCCCCAAACCGGAAGCTCCTCTCAAAATTGTGGTGCCGACTGGTGACAGGGAGCCGCAGCAGAGGGTTGAAAGAGCCACATGCGGCTCCAGAGCCGCAGGTTGCTGACTCCTGGTTTACGACCAGAGTCGAGCCCAACATTTCTGTTGCTAAATGAATCATTAAGTGAGTTTGCCCTCATTTTACAAACTCTTTTGCCCCAGCGAAGCGAATCCCTGCCGTTTTTTTAAGCTAGTCACTGGGTTGTTAAGTGAATCTGGCTTCCCCAGGACTGTCATAAATATGAGTCAGTTGCCAGGCGTCCAAAATTTTGATTTACATGGCCATGGAGATACTGCAACTGGTGAAAAATGGGGTCATTTTTTCAGTGCCGTTGTAACTTTGGTCACTAAACGAACTGGATTACCTGTCGATGGGATTTTGACAGGGAGATTTCACCAGCCGGCATGACCGTGGCTAAGGATTCTGGGACTTTTGGGGTACAAGAATAAAACAACGGCTGACTTTGCATAGCCTTCTTAATCATATATAATGTTTAATATTTATATGCCACTCCTCTCGTGCTCACATTCTTTTAACCACTGCTTGCTGGATGGGAAAGGTTGGCTTGATTCAGGCTCATCCCAAAGATGGGATACCGGCCCCCCAAAAAAACATAAAATTTTCCCTCACCTCATTTACCTGAATAAGGAATATCATTATGTCCAGGTATTCTCTTTCTCTCCCCCTATTAGAAGAGAGCCAAGAGAAATGCACCATCCTTTCATCCTATGCCTTACACAATTCTTTGGCTTATGGAGCCGATTGGTCCAGGCTTCCGTTGAGCGACTCTTTGGAGACGTCTACGGCGATGCTGACAATTCAGGAGGACCAAAGAGCCAGCCGGGAGAACCTGAAAGGGCAGAGCCTCAAGATCATTTACGAATCCCCCACGGCCACCTTCGATGTGCTGCTGGAGGAGGAAGAGAATCCACCTCCCGCGTCTCCATCCCGAGCGGAAGGCACCTTGGCCCCGCAGGGACCTTCTGGGGACGGAAGAGCTCCGGATACCAAAGCCAATGGGGATGTCCAAGCACCCAAAGCCCAAAGGGAGACCAGCCTCTTAGCAACGTGCTCCTTTTATGACAACGTTCTACATGTATGGAAGTGGGAGGTCAGCCAGAATTCCCCTCTGGCTTAAACCCACTGTTGGGAGTTCTGCCTCTTTTTTTAAAAAAAATTTTTCTATCTGCAGGGGGAAGAAACATGTTGGATGGATGACTTTTGGCAGAAGGGGTTTTTCTGAACTTTCGTCATTCAGACGTTTTGTTACCGAACTAGGTAACATTATCAGAGCTAGAAGAGTGCAGTCTGCTGTGTGGAGGAGGAAGAGGACTGTAGGGTTCTCGGGACTCTAATGAGCTGGGTTGTTTTCTTGCAGACGTCTCATGACTCAACTAGGTAACATCATCAGTGCTAATGAGTATGGTGTTTGCTCCCTGTTTACACACAGTAGCTTCTCTTTTCGGTCTCGGTGGAGGTGTCGTTTTCTCCTTGGAAGTTCTTGAATAGGGTATTGTTTTCTCCTTCTCCGTCTGGTGTTAATTCCGGCTTATTTGGATATTGGATGCCGGGTGCTAGTTATAAGGTAAGCTACTGAATATAAACAGTACTTATTCGGTACTTTGGTACCTAGTTTGGTACTGAAACATCTGCAAGAAAACCATCAAATCTCAGAGAGCATCAAGGATCCCGCAGTTCAATTCCGAGCTACCAATATTTTATGTTTTTCTATTACTGCTGGAATCCTCCAGTGGCCGTGAGTTTTGAAGGATCTTATGTTGGTTCTTTCCACCAGCTTTTTTTTGTACTGCAGAAATAAGATTGTTCAGGTTCCCTAATTTCCTGTTAATTCCTCTTTTCCCCTAAGATTTGATTCTTGCGACATTCTCAACCACCAGCTTTAACATGGGAGTGCCATTTGGCTCACCTTTTTTCCCCCCAAAGAAATAGGGAACCTGAAGTTTTATTCAAGCTTGGAAAAGAGACTGAAATTAAAAACGGCAACCAGAGATAATGACAAAGATATTTTCTTGAAATCCAAGCACAAGCTCATTTGTGGGGTAGAATGGCCTTATCAAAGGGCATATTTATAATCTGAGGTATTACCAAATTATGGCATTTTTATACCAACATGCTCATTGGCATCGTAAAGCACCTTTCAACTAAAATATATTTTTGATCTTTTTTACAATAAAATGTCTTTTTAAGAGCCACGGTCTTTTTTATTTAAGCTACGGTATATTGGTGGGACATTAAAGAGTTACAAGTGTCAAAGCTTGCGTCAAAAAGTACTTTGGACTGGGCCAAATTTGCCTGTGTAGAGAATTGCAACTGCTAGGGATGGCAACTGTCTATGCAAGAGCTTGCTAGTTTAAACGATATAACGCAGGGGTCTGCAACCTTAAACCACTCAGAGCCATTTGGACCCATTTCCCACAGAAAACACCGGGAGCCACAAAACCCTTCCCGTGCCTGATTATTTCTTGAGCGGCCACAAAACTAGCATATGTAGTTGAATTAAACATTCTGTTTTCTTCTGAAACTTTTCTTTTCTTGGATTTATCCATGGTTGGCCTACCGGGGGTTGAAAAGCTCAATAAATGCCGGTGGATGTCACACATTGGCGGTTGTATGCATATTTTGAGTGATGGAGCCACAGCAGAGGGGTGAAAGAGCCACATGCGGCTCCAGAGCCGCAGGTTGCTGACCCTAGATATAACCAATTGAGGAAATCATAGCTAAGACCCAAGTCAGGTTTAAGAATTGTAGTTCATTCCCTGAACATACGAGAGCTCGAAGGTATGCTAATCCCTGTATTATTTTTTTAACTTTTGTGAAAAAGATCATTTCATTTTTTAATTTAAATCTAAGCAGCGCAGAAAACAGGAGCCCTTTCTCCCCACCAAACTCAGTACCTAAACTCCATAGCCAGAATCCCCATCATTTTAGTAACCTGCATTTCCCCACCCTTTGCAAGACCTCTTCCCAGGCGTTTTTTCTTCGAACAGAGACCCATCAACAACTCCACAGAGAAACAAATGTATTGAAGGCTTTTTTTTTTCTGGACACAAGTTTCAAAGCAGAAACATCAACACTTCCCAGGCAGGGAGGTATAATATCTGCATTCTCTCTTATTCTTAACCCTCCTCCCCCAAAATCATCTGTTTCATAAGTCCCTTTCCGAGAAACTTTTGTCTTCTCTTCTTCCACGAAATCGTCTTTTCTTCCAGGAAATTTCCCCCCCTCTTCTTGCAGGAAATTTTCCCTTCTTCCAATAAATTGTCTTTTTTCCCTCCCTCTTCCTTCAGGATAGTCTTTTCTTCCAGGAAATAGTCTCTTCCTCCAGGAAATAGTCTCTTCCCCTCTTCTTCCAATAAATTGCCTTTCCCCTCCCCTCTTCTTCCAGGAAATTGTGTCTTTTCTTCCAAAAAAAATGTCTTTTCCCCTCTCTACTTCCAGGAAATTGTTCTTTTTTTCCCTCCCTCTTCTTCCAGGAAATTTTCCCCCCTTCTTCCAATAAATTGTCTTTTTTCCCTCCCTCTTCTTTCAGGAAATTGTCCTCCCCCCCCTTCCTCCAGAAAATAGTCTTTTCCCCTCTTCTTCCAATAAATTGTCTTTCCCCCCTCTCTTCTTCCAGGAAATTGTGTCTTTTTCCCTCTGCTTTCAATAAATTGCTTTTTTCCCCCTCTGCTTTCGATCCTGTATTTGAAAGGGCTTCAATAAAGTTGCAGTCCTGGGGGACAATTTGTCTCCACTGGGAAGAGTGTGTGTTTCTTTTTCTTTTCCTTCTTTTTCTCTCTTTCTTTCCTTTTCCTTTTTTTTCTTTCTTCCCTTCCTTTTTCTTCCTTTTCTTTAATTCCTTCCACCCACTAGCGCACGAAGTTCTTGGGGAAGAGCTTGAAAAGCTTCCCCTCCTGGCTGTTCTCGAAGCCGTACTTCTCCAGGGCGTCGGGGTCGAAGGAGCCTTCCTTGACGTCCTTCTCGATGAGAGGCGCGGCGGTCCGCTGGAAGAGAGCGCGGGCGGTCAAGGGCGGCTCGCTACCCGCGGGCGCCCGGTAGGAGACGTAGGCCTTGAGCTTGAAGCCCGTCAGGTCAGGCACCATCAGCACCGGCACCTGGTCCTTTATCAGGCGGAACTTGCGGCTCGGCGTGATGGAGCCGAAGACTTTGCAGCCGCGGCTCTTGAAGAAGGTCCGCGGGCCCCGCTTGCTCGTCCAAGCCGACATACGGTCGGCGCCCCGGACCAGGCCTCGCGTCACCTTGCTCAGGAGACCCATAGCGAACTACTGCGGAAAGGCTTCAGCAGGCCCTCACCTCCGCAACATCGCCGCTTGCCATTGGGCCGTCCGGACGCTTCCAACCAATCCGCCTCTCCCGTACTCAAGACCCGTTCGGATAGGGTGGGGTTTGAACCAATCGGATCCAAGAGGCCGGTTTTTTTTGTTTTTTCCGTTGGTCACGCCCACCGCGGGGAATTGTCTCCTGATTGGGAGTTTGGTTCGGGATTCCTCCTGCTCGGCGGGGGAAGCCCGTGAGCATAGAGCTACGTAAAAGTGAAGAGAGATGCGGCTGCGGCGAATAAAGATATCTTTTAAAAAAATTATTAATTTAGAACCCGCCTTTTATTATCAATTATATTTTTATTCCGCCTTTATTGGTTTTTTTATAGCCCGTTTATAGTCCGCAGCCACCCCTCCAGAGGGACTTCAACAAACGGGCTGCTGCTGGGTGGGGACGATGGGCAATCCTAATTGTACTTAAAACAGCCCACGTTGGGAGGAACAGTACAACAACAACCCTGCGAGGTCGACCAGCTTTGGAAACTGAAAGTTTCAACACTGGAAGTTTGCAAGAAGAGATTGCGCAACTATTTCTCTGCAATGGTGTAGGGTTTCCTGCCTGAGCAGGGGGTTGGACTAGAAGACCTCCAAGGTCCCTTCCCACTCTTGTTATTCTATTTCTAGTATGATTGCTATTATTTCCATTTCTCAATTCAATTCGATTCAATTCAATCCTATGTATTGTACTGTATCCTTTATGTGTTGTATTGTATTCTCTTATGTATTGTATTGTGTTATATATATATATATAAAAAAATTTGATTTATATGCCGCCCTTCTCCGGAGACTCAGGGTGGCTTACAATGTGCTAAGCAATAGCCTTCATCCTTTTGTATATTTATACAAAGTCAGCTTATTGCCCCCACAAACTGGGTCCTCATTTAACCTACCTTAGAAAGGATGGAAGGCTGAGTCAACCTTGAGCCTGGGGAGATTCGAACCTGCAGTAATTGCAGGCAGCTGAATGTTAATAACAGGCTGCGCCACCAGGCTCTTTGCATATTGTATTGTATTCTACTGTATTCTATTATGTAATCTATTGTATTATGTGTTGTATTCTTTTATGTATTCTATTGTATTGTATTATGTATTCTATTGTATTCTGTTATGTATTGTATTCCATAATGTATTCTATTGTATTCTATTATGTATTGTATTCTGATATATATTGTCTTGTATTATGTATTGTATTGTATTCTGTTATTGTCTTGTCATCTATTCTATTATGTATTCTATTGTATTATGTATTGTATTCTTTTATGTATTCTATTGTATTGTATTATGTATTCTATTGTATTCTGTTATGTATTGTATTCCATAATGTATTCTATTGTATTCTATTATGTATTGTATTCTGATATATATTGTCTTGTATTATGTATTCTATTGTATTCTGTTATTGTCTTGTCATCTATTCTATTATGTATTCTATTGTATTATGTATTGTATTCTTTTATGTATTGTATTGTATTGTATTCTATATTCTATTGTATTCTATTATGCATTCTTTTATGTATTGTATTGTATTTTGTATTCTATTTCTATTCTATTCTATTCTGTTCTGTTCTGTTCTGTTCTGTTCTGTTCTGTATTGTATGGTATCCTATTATGTAATTGCACTGCCTTTCTCTTTATGTATTTCCTTCTGTATTGTATTGCATTGTGCTGTACTCCACTCTTATTCTTCCAGGTTTTGGGATTCCGGGACGGGCTGGGGGGGGGGATTATGGGAGTTCCCTCCCCCCTCCCTCCCCCCACAGGAAATTGGAATCCCTGCGTGAGGGGGGGGGAGGAAGAAGAGGGGGTTGGACTAGATGACCTTCCGGGGCCCCTTCGCGACTCTGTGGCTGCCTAGGATGAAAGCCACTCCTGGCCTTTTTCCCCTGAGCCTCATTCCTCCGCCCTGACGTTTCCTCGGCTGCTGTGTCTCCAGCCTTGGGCGAACTAACCGCACCCATCCCGGGCGGGGAGGCCCCACCTGGTTGAAAGCCGCCCCCCCCTCAGGGCACCCCTGACAGGCGGAAGTGACGCGGGTGGGCGGGGCGTGTGTGGGTGGGTGGGAAGTCCCCGCCCCCCCCCGCCCAAGAATGACCCCTCAGCCGGGCAGCCGTTAGCAGCGCCGCCGCCGCCGCCCCCTCCTTCCCTCCGTCCTCCCTCCCTCTGTCCCGGCCATGGAGGACGCGGGAGCCTCGCCCTCCGACCCCCAGGTAGGGCCGCCTCTCTTGGCTCCCCACAAGCCCCTGGGACGCCTGGACTACAAGTCCCAGCAGCCCCAGCCGTGGGGGGTAGAGGGGGTCTTGTCAGCCAGGAAGGCTGGGTTGGGAAAGGGGGGACTACAAGTCCCAGCAGCCCCAGCTGGGGAGGAGGGGGGGGAAAGGGGGTCCTCTCAGCCAGGAAAGCTGGGTTGGGGAAGGGGGGACTACAAGTTCCAGCAGCCCCAGCCGGGGAGAGGGGGGTCTTGTCAGCCAGGAAGGCTGGGTTGGGAAAGGGGGGGACTACAAGTCCCAGCAGCCCCAGCTGGGGAGGAGGGGGGGAAAGGGGGTCCTGTCAGCCAGGAAGGCTGGGTTGGGAAAAGGGGGACTACAAGTCCCAGCAGCCCCAGCCAGGGAGAGTGGGTCCTGTCAGCCAGGAAGGTTGGGTTGGGAAAGGGGGGACTACAACTCCCAGCATCTCCAGCTGGGGAGTAGGGGGACTGTAGAGTGGGGTCCTCTCCTCCAGGAAGGCTGGGTTGGGGAGGGGAGGACTACAACTCCTAGCATCCCCAGCCGGGGAGAGGGGGGGATAGAGCGGGGTCCTGTCAGCCAGGAAGGCTGGGTTGGGGAGGGGGGACTACAAGTCCCAGCAGCCCCAGCTGGGGAGGAGTGGGGGGGGAGAAGGGGGTCCTCTCAACCAGGAAAGCTGGGTTGGGGAAGGGGGGACTACAACTCCCAACATCCCCAGCTGGAGAGTAGGAGGGTGTAGAGCGGGGTCCTCTCCTCCAGGAAGGCTGGGTTGGGGAGGGTGGGACTACAACTCCCTGCATCCCCAGCCCTGGGTTGGAGTGGATTTCCCGGAATGGGATAGATGGGGGGGGGTCTCCTGCATGAGCAGGGGGGGGTTGGACTAGATGACCTCCAGTGTCCCTTTCTAATTCTGTCATTTCAGTCTTGTGGGATATGCCAGGCAGGGTGGACCTGGGGAGGGGGCATTGGGGTGAAATCAATCCTGGTTCTAGCAAACCTGGTTTAATGTTCCCCCTTCTGTCCTCTTTTTATCTCTCTCTGATTATGAATTATTTCAGATTTGGGCTCTTCTCCCCCCCCCACTTGTATTCTAACGCTTGCATTAACTTTTGCCTTCACCTTTATTGGTGGTTTAATGGTGGCTTGCTCCTTTGAAGTTGTGTGTGGTAATGGTTTGTCGGGACGGTCAATAAAATGGGGAAAACGATGGGACTACAACTCCTAAGATTCCCAGCCGGAGTGGTGTCAATTTCAGTCTTGTTGGTTATGCGGGGTTGAATCTTTCAATCCTGCTTCCAACAAAAACATGGTTAATGTCAGAATCTCCCTTCACACATTCCCATCCTCTTTTTTGGGGGGTAAAGTTTTTTTTAATTTTTAAACACACATCAATATCATGTGAATGAGTTTTTAATGTTTTTAATGTTTTTTTAATTTTTCAATGTCTTTTTATAATGATTTTTAGATGTATTGTGAGCCGCCCTGAGTCTTCGGAGAGGGGCGGCATATAAATTTCATTAAATTAAATTAATTAAATCAATATCATTGCCTGGACAGTGTGGCATCTGTGTATCGTTCATTTTGCTACAAAACCCATATTAATACAAATAAAGAATTACTACATTAATCAAACAAGCATAATCTAGTGTTATATATATTAATATCAGCGCATATTCCTTCATTTTTCAATGAATCAGTATTTACTACATCCTTCTAATAGTCGTAACATTGTTCTTGAGCCTATCTAATATCATCCTTTTTTCAAGATCTAATCTTAACCTCTGACGATCCCTTCAAATACGTTATACAAAAACAATATTCTCCCTAATTCTAATCTTTTAAATCTATTTAACTTCCTCTGCTTATGAATTTTTAGTGCTCGGCTTTCTTTCCACATGTATTTTAACATTTGTGTTGGTTTTTTATTAGTGGTTCGGTTTAAAAAAAAAAGTTTTTAAGTTGTGTTGCAATGAGTTTGAGATTGTGATTAAAAAAACACCCCCTCCTCCTACAAAGTGATGTGTTGTTAATGATTGTGTGTACGGATTGGCGTGATTTGATTGCATTTATTTGTCATGGAGGAAAAGAAAAAAAAATACCGGTAGTCCTTACGACCAGAATTGATCCCGCGACCGTCATACATAGGAACCAGTTGCCAAGCGGCTGGATTTTGATCACGTGACTGCCGTAGGTGTGGAAAATGGCCATTTTCCACGCCTACGACAGTCACGTGATCAAAATCCAGTCGCTTTTTTCAGTGCCTCTGTAACTTTGGTCACTAAACGAGCTGTTGTAAGTCGAGGACTAGCTGTACAACCCCTTCATTCTTTGCAAGAAAAGCATTCCTGTTTCTTCCACTGTTGGGTAATCCTCCCAAATGAATTTTCCTTCTGGGTTGCCTATTTATTATGTCTTTGTTTCCACATGGAATAAATATATATATACTGTATTTTTAAACAGAAACGTAGTGTCTAAGCATTCCTGCTTGTTTGCCAAAATTTTAACTTGTATCCTGGGGGGAAGAAGGAAAAAAACAAAAAGCATTTTTGTTACAATATTCTTTTGGTGGATACTTACTTCTTGTTCTTTATCCCTTGCTGAACTTCCAGAGTAACTGGTCTCCTTTTGAATTTATTTCCATTAATTCGAAGCCCACTTTTCCTGCAAATTCTTTGTACGCTGCCTGCTAACCTCTCTCATGCTCCACAATTCAGCCGAAATAGGATATATAATTGCTGGTTATTTGCATCCCTCTCCCCCTGTTTTACCCTGCTTCTACAGATTTACAGATTTAAAGAGTTGGAAGGGACCTTGGAGGTCATCTAGTCCAACCCCCATCCAATGCAATGGGTTCCGCCCCCCCGCGCATGCGCACGCAACCCCACCACGCTCCCCCCCGCTTTTGGCATGCGATGGCATGATGGGCCCAATAGGCCTGTTTTTTCACCCTCCCCAGGCTCCAGGGCCTTTCCTGGAGCCTGGGGAGGGCGAAAACGTCAAAACTCACTTAACACGGACGTTGGGCTCAATTGTGGTCGCAAATGGAAGAATTAATTAGCTGTATTTTATTTTCTCCTTTCTCCTGTCTTCTGGTTGTTTGGTTAGCGTGGGAAGCTCTTTCTGGCCAGCGCCCTTGTTTGAATTGTAAAAGTCTTGGTCAGCCACGAAATGATGACAGTTTAAAATTGAATCATTGCCTCCGAACGGTGACTGTGTGTGTCATTAAACCTACAAATCGGCAAACCTGAAATGTGCATCTGTGTGTCGCTTTCTGAGCTTCTCTTTGGAGAAAATAATGCGCTTGTCCTGTGTATCGCTTTGTGAACAGAAATAAAGATCGAGTTTTGCATGGCTGATTTTGTGCCGTTTGTTTAACTGCTTGGACCTTAAAAGCAGAACCTTAATTGCGTAATTTTTCTTTCGTCCTCCACCATTAGATGGCATTGCTTGTCCAGTCAGCTCTTAGTCCTTACACAAACCACCCTTGAAAGTTAAGGGTGTGTATTTGTCTGCTGTCAAACCTTTGGGTTTGGTTCTGAAATGCTTTTTGGGTCTTTCAAACAAAGGAGCCAGAATTTTTCAAAGGAGGCCGAGCTGCGTGTTTGAAGACTGATTTTTTTCTCTCTTGCTTCCGCGTAGGGCAATCTTGGCACAGATCCATCGTGTAACAGGTACAATTTACTTGAAACGGTCCAAATTCCACTTGGGAGGAAAAAAAAAAAAACAACCAAACCCCAAACCTTGATGATTTATAAAGAGAAACAGCTCTTTAGGAGATTTTCTTCTCTCGTTGCGAAGATGGAAACCATCAGCAGGGAGTTTGAAGCGGAGATTAAAATCATTGGCTGGAAAAATCAGGGATGCTCTTTAGAAGAATCGTTCCGTTGTTTTCATTTCCGAGCTTCAGTCAGTTTTCAAAAGTGCGAAGTTTTCCCTAAGTCTTTGGGGAGAAAATGTTGGTTCCTCTCCAACGTACGGTAGTTTATATACCTTTGGTGTTTTTATCCTTTAGGTCAGCCTCTTAACAAGCTCCGACCTACGAACTCGAGTTCTCCAATTTGTAGAAGAGAGGATTCAGACAACTATGGTAATGTTTGGGAAAAATGTTGGGGAACGTTTGAAACAAGACTTCTCATTGACGTGTCTGCTCCAAGCAGGAATATCTGTTTTGTTTTGTTTTTTTTAAAATAATTTTTATTCAACATTTACATTTTTAACATCCTTGTTACATTTTTACAGCTTTCTGATACCGGCATCTTTGATAATATCTATTTTCTCTTTTAACGAACTATATACACGTACATTTTATATATTACTTACTAAGTTCTATATTCACTACAATTTATACCTATCTATTACACAGTAACTATTTCTTTCTTCTCTAATATCTTCTCTTACGGTTATACATTTATACATTAATTTTGGATACCCCCGGCGAGATTGGCCAAGATATCCCCCCCAAAATGCACCAAATTGCTGGAAATGCAATCATCAACATGGGACATATTTCCACATGTGGTGGACATGTCCCAAAGCCAAGGCATATTGGTTAAAAATCCAAAAATGGTTAGAGGAAATGACAGGGGGAAAAACTTGCTATGAAACCCAAACTATTTTTATTGGGAATTATAAAAGAGAAGATTAGGAAAGAAATTTATTATCTTATACTTCACATAATTACGGCCGCCAGAATTTCATTTGCACAAAATTGGAAACAGATTTGCTCCATCAAATACAATGATCATAAAAAAAGGTGCTAGAATGTGCAGAAGCAGATAAGTTAACAATGGAACTAAAAGACCGAGAGGAAATTATTTATTACGAGACAAGGAACACCTGTTTTTACATCACACCCAATTTCCCTGTCCGCGTTTCCTTCCCTTCTAACCAAAATTAGAGGATTATTACGGCTGTAATAAATGTTGAAGTGATGATGATGTCTGATTAGTCATGTCCTAATCAGACCTGGAAATGGCAGTTTATTAATGCAGCCCAGGAATCTGCACATTCTGGTTACTCGCGAGTAGTCACAAAGTCTCCAAGGCTTTGTCCCGTGGCCTCCAAAACAGCATAAGATCACGTATAAACGTGATTTATGAATGCATGAATGTAAAGAGCGATTTAGTCATTGTGAATATTTCAATTTTAAATCTATTGTCTCAATACACGTAAAAGAGGATAGTGTGGCCTCCAAAACTGCATAAGAAGAGAGAAGAGCCTCTGTTGTAAGCTGGGCACTGGGGTGATGATGAATTTATAAGATTTATTTTATTTTATTTTTTTGCTGTTTGGAAGCAATAGAGATGCTCATTTTTTCTCCCAAATCTGCAGCATTGATTCTTGGTTGCTCCAGATTAGGAGTTTATTAAACTACTAACCCAACACAGGTACTCCTCGATTTACGACCGGTCACTTAGCAAACCTCCCTAGCAGTGGTGGGTTTCAAATTTTTTTTACTACCGGTTCTGTGGGTGTGGCTTGGTGGTCGTGGCATGGCTTGGTGGGTGTGGCTTGGTGGGCATGGCAGGGGAAAGATACTGTAAAATCTCCATTCCGTTCCCAATCCAGGGGAAGGTTACTGCAAAATCCCCATTTCCTCCCGATCAGCTGTAACTTGGGAGGCAGAGAATAGATGGGGATGGGGCCACTCAGATTTTTACTACCGGTTCTCCGGTAATTTTTAAGTAGTTCGGAGAATCAGTAAATACCATCTCTGGCTGGCAGTATCCTTCCCCTGGAGTGGGGTAGGAATGGAGATTTTACGGGATCCTTTCCCTGCCACGCCCACCAAGCCATGCCATGCCACGCCCACCAAGCCATGCCATGCCATGCCATGCGCTGATGATGTGACCTCGTTGGGTCGTGAAACGTCCAGGAGAAAACAACGGAGCTCGGAGAGCGTCAAAGACACTCCATGTTTTCCTATGGTTGAAGATGAACTGTCTTTTCACTTCTGTCTGCAGTTAACCGGGATAGCCATTGGCGCAGCGGTGGCCTTGTCGCTGATTGGGATCGTGGTGTATTTTGTGTACAAGAAGGTGAAGGAATCGAGTAAGTCTGACCGCTTAGCACAAACCCGTCGTATGTGGGTAACAGAGGGGAACGGTGCACTGGGAGGGTTAAGAGACCAGATTTCTCAGCCTGTTGGAAATAATAAACGGCTCATAATAACGCATCAGAAACGGGTCTCCAAGAATCGAGAGCCAGTTTAGTCTAGTGGTTAGGACACCAGTCTAGAAAGTAGGAGGCCGTGAGTTCTAGTCCCGCCTTAGGCATGAAAGCTGGCTGGGTGACTTTGGGCCAATCACCAGGAGACAGTGAGTTCTAGTCCCGCCTTCGGCATGAAAACCGGCTGGGTGACCTTGGGCCAATCACCAGGAGACGGTGAGTTCTAGTCATGCCTTAGGCATAAAACCCAACTGGGTGACTTTGGGCCAATCACCAGGAGACTGTGAGTTCTAGTCCCACCTTAGGCGTAAAACCCAACTGGTTGACTTTGGGCCGATCACCAGGAGACGGTGAGTTCTAGTCCCGTCTTAGGCGTAAAACCCAACTGGGTGACTTTGGGCCAATCACCAGGAGATGGTGAGTTCTAGTCCTGCTTTAGGCAGGAAAGCTGGCTGGGTGACTTTGGGCCAATCACCAGGAGACGGTGAGTTCTAGTCCCGCCTTAGGCATAAAACCCAACTGGGTGATTACTCACCAGGAGATGGTGAGTTCTAGTCCCGCCTTAGGCAGGAAAGCAGTCTGGGTGACCTTGAGCCAGTCCCCCCTCACAGGGTAGTTGTGGGGAAAATAGGAGGAGAAAGGTGTGTTTGTATAACACTCGCCGCCTTAAGTCATTTGTAAAAAAATAACAAAGGCAGGATATCAACGAACCAATAAAATCCACCCAAATGAGAAGCCTAGGTCAGCTAAATTAACCTACGCTTCCCTTTCTGTATATTTGATGCCACTGCGAATTAGACTGTCTGTAGACTTTGGGAAAGTGGACCTCCCGGTGATGATGGCTCTTCTTTTGCTTTTCAGAACAATCTCAGGCACACGTGCCCCAGTACAGATTTCGCAAGAGGGACAAAGTGATGTTCTATGGCCGTAAGATCATGCGGAAGGTAAGGGTTAAGGGTTCGAGTCGAGCCGAGCTCAGCGGTGAGGTTAGGTTGAGTTCAGACGTGACCCTCAGTGGTTGAATCCGTGATTGCCGCAAACTCTCCTGGGCTTCGATATTAAACTGCGCGGTCCTTGGTGCTCTCTTGAGCTTGGTGCTTTTCTTGGAGACGTTTCATGACCTTACTAGGTGGCATCATCAGTGTCAGAAGGGAGTGGGGTGTGAGAGGAGGAAGAGGAGGAGGAGAACTGTGGGGTCCTTGATGTCATAGCTCCGAATGGTCACTAAACAAACGGTTGTAAGTCGAGGACTACCTGTACCATGTCCACAAATCCTTGGAAACAGGTGGATCTCCCTATACATTCTTGAGATTTCCTTGAGGTCCCCGGAACTCGGATTTGACGGAAGGAAAAGTAGCCAAGGGAAGGAACGGCGTCTTCCCCTTGCTTTAATTAACTGATTAATTAACTCCCTCTCCCTTAATTGGTTAATGGACTAAGGATGATATTACACTGCAATAAAGAAATGTAATTCAACGATTGAATTCGTGTGTTCTCTTCTCTTCTCTTCTCTTCTCTCCTCTCCTCTCCTCTCCTCTCCTCTCCTCTCCTCTCCTCTCCTCTTCTCCTCTCCTCTTCTCTTTTCTCTTCTCTCTTCTATTCTCTCTTCTACTTTATTCTACTCTACTCTGTTTTCTCTTCTCTTCTACTCTCTTCTCTTCTCTCTACTCTCTTCTCTCTTCTCTTCCCTTCCCTTCCCTTCCCTTCCCTTCCCTTCCCTTCCCTTCCCTTCCCTTCCCTTCCCTTTCCTTTCCTTTCCTTCCCTTCCCTTCCCTTCCCTTCCCTTCCCTTCCCTTTCCTTCCCTTCCCTTCCCTTCCATTCTTCTATTTATTCAATAGGTGACTGACTATAAGTTGAGAATTACTAGAATTGTAGTTCTGGGTCTGCTCCCTTTGCAGACGAATTTCAAAGCTCAGTAAGACCTTTGCAAGCGATTTCCACCCTTCTATTGGTCTTTAGAATTTACGTAGGCTTTACGTAGGCTTTGTTCCCTGCAATTGTGTGCAGCATCTTTGTTAGTGCAGTTGGGGCGGTTGTGTTAACGGTCACAAGGTCGTCGCTCCCTCAGCAAACCTAAGGCCTGGTGCATTTTTCCTGAATGCTTTTCGTCACGATGCAACGTTCTTCCTTGCAGGTGGTCACTCTACCAAACTCGCTGGTCGGCAACGCGATGCCTCGTCAGCGGATGCGGAAAAGGGCCAAGGTGCTGTCCTTGGCAAAGAGGTAAGGTTCCAAGGGCAATTTTGAGCATTTTGGATAAACTCTACATAATTTCCTCCATAAAATACAGACTTAAGAGAGTTAGAAGGGACCTTGGAGGCCTTCCAGTCCAAAATAATCTAAACCGTCTCTTGCTTTTCAGAAAAAATATCCCTCTCTTTCTTTCTCCCTCCTGGGAACCCTGACTCTATTCCACCAAAATACTAGACTAAACCACAATGAAGTTAATCATGATTATGTGATGATCCCCAGGGACTGAAATATGAAGGTTATTCGCTTTGCCCCAAATCCTGGCTATAGATAAACATTGATTAATATTTCCCTGGTGAGGAGCATTAAACCTACAGATAAGAAGGAGCTGGATCCTTCCCAGGACCAAGGAAGTAGCAGTAAATGGTTCTTTTGGTCACCCTTGCAGGATTCTGCGCTTCAAGAAGGAATCTCCCATCCTGCAGCCCAAGGACCCACCTCCCTCCCTGCTGGAAGCCGATTTAACGGAATTTGACGTCAAGAGCTCCCACCTGCCTTCTGAAGTTCTTTACATGCTTAAAAATGTCCGGTAAGTTCGTTGACTCGTCAGCTTGCCTGACACGGTGGAATTCCCAATTAGTTGCAAAACAACTACTTCAGAAGAAGTCCTTCGGGATAATCACCAACCTTTATTTTCTTTGACATCCTGCCAAAGGCCTTACTTGGCAAAGCCCCATGAAGTTCAGAAACAAACAAGAGATGCCGACTGGAAACAGAGTTAGCAATGTTGCTTTCCTGCAAAAGGCCCAAGTGCCTTTGTTTCTCTTTTAAGACTTATGGGAGGGGCCAATCATCTCCTGGCCTTACTCCCGAGTCATCCCTTTTGCTTTAGCTACTCTTACCTTCTGGCAGCTCTGCGCAATGCATGCACTAGGCTCCTCCTGTTCCTCTGCCTCTCTGCTGTCCGAATCTGGGGGCTCCGGAGTCCGTGCATCACTCCCAGATGGCCCTGGCCCCATCTCTGCCTCCGACGCAGAGCCCTCATCCAAGCTTTCCCCAGCCCCCAGGACTGGCCCATGTTCCTCCCCAGCCTCCTCACTGTCCGACTCCGCTGCCAGCTCCGCAGACTGGGTGGCGGACCACAACAGACAGTGAGGAGGTTGGGGAGGAACTTGGGCCAGTCCTGAGGGCTGGAGAGAGCTTGGATGAGGGCTCTGCGTCGGAGGCAGAGAGGGAGATAGGGAGGCAGAGGAACAGCTGGAGCCTGTTCCCATTGTGCACATGCGCAGAGCTGCCAGAAGACAAGCACAACTCAGAAAGCAGGGTCGACTCGGGAGTAAAGCCACACCTTGGAGGTGATTGGCCCCTCTCATAGGAAACAAAAGAGGAGCGAACGGGAAGTGGGCTTTTGCAGGAAACAATTTGTTCGTTCCGTGACTCTGAGAGACTCTGTGCCAAATTTGGCCTTGTACTGCGGTGGGAAACCAGTTACGTGGCAGCTTTGCCAAACGAGATAACAAGGTGTGTTGAGAAATATTCCTTTGAAAAACTGTTTGGACAAGCCTTGCTGACTTGTGAATGACCGTAATTCACAGTCGTGTAAATAAAAGAGGTTTTGCCGGGACCGATTCCTGCCTCCTGCTTGTTAAGGGAGCCTAGGTCAGAACAGGAAGACGGTTCAGCCTCTTGTCTCGGGCTCTGCTTGGTTTTGCAAATTCTTCTCTCCCCCCCCCCAAAAAAAACCCCTTGATCTGTTTTCCCCAGGGTCCTCGGTCACTTTGAGAAGCCCCTTTTCCTGGAGCTGTGCAAGCACATGGTTTTTGTGCAGCTGCACGAAGGGGAATATATCTTCCGGCCTGGACAGCTGGACAACAGCATCTACGTCGTGCAGGACGGGAAGTTGGAAGTCTGCATCCAGGAGAGCGTAAGGAGCGTTCCGCGAGGAGATCGGAAGGACAGATGTTTGGAAGGGAACATCAGGAGCTCAGGGTTGCAATGAGGGGGTTGTCTCTGCCTTGGCTTCAAGCACACAGTGTCTTTTTCTTTGTTCGACTTTCCCCCAGGATGGCACAGAGATGGTGGTGAAGGAAGTCTTGGCCGGAGATAGCGTGCACAGCCTTCTCAGCATTCTGGACGTCATCACGGTGAGGCCCGCGACCCATTTGGCTTTCCGAGTGGTGCTCTGTCCCTTTGGTTTGATTTGAATAAGTGGGCAGGGCTTCCGGGAAGGGGGTGTGTCCAATCAGGGTTAACCCGATGGCGATTGCAACGAATTCGGTTCCTGCGTTTGCCATGGCAAATTGAGAGCTTCAAAAACATCCCTTCAAGGGCTAGGAACCCTGAGATCAATTCTCGCTTCGGTTTCTGGAGGAGAAAAACGGAGGAGCCAAATATCGACGCGCTACGGGTAGTCCTCCACTTATTGCATTTAGCGACGTTCAAAGTTACAACGGCATGGGGGGGGAGAAAAAAAAGCGATTTATGAGCATTTTTCACACTTAACGACCGTTACGTCCCCATGATCACGGATCAAAATTCAGACGCTTGGCAACCGACTCGCATTTATGACCGCCGCATTGTCCCGGGGGTCTCCTGACGAGCGAAGTTGATGGGGAAGCCAGATTCACTCAGCAACTGAACTGCCGGGATTCATTTAACGACGGTGGCAAGAAAGGTCGCAAAACGGGGCAAGCACTCACTTAACAACGGTCTCGCTTAGCAGCAGAAACGTTGGGTTCAGTTGAGGTCGTAAGTCGAGGTCTACCACCTGAGTGTAACTTTATTCTTCGTTGCACGTTTCTCTTAGCATAACAGTCATTTTTAGCACTCTCCGGAGGCGAGTGTTCCCAAAACTTGATTGCTCCAGCAACCCGGTGGGTCTGAGTTCGAAAAGCCTTCCAGAATCTTCAAAAACCCTGCGGCGTCCTTTTTCTTTTCCCCCTGCCAGGGCTCGTATTCAAGACTTGCCAGCTCATGTCCAGCCAACGCTTACTCCATTATCTTTTTTATCTCCTGTAATTAAGAATTGATCACCCGGTTGGGGATAAAGCAATTAAGCTGCCCAGAAACCAGTGGGGGATTTGTATTTTTCCCAGGGCTGGGAAGAACAAATATGTGGCGGGAGCGACTTTTTTTTTTTTTTTTGGACTGGGAAGATGTTCAGAGTCGGGGCGGGTTTCGGGTTTCGGATGGAAGGTTGCGTGTGTCCTGACAAAAGGAAAGAACAGAAAATATTCACAGCTGAACCATGCAAGATCTGGTATGGTGGAATTTAAATGTTTCAATCCAGGGGAGCGAACTGCATACATATTTTTCCCTTTATCTTTGCCCAAAGCCTAAGGCAGGACTAGAACTCCCAGTCTCCTGGTGATTGGCCCAAGGTCACCCAAGTCTTCCATGTTTTAAGGCAGGACTAGAACTCCCAGGCTCCTGGTGATTGGCCCAAGGTCACCCAAGTCTTCCATGTTTTAAGGCAGGACTAGAACTCCCAGGCTCCTGGTGATTGGCCCAAGGTCACCCAAGTCTTCCATGTTTTAAGGCAGGACTAGAACTCCCAGGCTCCTGGTGATTGGCCCAAGGTCACCCAGCTGGCTTTCATGCCTAAAGCAGGATTAGAACTCCCAGGCTCCTGGTGATTGGCCCAAGGTCGTCCAGTCTTTCATGCCGAAGTCAGGACTAGAACTCCCAGTCTCCTGGTGATTGACGCAAAGTCACCCAGCTGACTTTCATGCCTAAGACAGGACTAGAACTCCCAGTCTCCTGGGGATTGGCCCAAAGTCACCCAAATCTTCCATGCCTAAAGAAAAACTAGAACTCCCAGTCTCCTGGGGATTGACTCAAAGTCACCCATTTCAATAACTTAGGCAGGTCTGGAACTCACCGTCTCCCCTTTTCTAGCCTGGTGATTTAACCACCAGACCAAACCAGCTATTTGTTTTGTTTGGTTCTATTTTGGACACGCCGCGCGAGCTATTGTCGCCTGTCCGTCATGTTTACGGCTTTGCCTTAATGAGGAAACCCAGCCAATTGTAATAAATTGGATAAATTTGATCGTGTAAGCCGTGATTAGCACAATACATCAGCCCAGCCGCAACACAATAAGGAATCATTTCTTCTGGGCAGGCGAGATGTCAGCTCAAGGATGAAAACAATAACCCTCTTTCTGCAGGATTAAAAACACCTCCTGCTCACCTTCACCTTCAATTATGGAAAAATCTCTGCCATAAATAACGCAGGCAAACTTTCAATTTGTCCCGTTATGTTTCCCCTCTCCTTTTCCCCCACCCCGAGACTCAAAGCTTCAGTCCGTGCTTCTAAAAATACTGAATCACCAGCCTGAATTGAGGGATTTACCCATTAATTCCTTCCATCTCTCTTCTCCCATTGGAGAAGAAAACCTGTTCATTTTAGCGGCTGTAGAAATAAATCTGTGGTTTGGCCGCTGCAGGAAAGCCAGGTGACTGGAATTGGAGTAGTGGTTATAAGGTAGTCCTTGACCTATGACCATAACTTAAGGCCGACGTTTCCAGTATTAAGCAAGGCGGTTTGTTCAGTTAGTCACATGCCCTATTATGACCTTTCTTGCCACAGTTGTTAAATGAATCAATGCAGCTTTTAAACGGGTAACACGGTTGTTAAGTGAATCTGGCTTCCCTGTTGATTGTTGTTCAGCAAGCAAGTTGTTAAATGAGTAATGCTCCTGTCGCGTTCGAACCGCTTGCCAGTGAACCAGGAGGGAGGGAAGGGTGAGATGGAATGTGCGCTCCAGACATCAAGAAGATGAACGGCGAGAGCCAAGGACACTTCAGCAGGTGGTTGCCAGAGCCAAAGACTTTTTCTCATAACAATACAAAAGAGACTCAATTGGCAATGTGACCTGCTCTAATAGGGGGAGGGAGAATCCTATATTTTAATTACGTGGGTTTGCGCGGGAATTAGCTAGATCTGGTTTTGCCCTCATCGGTGCCAAAATTGCCAAGTGTCCGAATTTTGATCACGTGGATGCTGCAACAGCCATAAGTGCGAGGATCGGTTACAAGTCCCGTTTTTTTTCAGTGTCGTCTTAACTTCGGTCACCAAACGGATGTTTGTAAGTCGAAGACTTACCTGTGTGACAAAAACATGTCGGGCCTCTTCTCCCTCCTAGGGTCATCCTGCTCCGTATAAAACCGTTTCTGCTCGAGCCGCGATGCAGTCCACCATTCTGCGTCTCCCAGCCAACGCATTTCAAGACGTCTTCCAGAAATACCCCGAGACTCTCGTCAGAGTCGTGCAGGTGAGGCCGGGCTGATTCACAAGGCCCCGGACTCACGCAGTGCCTCTCCAAAACGAGAGAAGAGCAAGAAAACTGACGGAAAAGCATACAAACCATCATTTCTGCTTCCTATCTCTCTAGATTATCATGGTGAGGCTGCAGAGAGTCACTTTCCTGGCTTTGCACAATTACCTGGGACTGACCACCGAACTCTTCAGTTCTGTAAGTGAAAGCTTGTGGGGGACGCTGGTAAATTTGGGGGAACGTGGAATCACAGGGCGGGAATGGAGCTCGGGGGTCTTGTAGTCCACCCTCTCTTTTGCCCAAGGGGATGATTGGCTGAAATAGCTGTGGAAATGGATGGCCTGAGTTTGATGGCCTCTAAAGCAGGGGTGAAATCCAGCAGGTTCTGACAGGTTCTGCAGAACCGGTAGCGGAAATTTTGAGTAGTTCGGAGAACCGGCAAATTCCACCTCTGGCTGGCCCCAGAATGGGGTGAGAATGGAGATGTTGCAATGTCCTTCCCCCAGGAGTGGGGAGGGAATGGGGATTTTGCAGTATCCTCCCCCTGCCAGGCCCACCAAGCCACGCCCACCAAGCCCCAACAGGCCCACCAAGCCACACCCACAGAACAGGTAGTAAAAAAAATTGGATTTCACCACCGCTCTAAAGCCCTCCATCATACAGGTAGTTCTCGTTGGTCAATAAATTTAATGAGAGAGAGAGAGAGAGAGAGAGAGAGAGAGAGAAATTGATGATCGATGAATAGATAGGTTGAGTGGATAGATATAATAGGTAGAATGGTTAGATGGATGGAGAGAGATGACAATAAATACACGGATAGATAAATGGTTGCCCATCCAACCACAGGGCTTCCTGACCCAAATTTTTTTTGTCACGCCTCTTCTGCCCTCCCAGGAGAGTCAGGCCATCCCCCTGGTCTCAGTTGCCAGCGTCACCTCCGGGGTCAACCCCAGCCGAGTGGTCAAAAGGCAGATGTCCAACCTGTCCGAGGAGGAGCGGGCCGAGAAGCTGGAGAGACACGCCTCCCTGGAGACCACAGGTGACGCTTTGCCCTCGGACAGGGCAATCTGGAAGGGGGTCACGTCGGCAAGGATTTTGCATATCTCAAGACGGGCACACCCCCCCCCCCCCATTGATCAGGCTTCGGTTTGGCATGAGGGGTGCCAGTGCAATTGAGAAGATTCTACGGAGTGGGTGACGTTAATGGCTGAGGAAAGAGAGAGTTTTAGCAGAGATGAATTTATCTCTGGCTACTTGCCATGAGGGTTCTTTCTTTCTTTCTTTCTTTCTTTCTTTCTTTCTTTCTTTCTTTCTTTTCTTTTCTTTCTTTCTTTTTTCCTTCTTTCTTTCTCTCCCTTCCTTCCTCCCTCTTTCTTTTCTTTTCTTCCTTTCTTTCTTTTTTCTTTCTTTCTTTCTCTCCCTTCCCTCCCTCCTTCCCTCCCTCCTTTCTTTCTTTCTTTCTTTCTCTCCCTTCCTTCCCTCCCTCTTTCTTTCTTTCTTTCTTTCTTTCTTTCTTTCTTTCTTTCTTCTCTTTCTTTCTCTCCCTTCCTTCCCTCCCTCCCTCTTCCTTCCTTCCTTCCTTCCTTCCTTCCTTCCTTTTTTTCTCCCTTCCTTCCCTCCCTCCCCCCTCCCTTTTCCTTCCTTCCTTCCTTCTCTTGCTTTCTCTCCCTCCTTCCCTCCCTCCTTTTCTTTTCTTCCTTTTTTCTTTCTTTCTTTCTCTCCCTCCCTTCCTTCCTTCCTTTCTTTCTCTCCCTTCCCTCCCTCTTCCTTCCTTCCTTCCTACCTTCCTTCCTTCCTTCCTTTTTCTCCCTTCCTTCCTTCCTTTCTTCCCTCCCTCCCTCTCTCTCCCTTCCTTCCTTCTCTTGCTTTCTCTCCCTTCCTTTCTCCTCCTCCTCCTCCTCCCTCCCTCCCTCCCCTGTCCCTCCCCCTCTCATTGTGTGGGTTGGGTTAGCTTGAAAGAGGACCACAGAGTTCACCCCAGTTAGCGAGCCCTCAATCCTGGTTTAGACGGCGTAACAGTTGCCTCCACCTCCAACCAACCCCACCACAATACGGCCCTCGCCCTCTTGAGCAATTTCTTCCAAGGTGGATTATTTACATTTGCCAGCCAATTCCTTTGCTGAGAAGCTCACCTGCGATGTTCCCAATTGTAGATTTTGGAAAACTTCCCGGCTCAGAGCTTCTGCTTCGAAGAAGCTTATCTCTGAACATCCCCTTTGGATATACGGATGCTGCAGGTGAGCGAGAGGGTAACCGGAGCGTACCTTGAGCTGTGCAGGTAGTTCTCGACTTATGACCAGCAGCGGAGCCCCAAATTTGGCGGTTGCCAAGTGAGTTCTGCCGTCTTTTGCGGCCTTCTCTTGCCACCGTTGTTAAGTGAACCGCTGCCATTGTTCATTTAGTAACACGGTTGCGTTACTACATCCTTTGACCACGGAGGTGTTGCTATAGTGCTGCGGAAAACGTTCCCAAGTTGCTTTTTTTCAATGTACCTTCGAATGGTCGCTAAAGGAGTGGGCTATAAATCGAGGACTGCCTGTAAGTGCTCTTCTGGGTCACTCCCTAAATATGTATATATATTTTTAAAAGAGGGTGGATGGAAAGGCTGAGGAGTCGAGTGTGAAGTAAGACCTTCTCTGTCCTTCATCTGTACCTCACTCAGGTGGAGCTAAATCAGACTCGGAAGCCGTCAGCGATAGGCACCGGATTGAAATTGATACTTCTTCCTCGGATACAACTGCTTATAAGGTACCTTTTCTTAGCCTTCTTGGTTCCTTTGGCGTTTAACGACCTATAGAAGAGAATATTCGTAGCTCAGGGTTGAACTTTGGGGTCCTTGCACTGATGACGCTACCTACCTGGGTAATGAAATGTCTGCAAGAAAATCACCATTCTTGGAAAGTATCTGGACTCCACAGTCGTCGTCTTCCTCCTCTTCCTCTTCCTCTTCCTCCTCCTCTTCCTCTTCCTCCTTCTCCTCCTCTTCTTCTTCCTCCTCCTCCTCCTCCTCCTCCTCCTCCTCCTCCTCCTCCTCCTCCTCCTCATGACCT
This sequence comes from Pantherophis guttatus, assembly GCF_059756535.1. NCBI lineage: Eukaryota > Metazoa > Chordata > Lepidosauria > Squamata > Colubridae > Pantherophis > Pantherophis guttatus. The sequence goes on along the minus strand of NC_142078.1, from coordinate 15,088,609 downwards.
AGGCTAACTGAGTAATTACAATTCACAGATTAGTCCCAAATGAACCTATTTTATTATAACAGCTGAGAAGTCCAACCGGAAACTGGGAATGGTGTTGCTTCCACTTTTTAAAAATTGAGCCTTTTTGGTGCCTGGGGAAGAAAACGCGTGACTCTGCCGTCAGGAAAAATCCTGCCCAGGAACCAAAATGTTTTTTGAAGTCAATTTTTTTTTAAAAAAACCAAATGCAAAAACAGACCCCAGGATGAGTTTCGGGATGAAATTCCAAGTCTAAAAATGGTGTTGCTTCAACTTTTTAAAAATCGAGCCTTTTTGGTGCCAGGAGAAGAAAAAGCTTTACTCCGCGGTCAGGAAAAATGCCGCCCAGGAACCAAAAATGTTTTTTAAAGAGATTTTTTTTTTTTGAAACCAAATGCAAAAACGGACACCAGGATGAGTTTCACGATGAAATTCCATGTCTAAAAATGGTGTTGCTTCAACTTTTTAAAAATCGAGCCTTTTTGGTGCCAGGAGAAGAAAACGCTTTACTCCGCGGTCAGGAAAAATGCCGCCCAGGAACCAAAAATGTTTTTTAAAGAGAATTTTTTTTTTTGAAACGAAATGCAAAAACGGACACCAGGATGAGTTTCACGATGAAATTCCATGTCTAAAAATGGTGTTGCTTCAACTTTTTAAAAATCGAGCCTTTTTGGTGCCAGGAGAAGAAAACGCTTTACTCCACGGTCAGGAAAAATGCTGCCCAGGAACCAAAATGTTTTTTGAAGCAAAAATTTTTTTTGAAACCAAATGCAAAAACGGACACCAGGATGAGTTTCACGATGAAATTCCATGTCTAAAAATGGTGTTGCTTCAACTTTTTAAAAATCGAGCCTTTTTGGTGCCAGGAGAAGAAAAGGCTTTACTCCACGGTCAGGAAAAATCCTGCCCAGGAACCAAAAATGTTTTTTAAAGAGAATTTTTTTTTTTGAAACCAAATGCAAAAACGGACACCAGGATGAGTTTCACGATGAAATTCCATGTCTAAAAATGGTGTTGCTTCAACTTTTTAAAAATCGAGCCTTTTTGGTGCCAGGAGAAGAAAAGGCTTTACTCCACGGTCAGGAAAAATGCCGCCCAGGAACCAAAAATGTTTTTTAAAGAGAATTTTTTTTTTTGAAACCAAATGCAAAAACGGACACCAGGATGAGTTTCACGATGAAATTCCATGTCTAAAAATGGTGTTGCTTCAACTTTTTAAAAATTGAGCCTTTTTGGTGCCAGGAGAAGAAAAGGCTTTACTCCACGGTCAGGAAAAATGCTGCCCAGGAACCAAAATGTTTTTTGAAGCCAAATTTTTTTTTTGAAACCAAATGCAAAAACGGACACCAGGATGAGTTTCACGATGAAATTCCATGTCTAAAAATGGTGTTGCTTCAACTTTTTAAAAATCGAGCCTTTTTGGTGCCAGGAGAAGAAAACGCTTTACTCTGTGGTCAGGAAAAATGCTGCCCAGGAACCAAAATGTTTTTTGAAGCCAATTTTTTTTTTTGAAACCAAATGCAAAAACGGACACCAGGATGAGTTTCAGGATGAAATTCCATGTCTAAAAATGGTGTTGCTTCAACTTTTTAAAAATCAAGCCTTTTTGGTGCCAGGAGAAGAAAAGGCTTTACTCCACGGTCAGGAAAAATCCTGCCCAGGAACCAAAATGTTTTTTGAAGCAAAATTTTTTTTTTGAAACCAAATGCAAAAACGGACACCAGGATGAGTTTCACGATGAAATTCCATGTCTAAAAATGGTGTTGCTTCAACTTTTTAAAAATCGAGCCTTTTTGGTGCCAGGAGAAGAAAACGCTTTACTCCACGGTCAGGAAAAATGCTGCCCAGGAACCAAAATGTTTTTTGAAGCAAAAATTTTTTTTGAAACCAAATGCAAAAACGGACACCAGGATGAGTTTCACGATGAAATTCCATGTCTAAAAATGGTGTTGCTTCAACTTTTTAAAAATCGAGCCTTTTTGGTGCCAGGAGAAGAAAAGGCTTTACTCCACGGTCAGGAAAAATCCTGCCCAGGAACCAAAAATGTTTTTTAAAGAGAATTTTTTTTTTTGAAACCAAATGCAAAAACGGACACCAGGATGAGTTTCACGATGAAATTCCATGTCTAAAAATGGTGTTGCTTCAACTTTTTAAAAATCGAGCCTTTTTGGTGCCAGGAGAAGAAAAGGCTTTACTCCACGGTCAGGAAAAATGCCGCCCAGGAACCAAAAATGTTTTTTAAAGAGAATTTTTTTTTTTGAAACCAAATGCAAAAACGGACACCAGGATGAGTTTCACGATGAAATTCCATGTCTAAAAATGGTGTTGCTTCAACTTTTTAAAAATTGAGCCTTTTTGGTGCCAGGAGAAGAAAAGGCTTTACTCCACGGTCAGGAAAAATGCTGCCCAGGAACCAAAATGTTTTTTGAAGCCAAATTTTTTTTTTGAAACCAAATGCAAAAACGGACACCAGGATGAGTTTCACGATGAAATTCCATGTCTAAAAATGGTGTTGCTTCAACTTTTTAAAAATCGAGCCTTTTTGGTGCCAGGAGAAGAAAACGCTTTACTCTGTGGTCAGGAAAAATGCTGCCCAGGAACCAAAATGTTTTTTGAAGCCAATTTTTTTTTTTGAAACCAAATGCAAAAACGGACACCAGGATGAGTTTCAGGATGAAATTCCATGTCTAAAAATGGTGTTGCTTCAACTTTTTAAAAATCAAGCCTTTTTGGTGCCAGGAGAAGAAAAGGCTTTACTCCACGGTCAGGAAAAATCCTGCCCAGGAACCAAAATGTTTTTTGAAGCAAAATTTTTTTTTTGAAACCAAATGCAAAAACGGACACCAGGATGAGTTTCACGATGAAATTCCATGTCTAAAAATGGTGTTGCTTCAACTTTTTAAAAATCGAGCCTTTTTGGTGCCAGGAGAAGAAAACGCTTTACTCCACGGTCAGGAAAAATCCTGCCCAGGAACCAAAATGTTTTTTGAAGCCAAATTTTTTTTTTGAAACCAAATGCAAAAATGGACACCAGGATGAGTTTCACAATGAAATTCCATGTCTAAAAATGGTGTTGCTTCAACTTTTTAAAAATCGAGCCTTTTTGGTGCCAGGAGAAGAAAACGCTTTACTCTGTGGTCAGGAAAAATGCTGCCCAGGAACCAAAATGTTTTTTGAAGCCAAATTTTTTTTTTGAAACCAAATGCAAAAACGGACACCAGGATGAGTTTCCTGATGAAATTCCATGTCTAAAAATGGTGTTGCTTCAACTTTTTAAAAATCAAGCCTTTTTGGTGCCAGGAGAAGAAAACGCTTTACTCCACGGTCAGGAAAAATCCTGCCCAGGAACCAAAATGTTTTTTGAAGCCAATTTTTTTTTTTGAAACCAAATGCAAAAACGGACACCAGGATGAGTTTCAGGATGAAATTCCATGTCTAAAAATGGTGTTGCTTCAACTTTTTAAAAATCAAGCCTTTTTGGTGCCAGGAGAAGAAAAGGCTTTACTCCACGGTCAGGAAAAATGCTGCCCAGGAACCAAAATGTTTTTTGAAGCAAAATTTTTTTTTTGAAACCAAATGCAAAAACGGACACCAGGATGAGTTTCAGGATGAAATTCCATGTCTAAAAATGGTGTTGCTTCAACTTTTTAAAAATCAAGCCTTTTTGGTGCCAGGAGAAGAAAAGGCTTTACTCCACGGTCAGGAAAAATCCTGCCCAGGAACCAAAATGTTTTTTGAAGCCAATTTTTTTTTTTGAAACCAAATGCAAAAACGGACACCAGGATGAGTTTCACGATGAAATTCCATGTCTAAAAATGGTGTTGCTTCAACTTTTTAAAAATCAAGCCTTTTTGGTGCCAGGAGAAGAAAACGCTTTACTCCACGGTCAGGAAAAATGCCGCCCAGGAACCAAAAATGTTTTTTAAAGAGAATTTTTTTTTTTGAAACCAAATGCAAAAACGGACACCAGGATGAGTTTCAGGATGAAATTCCATGTCTAAAAATGGTGTTGCTTCAACTTTTTAAAAATCAAGCCTTTTTGGTGCCAGGAGAAGAAAAGGCTTTACTCCGCGGTCAGGAAAAATCCTGCCCAGGAACCAAAATGTTTTTTGGAGCCAAATTTTTTTTTTGAAACCAAATGCAAAAACGGACACCAGGATGAGTTTCCTGATGAAATTCCATGTCTAAAAATGGTGTTGCTTCAACTTTTTAAAAATCAAGCCTTTTTGGTGCCAGGAGAAGAAAACGCTTTACTCCGCGGTCAGGAAAAATGCCGCCCAGGAACCAAAAATGTTTTTTAAAGAGAATTTTTTTTTTTGAAACCAAATGCAAAAACGGACACCAGGATGAGTTTCAGAATGAAATTCCATGTCTAAAAATGATGTTGCTTCTACTTTTTAAAAATCAAGCCTTTTTGGTGCCAGGAGAAGAAAACGCTTTACTCCACGGTCAGGAAAAATCCTGCCAAGGAACCAAAATGTTTTTTGAAGCAAAATTTTTTTTTTGAAACTAAGTGCAAAAATGGACACCAGGATGAGTTTCAGGATGAAATTCCATGTCTAAAAATGGTGTTGCTTCTACTTTTTAAAAATCGAGCCTTTTTGGTGCCAGGAGAAGAAAAAGCTTTACTCCGCGGTCAGGAAAAATGCCGCCCAGGAACCAAAAATGTTTTTTGAAGCAAAATTTTTTTTTTTTTGAAACCAAATGCAAATACGGAATAAGGTCTCTTCCAACTCTGTTACTCCTCTTCTCTTCTCTTCTCTTCTCTTCTCTTCTCTTCTCTTCTCTTCTCTTCTCTCTTCCTATTCCTATTCCTATTCCTATTATTTCTTATTCTATTCTATTCTACTCTTACTCCTACTCTACTCTACTCTACTCTACTCTACTCTACTCTATTCTATTCCTTATTCTGTTCTATTCTATTCTATTCTATTCTATTCTATTCTATTCTATTCTATTCTGTTCTATTCTATTCTATTCTATTCTATTCCCATTCCATTCAATAAACTGAAAGGTTTGTCACGGAGTAAAGATGCTTCAATGTCAGCCGATTATTTGTAGTTATCTTCTTAAATCTGCAGTGTGAAAAGTGACCCCTGGTCTTTTCTATTCCCCCCACCCCCGCCTCTCTGCCCTTCCCCCCCCAGCCCATCTCGAAGAAAACCGTGACGGTGACCGAAATGCCTTCGGCCATCTTCCATTACACACAGAACGACACGCCCGTCCAGGAATCCGGTGTCACCAAGCAGGTCAACACCATCTTAGAAGCAGCCAAGAAAGACCTTCTGACTTTGATGAAACTGGACGTGAGTGATCTTAGCGGAAGGGGACATTTGGGTGGGAATCAACCAGGGGTGGCTTGCTGGGGGTTTGCAGGGATTCGGGAGAACCTTTCGCTAAGATTCTGTGCAGTTTGGAGAACCCCCCCAAATCCCACTCCTGGCTGGCCCTGCCCACCCCACCCCGCCTCTCCCAGGAGTCCCCACGCAGAGTGCTCTTCTTTTTTGTTCCTTTTTTATGCTTGTTTAGGATCTCTCTCTCTTGAACGGGAAAGTGACCCTCCATCAAGTCACGGCAGGGACGATGGTGTCACGACAAGGCGACCAGGTGAGTGTCTGTTGATGACCCGGGGGCGTGGCCCAAGGGCAATGTCAGCGTTCCAGCGCTGACATATGGAAAGAGAGGAGAAGCTTGAACTTCTGCCTACTTAATTCCTTTGAAGATTCTGTTTCCTCGGAGATGGGAGGAGGGGGGACATTCCTGTGATCTGACGGAGATGGGATGAGGAGAGTGGCTTGGAAGATAGCCAATGAGACGCAGAGAATTGGGGATCGGAAAGGGAGAGCTTGGGGGGCAAAGGTCAGTGCTGACTGCGAAAGAGCCAGGGACAGATCACTGTGCTCAATAAAGAGAAAATTTCCTCAAAGATCGGCAGTTTGGAAATTCATTTATTTTGAGATAGCATCAAAACCTGACAGGCAACACAGCCAGAGAATAAGTACAAGTCCCTTTATTAGCTCCAAACTTTGCCCCCAACAGCCCTTTACTCTCCGGTCTGGAGAAAAACCCTTCCACAAACATTGTAAGCAGACACACCTTCCCACCATAAATCCAACAGGGCAAGCTAAGGTAATTAATCCGGCAGGGCAAGCAAGATAAGGAATTCCAGAATTGAAGTAGCACGGCTGTAAATTAAACCAGTTGGGAGGATGCCAGGAACTCAGAGAAAGCAGTCAACATGCTTGCATGAACTCTGTGTTTGTTCCCGACAACCGTCCCTCCCATTTGCCTCTTCTTTTAAACTCCAGCTCCAGGTGTATCTTGTGAAGGGGATCGGGGCCCTTTCCTCCCTCGTAAGCCACACAGCCCATGTTGCTCTCTTCTCCGTTCTTCCCTGCGGTGCCCTAGGATGAGGAGGGGGTGGGCTTGTTGTGACCTAGGCCCAAGTAGTTATTACCAGATACAATCAGTCCTAAACAAACATATTTTATTAGAACAGCTGAGAATTACTTCATTCTCAGCTGAGTCCAAATTAAGTCCAAAACAAATTCTTCGTCAACAGTCCTTCGGCCTTATCACCAACCTTTGTCTACTTTGGCACCCTGCCAAAGGCTTTTCTTGGCAAAACCCCACGAAGTTCAGGAGCAAGAGACGCCTACAAGAAACAAATGTAGCAATGTTGCTTTCCTACAAAGAGCCCAAGAGCCTTTGCTGCTCTTTTCTCATCTCCTGGCCTTACTCCCAAGTCGTCCTTTTTGCTTTAGCTGCTCTTGCCTTCTGGCAGCTCTTCGAATGCGTGCACTAGGAACAGGCTCCTCCTGTTCCTCTGCCTCTCTGTTGTCCGACTCTGGGGGCTCCGGAGTCCGTGCATCACTCCCAGATGGCCCTGGCCCCCTCTCTGCCTCCGACGCAGAGCCCTCGTCCGGGCCTTCCCCAGATTCCAGGACTGGCCCATTGTCCTCCCCAGCCTCCTCACTGTCCGACTCCGCTGCCAGCTCCACAGGCTGCTGGCGGACCACAACAGGGCTTTGGTCTTCATCAGAACCCCCTCTCCCTTGTTCTAACTCTCCCCTGCTCTACCCAGCCCGACTTTGCCCTTCCCTAGTTTCCTCCACAGCCAACGGAGCTACTCTCTCTCACTCTCTGTCAGCGTTTCCTCTTCCATCTCAGAGTCATACTCCGACAGCGGCATGACAGATAACATGTGAACGGGCGCGAGAGTGAAGTTGGGCCAAAATGGCAGATTCTGTGTTTATAACAACCCAGGATTGTAATTATTATTATTATTATTTTTTGCGTCTGCTGCTGGAAAATATAAAAAGAATCCTTCTGTAAAAATTCTTCCAACGCCTCCGGAGCAGGAAAGTTTGGCCTTCCTGCAAACTTGACAGGTGCGTTTGACTTGCTGTCTTGCAGGATGTCAGCATCCGGTTTGTAATCTCGGGGGTCTTGCACGTCTATCAGCGGAAGATCGATTCGGAGGAAGAGACCTGCCTGTTTGTGACCCACCCGGGAGAGCTGGTGGGGCAGCTCGCGGTCCTCACGGGAGAGCCGCTGATCTTCACCATCAAGGCCAACCGCGACTGCACCTTCTTGGCGATCTCCAAGTCCCACTTTTATGAGTGAGTCCCTCCTTTACTCCTCCTTCTTCTTCGACAGGCAGTCCTCGACTTAACGACCGTTCGTTTAGCGACCGTTCAAACTTACAACGGGCACGGGGGGGGGAAAAAAGGACTGTTTTTCATACTCGCGACCGTTGCCGCATCCTCATGGACACGCCGATCAAAATTCAGACGCTTGGCTACCGATTCGTATTTAGGATGGATGTAGAGCCCTGGTGTGTGTGTCACACTATCCAGAGGCAGGTTTCAAAACCCGTCACTACCAGTTCGCTCAGAAGCTTCCGGGCGGGTGGGCGGAGCCTCTCACCGCCGCTGCTACCAGTTTGCTCAATGCGGGGTGAACCGGTAACAACCCGCCACTGACGCTATCCCCTTTTGTGGCCTTCTGACCAGCAGAGTCGACGGGGAAGCCAGATTCACTTCACCGCTATGTTACCGACTTAACAACTGCAGTGATTCACTTAACGACCGTGGCAAGGAAGGTCACAAAATGGGACAAAAAAATTCACTTCACAAATGTCTCGTTTCGCCCCAAGAAAGTTTGGGCTCAATTGGGGGTCGTAAGTCGAGCACTACCTTGCATTCTCCACTCGAATAGAAGGATTGGCTCCTTAACATCTAAGTCGTAGGCTGGACTGATACTAGAATTCCCTCTCGCCTAGCTTAAAAGCATTCACGTCTTCCTAATTTTTTTTCTCCGTTCCTTGAAAGATGCCCTTTTTTGGCAAATATTTTCCTGGACTCTGCTGGTCCATAACCCAAACTTTCGCAAAAGGGCGGTGAAGAAGACAATCAAACAAGGTCAATTATGGTCTCCTTCAGGGTAGTGTCGACAGAGCCAGTTGAGCAGGGATGCCCCAGCCTTTGCCAGTGGCATGCCTCTGCCACCCCAGGATTAAAGTATGGAGCAGCTGCCAGATAATTACACATTTAGACTTGACGCCCAGCTGTGATGTGCTAAATACAGGGTCCCTGTCTTCTAACTAAGGGCAGGGTAGGAGGGCTCTTGGAGCCAGCTTTAATTAAACTATCACTGGGATGCGTGGAGGAGAAAGGAAGGCAGCGTAAAGAAGTCGAGAGGTTCAGATCAGGACTTTGGGTAGATCCTTGCTTAACAGAAGAGAGAGAGAAGGGGAGAGAGAGAGAGAGAGAGAGATGATAGATAGATAGATAGATAGATAGATAGATAGATAGATGAGATAGATACTGTAGACAGAGATAGATAGATAGATAGATAGATAGATAGATGATAGATAGATGAGATAGATGAGAGATAGATAGATAGATGAGAGATAGATGGATAGACACAGATAGATAGATGATAGATAGATAGATAGATAGATAGATAGATAGATAGATAGATGATAGATAGATGATAGATAGATGATAGATAATAGATAGATAGGTAAGTAGGTAGGTAGGTAGGTAGATAGATAGATAGATAGATAGATAGATAGATAGATAGATAGATAGAGGTAGGTAGGCGGGTGGGGTGGGGTGGGGTGGGAGAGAGAGAGAGAGAGACAGACAGACAGACAGACAGACAGACATTTATACATACAAAAATACATGTCAGTTGCTAAGTGCCTGAATTTTGATCACATGTCTGCGGGGATGCTGTGACGGTCATAAGTGCAAGGTCTGATTGTAAGTGTCTTTTTTAGTACCGCTGTCACTTTGAATGGTTACTGTAGTAAATAGCTGTAAGCCGAGAACTACCTATATTGTGGGAGGTGGGGGTGTGTGGTGGCTTTGCAAGGAACCATGTTCTTAATCGCTCAGCTCCCAAATGCTTTGAATGAGCCCTTTTGGGATTCATCTCTTCCCTACCCCACCCCCCCATTGGTGAACCTTTCTCGTGGGTCTCTCCTTTCAGGATCATGCGTGAGCAGCCCACAGTGGTCCTGGGTGTGGCTCATATGGTGGTGAAGCGCATGTCGTCCTTTGTGAGGCAAATCGACTTCGCCCTGGATTGGATGGAGGTAGAAGCCGGACGTGCCGTTTACAGGTAGGAGCTCGGGAATCGCCCAAGGATCAAAGACGGGATAGTCCTCAGCTTAACGACCGCAGTAGGGGCTGGCAAATTTAACAAGCCATTGTGAGGCGCCGCATGGCAGTGCCCGAACTCTACTGCTGAAGTCGTTAAGCAAAGTGCCAAGGTCCTTAAGGGAGATGTTGCAGGGCCTCTACCCTGCCGTCAACTTTGCTGGTTGGAAGCCAACTGGAAAGGTTGCCAAATGGCGCTTACGGGTGGGCCGGGATGCCAAAACAGCCCTAAGCATGAGGACTCGCCGAAAGTCACATTGGCGGTTCGGGTCTCACCAGGCTCAAGGTCAACTCGGCCTTCCGTCCTTTCTGAGGTCGCTAAAATGAGGAGCCGGATTGTTGGAGGCAATTCGTTGACTCTACAAACCGCTTAGAGAGGGCCGTAAAAGCACCGTGAAGCGGTGTATAAGTCTTAAGGGCTATTGCTCTTTTTTTTCCCCGCGCCGTCGTGACTTTGAAAAGTCACTAAACCAGCGGTTGTAAATCGAGGACCACCGCACAGCAAATAAAATCCAGAGGGTTGCTTTTCCACACATAACTCTACGTTTTAATAACAGTGTTGGAAATCCGAGGAGGGGAGAAGGAGGAGGTCTAAATTGGGGTTGTTTGAGCTGGCCATCAGCTGTTTCGGTTAGTCCTGCCTGGAGAAAGAAAAAACACTTTTTGTGTTCTTTTTCACGCTTTTTGGGGGCCCTTTTTCACACACTTTCCTCCTTTCTCAGGACTCCGTGAAACCTCCTGTCCTGGCGGCTCCATCTTCCTTTCCCCCGTTCCCGACATCTTTCCTTCTCGCAAGCCAACCTTCCTTTCCTCTAATCCCGTTCTCCTTTGTAGGCAGGGGGATCATTCGGACTGCACCTACATTGTCCTGAACGGACGTCTCCGCTCGGTTATCAGGTTGGACGACGGGAAGAAACACCTGACCGGAGAATACGGACGGGGGGACCTGATTGGCGTGGTAAGGAGAGGAGGGGGCTGGCTGACAGTCTGACCTTGGGCTTTTAGGAGAAATCGCATGACCGTCACAGAATCACAGAATCGGAAGGGACTTTGGAGGTCATCTAGTCTTTCTTTCTTTCTTTCTTTCTTTCTTTCTTTCTTTCTTTCTTTCTTTCTTTCTTTCTTTCTTCTCTTTCTATGTATCTATCTATCTATCTATCTATCTATCTATCTATCCTGTTTCCCCGAAAATAAGACAACCCCTGATAAATAAGCCCAATCAGGCTTTTGAGTGCATGTGCTAAAATAAGCTTCCCCCCCGAAAATAAGCCCTCCCTGAAAATATTTAAACGCAGAGCTGGAACTCAGGTAAGATGGCGAGAGGAGCCCTGTCTTGCTGCACGCGCCCCGAAATAACAAGACCTCCCCGAAAATAAGGCCAAGCGCTTATTTCAGGGTTCAAAAAAATATAAGACAGGGTCTTATTTTCGGGAAAACACGGTATATGGTCTGCGAAATACAGATTCACGTGTGTGAGTTACGGGCAACTTCTCTTTAAGCCAAACTCTGCAGCCCAACGAAGCGACTTCCGTAGTGCCAGGCCGCCCCGGCGCTGGTGATATATCACCGCGCATCTGAAATTAAATTAGCAAGAGCTGCTCGAAGCCAGCTGGTGAGGCAGCAAATTCCATTATACGCTCCAGGAGAGTGGGATAAAATAAGCCAGCGCGAAACTTTCTAGTTAATTCGGCTCATAAATATTAGCGAGAAGGGGCCAAGGTGCAAACCGCTTGTGTTTCTCTTGGCCGGGAACTTAAAGGATTTCTTGCCTCTCGGAGCCGCTGGCTTTCCTCCTGCGGAGAGGAAAAATCGGGGCTCCAGCGTTGAAGTCGAGTGTTTCAAGCAGTCTTTGCAAATGCAACTCGGCGAGCCCTCGACGGACCATCTACCGTTGAGACCAAAGTTTATGTTGCTGAGTGAGAAATTTTGTAAAACGGGGCTTTGTTTCCATTTTGCGACTCTTCTTGCCTCAATTGTTAAGAAAATAACTCAAAATAACTCCAGGCCGGTGAACATTATCTAACCCCCCCTTCCTCCTCCTGTTTTCCCCAAAATAACAACTCTGTGAGGTGGGTTGGGCTGAAAGAGAGAGAGAGACTGGCCCAAGGTCACCCAGGCAGCTCTCATGCCTAAAGTGGAACTAGAATTCACTGCCACCTAGGGATTGGCAGAAAGTCACCTAGCCAGCTTTCATGCCAAAAGCGGGACTAGAACTCACCATCTCCTGGTGATTGGCCCAAAGTCATCCAGCTGGCCTTCATGGCTAAGACAGGACTTGAACTCACGGTCTCCTGCTTTCTAGCTTGCTGCCTAACCACTAGACCAAAATGGTTCTCTTAGGGTTGCAAATTACGGTTTATTAAAAGCCCGATAAGCCGACATTGTGAAGCAGGGAGTCACATTGGCCTCCACAGAGGCTCTTTACAAACTTAGGTTTCAAATACCAGTAGCATCAGCCAGAACAAAAAAATAAGGTTAAACTTGAGCCATAGGTGCTGACTTTGAGAAATCGCCTCTCAACCTCTCTTACAACACTCCATTTTGGAGATTTGCGGAAGCTTATTTTTATCGTTATTATTGAAATGCAGAGAGCCTCAGCTATTTTAAAGATTTTTTTTTTTTTTTGAAAGATTGATGGTAATTGATGTCCGTGAGCAGCCTGTTACACCAGGAGGACTCCGGAGAATAAAATCTTGAATAAGTGCCCAAACCTTCACCGCTTAGAAGGATTTTCTTTTCATTGGCTTTGAACGGTAACCCAAAAAAAAAAATAACCCTGTCCGTCAAAAACAATCGATCTCGGCTAATTAAAATGTGCTCCTGCTTTGCTTAATCAACTTGCTCTTCCCTCGACCGGTTTCCGAGCTTTTTGCAAAAGCACCAAACGCTCGTGTGTGCGTATAAGTGCTTTAAGTGCCCTGCCTCTTGAGAACGAACAAGGATTCTTATCTTGACCAGAAAAAAAAATAATAATTACATGATTAATCCCTCGTTTTTATCCGGGGACGCAAGTAGTAATTTTCCATGGAGGGCTTGATTAAATGCCGGGTTGAAATCCGAAGAAGAGTCCCTACCTCGAGTAGAGAGCCAATTAACTTACTCTTTAAAGGGAGATGGCTTTGATGTAATCAATCTTCTTGGAGCGTCCCTCGTTTGGGCTCTTTTTTTTTGGAAGTTTTTCTTGCAAAAGTACACACTTCGCAACCAGGCTTCCGAACCCCTGAATTATTCATTCCAAATTAAAGGGAGCTTTTGGAGATTTCCCAGGACATAGAATCATAGGGCTGGAAAAGGTGGGACCTTGGAGGTCTTCTAATCCAGGCGGTAGACCTTATACCAGTGATGGCAAACCTTTCTTTCCTCGGGTGCCGAAAGTGCGCACGCACGATAGCAGACGTGTGCGTGCCTACACACATAATACAATGCCCCACACCCGCCCCCCTGGCGCATGCGCGCACAATCCCCCCGTCCTGCCCTGCCCCACTGTGCAGGCACGGGGGACCCCCCCGTGCTCCCCTACCCCCTCCTGCGCACACAACCCCCCCCCCCCGTGCCCTGTTTTGGGCCTAGCAGGCCTCCCTGAAGCCTCAGGAGTTCAGAAACGGCCCGTTTCCAGACTTCCGGTAGGCCCGTTTTTCACCCTCGACAGGCTCCGAAGGCTTTCCTGGAGCCTCCAGGAGGGTGAAAACGGCCTCCCCTGGCCCTCCGGAGGCCGAAAACTATCCCGTTTCCAGACTTCCGGTAGGCCCGTTTTTCACCCTCCACAGGGTCTGAAGGCTTTTCTGGAGCCTCCAGGAGGGTGAAAACGGCCTCCCCTGGCCTTCCGGAGGCCGGAAACGGGTCATTTCCAGACTTCCGGTAGGCCCATTTTTTATCCTCCCAGAGTCTTCGCGCAAGCTCCGTACTTACCTGACATCCAAAATGGGCCGCGTGGAGACTCCTGAGAGGGGAGGGGCGGCATGGGCGTGCGCGCGCGTCTCCCGCATGCACAGCAGAGACCCGAAAATCAGCTGATCTAGGGCAACGGCTCACGTGCCCACAGAAAGTGCCATAGGTTCGCCATTACGGCCTTATACCATCCCAGTCTACACTGGTTACCTTGGTACTCGGCTGCTTTGAAACTCATCGAATTTGGGTACTCCAAGGTTTTACGTGAAGCTAGAACGAGTCAGTGTCGGCTGCCTTATGACTCACTACAGTATTCCTTACGGGGGCAGAAGAAGGACGGAAGAAGGCAAAGCCATTCCTTTACTCCTATGGAGAAGTTCACCCCCTTCTACCGGCCGCGTTGAGGTTCTCCTTCTCCTTTGATATGTCCCAGAGGAGACAAGCTCTTCTGGAGACACGTTTCAATGCCGGACGTCTCCTCTTTTTCTGGCATGGTGTACGGACTCTGCTTGTCTGCTCATCAAGCGAGAGAGCCCTCCAGATCTTTGCTCAACTCGAAGTGTCTTTTGGCGGCCTGGATGGTGCAGTACAAATGTTGGCTTTCCTTCAGTAGGATTGAGATCCTTGGCAAGCAGGAGCGGTCCTAAGTGGGTTTTCGAAGGAAGAACGCTCTGTTCTTGCAGAATCCTCTAGTGTTGTCTTCTTCTTCTTGGCTCTTCTTCTTTCTCCTTCTCCAATCCCGTCCCGAAGCGTTCATCCACCCCTTTCCAGACCCTTCGGATGAAGAGAGACCTGCTTGGCTAACAGTTGCGGTGTTCCATTGTGCCCCCCCGTGTGAAAAGCAATCAGCTAAAAACAGATGCCATTTTCCTTCACGTCACTTGCTAAAAAAATAAAACAAAAACCAACATCCAGTTTTGGTCATCACGATGTAAAAAAAAAAAAAAAGGAGGTTGAGACTCTAGAAAGAGTAGAGAGAAGAGCAACAAAGATGATTAGGGGGCTGGAGGCTAAAAGAGTTGCAAGAACTGGGTATGTCTAGTCCGATTAAAAGAAGGACTAGAGGAGACATGATACCAGTCTTCCAATATCTCAGGGGCTGCCCCAAAGAAGAGGGAGTCAAGCTATTCTCCAAAGCAACAGAAGGCAGGACAAGAAGCAACGGGTGGAAACTCATCAAGGAGAGAAGCAACTTAGAACTAAGGAGAAATTTCCTGACAGTCAGAACAATTAACCAGTGGAACAACTTGCCACTGGAAGATGAGAATGCTCCAACACTGAAAGTTTTCAAGAAGAGATTGGACAACTATTTGTCTGAAGTGGTGTAGGGTTTCCTGCCTAAGCAGGGGGTTGGACTAGAAGACCTCCAAGGTCCCTTCCGACTCTGTTATTCTATTCTATTCTATTCTATTCTATTCTATTCTATTCCATTCCATTCCATTCCATTCCATTCCATTCCACTCCACTCCACTCCACTCCACTCCACTCCACTCCCTTCTATTCTTCTACTACTTTCAATAGTAAAATCAGCTCTAAAGCAATCAAAGGAAAGTGTATAAACGGTCAAAATGCAATTTAATCAGTTGTCAGTAACTCTTCTCTTCTCTTCTCTTCTCTTCTCTTCTCTTCTCTTCTCTTCTCTTCTCATTATCTCCTTCTGTTGCCCTTCCCTTCCTTCTCCTCTTCTCCTCTCCTCTCCTCTCCTCTCCTCCTCTCCTCTCCTCTCCTCTCCTCTCCTCTCCTCTCCTCTCCTCTCCTCTCCTCTCCTCTCCTCTCCTCCTTTTTTTTGTTTGTTGTTGAAATAACCATTTTTGGCCTCTTCCTTTCAGGTTGAAGCACTAACTCATCAACCCAGGGCCACCACCGTGCACGCCGTTCGGGATTCCGAGCTGGCCAAGCTTCCAGAGGGAGCGCTGATCTCCATCAAACGCAAGTTCCCCCAGGTAGGAAGGTGTGATCCGCCCGTCCTCTCCACTCAGGCGAAGAATCATCCCTCCAGAGAGGGACTGGACAGCTCACCTAGCAGACGCCTCAAGCACAGGCACAGCGATTGCCGTCGTGTGTCACTCTGACAACTTGGGTTTGTGCGTTAACGTTTGAAAGCTGGTTTATTTTTAGAGGACGGCTCCCATCTGTCTGTTCTTGCTAGCAAAGCGGTTGTGGCGGTGGTTTTTTTTTCCGTTGGAGAACTGGGGCCCGCGGAGCTCCGTTCGACTTATTTTTCCCTGCCCTACTTAACTAAGCAGCGGCTGAAAGCTCCACTCCGATTGTGACCCGACGAAGCGAAGACCGTCCGGGTTTTTTCTGACGGATGCGTTGAGGGCGTTTCCTGAGCAGCATCAGAGAAAAAAAATACTGTATTTTTCGGAGTATAAGACACACCTTTTTTCCCCCTAAAAGGGGATGAAAATTTAGGTGCGTTTTATACACCGAATGTAGCCCCGACAACCCACTGCTCTTTCTTTCTTTCTTTCTTTCTTCCTTCCTTTCTTTCTTTCTTTCTTTCTTTCTTTCTTTCTTTCTTTCCTTCCTTCCTTCCTTCCTTCCTTCCTTCCTTCCTTCCTTCTTTCTTTTCTTTTCTTTTTTCTTTCTTTCTTTCTTTCTTTTTTCTTTCCTTTCCTTTCCTTTCCTTTCCTTTCCTTTCTTTCCTTTCCTTTCCTTTCCTTTCCTTTCCTTTCCTTTCCATTCCATTCCTTTCCTTTCCTTTCCTTTCCTTTCCTTTCCTTTCCTTTCCTTTCCTTTCCTTTCTTTTTCTTTCACATGTTTCCTGACGTCTTAGGCATCTAGAAATGGAAGTTTTTCCTCTCTTTCCACGGAAGAGGGGCGGGTGGGACAGCATGCCTCTTTTCCCCGAGCAAAGCAGCTTTTAAACTCCCAAGCAGAAATGCGTGCCAGACGCATTGTTCCAACCCAAAATTGATGTTCCTGCTAGGTTGCCATAGCAGCCGCAGAGTGACTCACCCAGTGGCAGAAGGCAGCACGCTGTGCTGGGGCTCCACAGTTGTTTTCAAGCCCATCATAGTCACGTGAAATCAGCTTTCAGAGCCCTCACTCTCTTTCCCACCCCCACCCAACCCCTCCCTGACCTTAATGGGCTTCAGAAGTTCACGGCCGGAGTCTTGAACATCGTTCACACAACCAAGCCTGCCTCTTGGCCATCCAAACATCTGACACCAAGGAAGCCGGACACGTGGCATTACTTCTTTCCAATAATATTTATTACATTTTGCAAAGCACGGCACGTCAAAGAAACCGGCATAAACTCACAATCCAAAGAAGCAATGAATAGGAAAAAAAGAGAATAGGGAGAAGAAGAGAATAGAAGTGTGAAAAAAAAAATGTAAAGAAAGGAAAAGAGAAAAGAGAAGTCCTTGATGCTCTCTGTTTGGCTGCTCTCTTTTTCTGACGTCTCATTCCCCAAACTAGGTAACTGTCAGGCTTCGGTGCTATCTTAAATAAACTTCATTCTCAAACGCAAAGTCTCTAATGAATCACTTTTATTTAAGAATAGAAAAAAATCCGACATTCCTGATTCAAGTTGCAGCCAAACTGGCCCCTCCTTCCAACCCCCTCCTCTTCCGCTCTCCAACCCCAATGTCCCATTGTCCATCATGCAGAGCCATCTCTACGTCCCAGCACGCTCTTTTCACAGGAATGTGGCCCCCACCCTCCATCACCCAGGTAACACTATCTGTTGCATGCAGAAAACTAGGTAAAAGTTCATCTCAGCAATAAATCAACGCTTCTGCTCTCTGCTTCATTTCGTTCATGTCAGCGCTGGAAGAGAGCCTAATTTGGAACGCTGACAGTAACATCAATAGCGCTAGAAGGGAGAGGGCAAAGCCCATTCCCTTTTGTCACTGATGATGTTACCTAGTTGGGTGATGAAACGTCTCTGCAAAAAAACAGCCAAGCTCAGAGAGCACCAAGGAGCCCTCATTTCATCCTTAGGCTACAAAAATTCTCCTCTATTGAAAACACAAATAGATGCAAAGAATGACTTCTGACTTTTTTTCCAAGCATGTAAAGAAAGCTAACTTTTAATTCTTATGTCCATTTCCCCCATAATGTGTGGAGTTACTTCTGACGAGTGTCTTTATGGTCGTTCGCCTACAGACGGAATCTTGCCAGAATGAAACAATGACCTGCAGAACTATAAATATATACTGTGAGTTGCTATGGACTGGGTCCATCCTGCCCACACAATATTCCATCACTAGAGATTTTAAGAAGAGACTGGACAGCCATTTGTCTGCAGGGTCTCCTGCTCGAGCAGAGGGTTGGTCTAGAAGACCTCCACAGTTCCTTCCAACTCTGTTGCGGGCACCACCCACAGCCCAGATTTAAGCAGCTGGAATGAATGCCACGTTGTGAGAACACAACCACGAATGGAAGAGGGCCTTGTTCTGACCTAAGCTTCCCCAGCATCAGGAAGCCGAGTTCACAATTACCGACCTGTATCAGGCTTGGAGAGTGGCCAGGCCGATATCTTTCAGATGCCGCAATACTTGGCAAGAATGCAGGAATGAACTAATTGTCTCCTGCAAACTCCCCTCCCCTTTTGCTCCTCCTTTATTCCCTCTGGGAGGGGCCCTTCATCGTCCACCTGTGGCCTTACTCCTGAGTCGACTCTTGTTCTTTAGCTGTTCCCTTCGTCTGGCAACTCTGCGTATGCTGGGAACAATCTCCAGCTGTTTGTCTGCCTCACTGATGTCTGACACCGAAGGCAGCTGATAACTGTCATACGGCTCTGGCCCCCTCTCTGCCTCTGATGCACAGCCCGCATCAGAGTCTTCCCCAGACTCCAGGACTGGCCCATGTTCCTCCCCATCCTCTTCACTGTCCGAATCTGCTGCCAGATCTGCTGGCGGGGCACGAGAGGCCTTCAAGCTTCATTCTGAAGTTGACCCATCCTTGGCTGAGCAAACCTAGAAGACCTTTTATTCCTCCCTTCTCTGATTTTTTGCCCCAATTCCTCCTTGCTGTTTATCCAAATGGGCTTGGAAAAGTCCCCGGGACTCATAACCGAACCAATCCTACCCCATTTTCTCCACCCGTTCACCCGAACGAGATGAATTAAGTCCAAAATAGGATGAGATCCTGACCTTTCACGGAGTGTCGGCACGGATTTGCAGGAAGTCCCCTTGACAAAAGTCGCCGGGCTGCCCTTTGAACAGAATCGAAAAGATTAAGGATAATCTTTTGTCTTTTTAGCCCGACAATAAAAGATATGGATTTTTTGTTTTGTTTTTTTCCTCCATAAAAGGTCCTTTCCATTTTTGGCAGCCCTCCAACTGAAAGTTTCTTCTGATGCTCTTAAGGCTGTTCTGCCCCTCTTAACGGTTTGAATCGGGTGGGATTCTGCCAGTTCGGACCGGTTCAGACCGGTTTGGGCGTACCGGTAGCTTCCGACAATCAGCTAAGACCGAACCGGTTCACTCCGACAATCAGCTGGCCCCGCCTGTCCCTGTGCTATACCTACCTATATTTCCTTTGTTTGTAGCCCAGCTGATAGGCGCGGTAGAGTGGATTGCCGCGCCTCAGCTGTTTTACATGTAAAGCGAATCCATGGTTGTGATTACATCGCTGTTTCTCTCTCTCTCTCTCTCTCTCTCCCCCCCCTTCTCTCTTTGCTCTTCCAGGTCGTGACGCGACTTATCCATTTGCTCGGTGAGAAGATCCTTGGAAATCTACAACAAGGGGGTAGGATATGGAATGCCTTGGCTCTTTCTCCTGCTTCTTGGGATAGGGGGTGGGTGGGGGAATGGGGGGAATGGGGTGGGGGCTTGTGCATGCAATTACGGGAGGATGAATGGGACAACCCATCTGTCCTTGACTTAGGGCCAAAACTGAGCCCAGGATTTATCTCGCTAAGCGAGAAATTGTTTCAGGGAGTTTTTGTCCCGTTTTAACGACTTTCCGAGGCCCGTTTGTGAAATGACTCTCGAAATTGGTAATTTAACCCCTCAAATATTGAAAGACTGCTATCCTGTCTCCCCTGGTCCTTCTCTTCACTAGATTAGCCAGGCCCAGTTCCTGCAACCGTTCATCGTATGTTTGAGCCTCCAGTCCCCTCATCATCTTGGTTGCTCTTCTCTGCACTCTTTCTAGAGTTTCAACCTCTTTTTTATACTGCGGTGACCATCGTAAACCTGATTTATCCTTATTAGCATGAAACCATGATGGCAATAAACCAGGTTGGGGGGTTCCCATATCTATAAAGTCTGATGCTTGAACCTATGGATTGGAGACGAATGGCTTCTTACCCAAGCCATTCCAGCAGGGGTGGGATTCAAACTTTTTAGCAAGGGGTTCTCTGCCCAGTTGCTGGGTGGGCGTGGCCATGGTGCGTGTGGCCTAGTCGGCCTCCTGCACCATGGCGGGGAGGGTGGCGTTTTTGCCTTCCCCGGGCTCTGGAGGCTTTCCTCGAGCCTCCAGGAGGGCGAAAACGGCCTCCCCAGGCTCCGGAGGCCCTCTGGAAGCCGGAAACGGGCCCATTTCCGGCCTTCCCAAACTTCCGGTAGGCCCGTTTTTCGCCCTCCCCAAGCCTCCGCGCGCACCCTGCACTTCCCTGCATCCAAAACGGGCCGCGTGGGGACTCCTGGGAGGGGTTGGGTGGGCGGGGCCAGCCAGGGGTGGGGCTTGGGGGTTCTCCGAACTGCACAGAATCTTAGCTAGAGGTTCTCCCGAACCACTGTGACACCCCCCCCCAGCCGCCCACCCCTGCATTTCAGTCAAATTCACACATAATATTAAGATAGTATGTGTGAACTTGACGGGAATGGCTTGCGTTGGAAACCCTGGTCTCTTACACGATGGGCTCAACACATCCCTGACTCCAGGTCATGTAATGAATAAACCAGACTGTGTCACATTTACCAGCTCCTCAGGCATAAATTAGAATGGGCAGTAAACATTCTTAATGCCCAGCTGTTCAACCGTTTCCCCCCTCAAAAATCCCTCTTTTTTTTGTCTTCTTAAACTGCCATTTCAGGTTGTAAATTCGGGGACATCGGAAAAAGCTTTTTAAGGGGAATCTCTTTCTCCTTCTCCTACCTCATCAATCCACATATCATTTCTTCATCCACCTCAGCTGTGGCTTCCTTCCTTCTTTATTCGGTTTATACCCCGCGTTTCTATTCTTAGGGTGCTCGAGGTGTCTGCCAGTCAAAGGAAAAGACAGAATAGTTAAAATCCCCGTAATTATGATTCCCACTCCTTTGGCTGGTTAAATGCTCTTGCCTGAGCAAGGAGAACTTAATTAGAATAATTAGAATAACAGAGTTGGAAGGGACCTTGGAGGTCTTCTAGTCCAACCCCTTATTTGAGTAGGAAACCCTACACCACTTCAGACAAATGGTTATCCAACATCTTAAAAACTTCCAGTGCTGGAGCAGCCACAACATCTGGAGGCAAGTTGTCCCACCGATTAATTGTAGGAGGTGAGCCCGAGGGAGGGGTCAAATGCGTCATCGGTCACGAATCCCTGCGCTCCCGCAAGAGATCTAAGCCCAGCTCCCTTGAATGCCTTTCTGATCTCCGGCTAATTTCCTTCGACCGTTAGTAGTTCAGATTCTTTTAGAGAGCTCAATAAATCTTTAATACTCATTTGAACTGCCCGAATCTCCTGATTTCCTTGGGCACTTGACAGACCCACTTCTATTGCGTCTCTGAGAGTTGGACCCATCTTCTCAAGTTTTACATTAATGCTAGTTTTCTGATGGGGTTCTGGATGCTTCTTCCCTCGTCCTCAGATTGGGACGTGGGCAAACAGCCTACAGTCTTCTCCAACAAGTTTTCTTTTTTCCCAGGGCACCAGTTGGGTCTACACACCGCCAGCAGCAAGTGGGATGCCAGCAACCCAGCCAGCAACCTCGCCACAGTGGCCATCATGCCTGTCTCGGAAGATGTGCCCCTCTCGACCTTCACCCTGGAACTCAAGCATGCCCTCTGCGCCATTGGTAAGACCTTGTGGGCTCTGGTGGCTTCAGACCATCCATGAGATAATGGGTGTTCCCGACCAAGGCTTCCTGAGACAGTAACACTCACACGCTGGTCCCCAAAACCCTCTTTTTATTTCAACGGCTGCGAATTATGTTCATTCACAGCCTGTAATGAGTCCCAAGCAATTTGTGAATAGTCCGACAGACATCTGCCACAGTCCTTCGGGATAAGGCTGATAAGCACCCACCTTTATCTCCCTTGACACACTGCCAAAGACCTAATCGGCAATTAGCTTTGCAAGGCCACACGGAGCACAGAGTCAGAACAGAGCTTCAGAATTTAAACCGGCCAGAACGAACAAAGTTGCTTCCTGCAAAGGCTTACGTCCCTTTGCTCCTCCTTTATGTCTTATGGGAGGGGCCAATCGTCTCCAAGTCTTACTCCTGAGTCGCCCCTTTTGCTTTAGCTGTTCTTGCCTTCTGGCACCTCTGCGCATACGCACACTGGAAACAGGCTCCCCCTGTTCCTCTGCCTCGCTGATGTCTGACTCTGGAGGCTCCGGAGACAGCACATAACTCCCAGATGGCCCTGGCCCCCTTCTCTGCCCCTGACGCAGAGCCCTCGTCCGAGTCTTCCCCAGACTCCGGGACTGGCCCATGTTCCTCCCCAGCCTCCTCACTTTCTGACTCTGCTGCCAGTTCTGCAGGCTGCCGGCGGACCACAACAATGGGAGGGACCTGGATGTCCAGTAGATACATCTCAAAATTGGGTGGCCCATCTGAATAAAACTGGAAAGGCCCCGTACATTGCGAGGTTCAATTTTTTAATCTGGTGCGGAGAGTGAATTTAATCATGTCTTGACTGAGTCATTATAATTCAAAGAAGGTCATTCGTCTTTCCTTAGCTGACAGGTCATCCGAGATCTCCTGGAAAGCCGCCAAGCCCCTTTCAATTGCCACTGCCATCCAACACTTAACGGTGTCATAATTCCGTTAATTTTAATAACAGAGGATCTATTTTTAATGCTCGCTCCGAGCATATCATCTTTCGCTAAGGATAACATTGGGTTGAGAAAGCTGGTTTGGTCTTGCGGTGAAGCCTTAGACCGGAAACCAAGGGAGGCTGTGAGTTCTAATGACGGAGCTATCGGAGTGATCTTGGGCCCATCGCTCTCTCTCAGCCAGGGGTGGGCTTCAAATATTGTAGCAAGGGGTTCTCTGCCTGGTTGCTGGTTGGGCGTGGCCATGGTGGGCGCGGCCTAGTCAGCCTCCTGCACCATGGCAGAGGGGGGGGGCATTTTTGGCTTCCCTGGGCTCCGGAGGCTTTGCTTGAGCCTCCAGGAGAGTGAAAACGGCCTCCCCAGGCTCCGGAGGGCCTCTGGAGGCCAGAAACGGGCTTGTTTCTCTGGAGCCTGGGGAGGCGTTTTCGCCTACCAGAACTGGCCTACCAGAAGTTCAGGAAGGCTGGAAACAGGCCGGTTTCCGGCCTTCCCAAACTTCTGGTTGGCCCGTTTTTCACCCTCCCTGAGCCTCCGTGTGCACCCTGCACTTACCTGCATCCAAAACGGGCCGCGTGGGGACTCCTGGGTGGGTTTGGGGGTCCTCCGAACTTGCACAGAATCTTAGCTAGAGATTCTCCCGAACTCCCTGTGAACCCCCAGCATCCCATCCCTGCCCTCAGCCCTAGGAAGCAGGCAGTGGCAAGCCACTTCTGGAAAAATCTTCTGCAAAAATTCTGAAAACCTTCGCCGAGGAAACCGCAGCTCAACTCTTGGGAAGGAGTCCCGTCTTAAGATCTAAGAAAGATGCCCCAGCAAAGGGACGGACGGCGTGCGATGTGAGCTGCACATGCAGCTTTCCTTTATGCGCTGGAATGATGACTCATCCAGAAATGTTGATTTTGGGGGGTGTGGGGAGAGAGGGAAGGAAAAGGTAGCCGACTGTGTGGATGCTTTTTTTCCTGTCCTCTAAAATGTTGGTCGGACAAAAAGCATCTGCTGTGTTGCAAAAGCCGGCCAGGGCTGGCGTGTGTCTTTGTGTATGTGTACCAGCGTGCCCGTTTCTCTTCGCCGTGGTAGCCCCCAAGCAGCGGCACTGCGGAGAGGGAAAAGGCCCCGGCGGCTGAGGGCCAGTTAGACCATCTTAATAAATCGAAATAAATAACCTGCATAAATCTGGCATAAACGGGACAGGGTTTATGACACAACCGATCACTCCGTCCTGCCGCAAAATGCATTTAAACAATTGGTAATGGAATTAAAAGCCGGGTGCCATAAAACTTTTTTTTTTTATTCCCCTGACTGCCAGTTGGGCGTCATAAATCTTCTAACTGGAGCAGGCCGTGGCTCAAAGTTGGAATGGCAGGAAACGATCTGTATTTTCATTTCAAAAGGTGGAGTTCCGGATTGTGAAAATACACAAGTACGAGAAAACAAACATCCACGCAGATAAAATGCCCTAACAAAAAAAAACACACACCGCAGACTGTCATTTTCTGTATCGGCTCACATTTTTAAACTTGCGCAAACCATGATCTATTTGGCTCCTCACGAGCAATCTCGAAATTCTTTGGCTGGCTGTGATTTAGTCTAGCCAGAATGATCTGCGTAGGAAGAAAAGAGGGAAGAAACAGATGTTAAGGAGGAGGGGAGAAAAATCCGAATATAAACAGAACAAAGACAGAATTTCAGATCGTGATGGAATAAGAGAAGCTAATTGAAACTCCCGCCGAGGAGAAGTGCAAAGGGATTTTTTATTTTTTTTTGCAGCTTTGAAGAATAATTCTGTGTTCCTTTTCTCCCACCTGCAGCCTGTTTTTCTTTGAGGAAGCTTACTGGCAATCACCACAATAGAGAGAGAAAGAGAAAGAGAGAAAGACTGGTGGAGAGGGAAAGACTGGGAGAGGGAAAGAGAGAGAAAAGTGAGAAAGACTAGGAGAGAGAGGAGAGCGAGAGAGAAACTGGGAGAGAAAGAGAGAGAGGCTGAGAGACAGAGAAAGACTGGGAGAGAGAGAGAAAAGAGGGGCAGAGAGAGAAAACCTGGGAGAGGGAAAGAGGAAAAAAGCAAGAAAGAGAAAGTCTAGGAGAGAGGGAGAAAGACAGAGAGAGACAAAAGAGAGAAAAAAAATGGAAGAGGGAAAGAGAGAGAAAAATGAGAGAGAGAAACACTAGGAGAGACGGAGAGAGGGAGAAAAGAGAGACACAGTGAAAGACTGGGAGAGAGACAAAAGAGATAAAAAGATTGGAAGAGGGAAAGAGAGAGAAAAATATAGAGAGAAAAACTGGGAGAGGGAAAGAGAGAAAAAAACGAGAAAGACTAGGAGAGAGAGAGAGAGAGATAAAGACAGGGAGTGAGGGAGAAAAGAGAGAGAAAAAGATTGGAAGAGGACAACTCCATGGACAACGTTCCTCCAGGCCTTCCTGTCCTCTACCATCCTCTGGAGTCCATTTAAGCTCACGCCGACTGCTCCGGTGACTCCATCCAGCCACCTCGTTCTCTGCCGTCCCCTTCTTCTTTTGCCCTCCATCGTTCCCAGCATTAGGCTCTTCTCCAGGGAGTCCTTCCTTCTCATTAGGTGGCCAAAGGATTTGAGTTTCCTCTTCAGGATCTGGCCTTCTCAAGAGCAGTCAGGGTTGATCTCCTCTAGGACTGACTGGTTGGATCGCCTTGCAGTCCAAGAGTCTTCTCCAGCACCAAAGTTCAAAGGCCTCCATTCTTTGGCCCTCAGCATTCCTTATGGTTCAACTTTCACAGCCATCCATTGCAAAGATTATCATACATATAATTGAAAACCATTTCTATTTTGGCTTGCTCTCCCAAGCACGGCTGTCCTTATCGCTCCTGCCCTTTCTCTCTGGCTCTTCTTTTTTATTTAATCTCTCTCTTCCTTCCCCCCCACTTTCCTCCCCCAATTTAACACGCTGCCGAGCTGCACTTATTCTACAGGGAGAGGAACTCTTGATGCCTTGTTCGCCTTTAAATCTAGAAATCAAAATTGCCCATTCAGCCCCCCCCTTTTTTTTTTTGCAGAACTGTAACAGGGGATCCTAAAACGGGGGTGGGGAGGGGAAACGTGCCCAGGAGTTAAGAAATGCAAAGGAAAAGATGTGGTTAACGACGAGGGGCCGTTGTGGAACTTGGCTTGCAAGTTAGGGCGAGCAGGCTCTTGTCACCAAGCAACGTGGCAGAGACGTGTGGATCGATCGAAAGCATGCTGGCTCTTTTTTTTGTCTGTCTCATCCGTGGGCCACAAGTGAGAAACGTAGACTGCCAACCGTATGAAGGCTAATTGTAACATGGGCGAAAGAAAATAGGATAGGGATAGGGATAGGGATAGAGAATAGAATTAGAATTAGAATTAGAATTAGAATTAGAATTAGAATTAGAAAAGAATAGAATAGAATAGAATAGAATAGAATAGAATAGAATAGAATAGAATAGAATAGAATAGAATAGAATAGAATATGGAAGGGGAGGGGAGGGAGGAAGGAAGGAAGGATGGAAAGAAGGAAGGAAGGAAGGAAGGAATCTAGTCATAAGTGAGGAATGAATAGAATAGAATAGAATAGAATAGAATAGAATAGAATAGAATAGAATAGAATAGAATATTTATTTTTATTATTCATATTTCTATGCCGCCCACTCTCCGAGGACTCTGGGCGGCTTACACCAAAGACAGTACACTAAATAGCATATTGTCCCCAACAATCTGGGTCCTCATTTTACCCACCAAGGAAGGATGGAAGGCTGAGTCAACCTTGAGCCGGTGAGATTTGATCCACTGATCTGCTGAACTAGCAGTCAGCTGAAGTAGCTGCAGTACTGCACCCTAACCACTGCGTCACCTCGGCTCAATAGAATAGAATAGAATAGAATAGAATAGAATAGAATAGAATAGGGAAGAGTAGAGTAGAGTAGAGTAGAGTAGAGTAGAGGAGAGGAGAGGAGAGGAGAGGAGAGGAGAGGAGAGGAGAGGAGAGGAGAGTAGAGTAGAGTAGAGTAGAGTAGAGTAGAGTAGAGTAGAGTAGAGTAGAGTAGAGTAGAGTAGAGTAGAGTAAACTGGAGTAGGAGAACCTATACCATTTTGGATAAGTGACTGTCTAGACCAGCTATGCTGGCTGGAGAATTCTAGGAGTTGAAGTCCACAAGTCTTAAAGCTGCTGGATGGATGGATGGAAACTAATCAAAGAGAGAAGCAACCTGGAATTAAGGAGAAACTTCCTAACAATGAGGACAATTAATTAGCGAAACAGTTTCTCTCCAGAAGTCCATCCCTGGAGGCTTTCAAGAAGAGTATTGGACAACCAATACGCTCTTCTGGTTGAGTAGGGGGTTAGACTACAAGACCTCTAAGGCCCTTTCCAATTCTGTAATTCCTCACTATATTAAATCTTTCAGTCACCTTAACCTCCAGGATCTCCTCGGAATTCCACACCTTCTCGGTTTGCTTTGATTGACAGCACTTTCAGTCCCAAGGTTTTGATTTGGCTTAGCTGCACCCTTGAGGGGTGTTGAGCTGGCGACAGGAAAATCAAAAGCGTGGGGAATTGGCAAAACACTGGATTTAAAACCAGGGGTGAAATCCAGCAGGTTCTGACAGGTTCTGGAGAACCGGTAAGCGGAAATTTTGAGCAGTTTGGAGTTAACCGGCAAATAACCACCTCTGGTTCTCCCCAGAGTGGGGTGCGAATGGAGCTTTTGCAGTATCTTTCCTCTGGAGTGAGGTAGGGATGGAGATTTTGCAGCATCCTTCCCCTGCCACCCCCACCAACCCACACCCACAGAACCAGTAGTAAAAAAAAATTTGGATTTCACCATTGTTGAAAACGTTTAGGGGATATCAGTGGCCCCCGTTTGTTAAGTGGCTTATTGTCTTCTTCTCAGGTCCCACCCTTCTGCTGACCAGCGACAACATCAAGCAGCAGCTTGGCTCCGCGGCTCTGGACAGGTAAGGACTGTCATCGTCCCCTGAACCATGTCAGCAAGCCGTAAAAACTTGATGTCAGGCCTGGAAGCCATCTTTTGCATTGGGCCTCCAGGCCGACCACATTTAGCGCTGTGGGAAACTGGGAAGGGGGATTGTATGGAGCAGAGGAGTTGCTTAAACTTTAATCCCCCGCGAGTCCCTTAAATTGCAGAAGCCGAGGACGCTGGGAAGACTCTTCTAGGCTTCCCACCTGTCCAGCAGGTTGCAGCTGATGCTGCGTGACCAGCTTCAAAAAAATTCACAGCCTTCTCCTTCCTCTTCTGCCCTTCTCCTCCCTTAGCATCCACGAGTATCGGCTGTCCAACTGGTTGGGCCAGCAGGAAGACGTGCATCGCATTGTGCTCTACCAGTCGGACAGCAGCCTCACCCCATGGACTCAGCGCTGTATCCGGCAGGCCGACTGTATCTTGATCGTGGGCCTGGGGGAGCAGGAGCCGACCGTCGGAGAGGTGAGATGTGCTGGAACAAGTAAAAAAAAAAATTACATTCAACCTACTTATATATTTCTAATAATAATACACATTTATAGTGTTGTAGTTTATCATTATTTAATCATTCCATGTTTTAATATATTGCTTTAATGCTTTAATGCCATTCACCATTTTTTTTTATTTGATTTATATGCCGCCATATAAATTTATTTTTTATTATTTTATTTATATTTATATTATTGGATCGTACATCATAATACCGCCATTCAATTTCTAAGCTTCCCTCTTGTTATTGCTTTTATTTTATTATGTAAAAATGTATACACTCATATTCCCCCTTTCTCTTATTTTCTATCTCCGTTCTAACTTTTAATCATGTCACCCTTTCATTAAAAGACGCTTTCTTTCTATCCAGCAGCTCTCTCCCACTTTGGTGCTTCGAATCTTGCTCACTTTTAACTTACCTCCCATATTTCACTCTTTACATCTATTTGTATTAAGATACAATCATTCATGATTTCATTATTCAATACACAATTCTGATACCAATCCCAATATTATTTATCCCAGAAGTCAGCAATCTGCGGCTCTGGAGCCGCATGTGGCTCTTTCACCCCTCTTCTGTGGCTCCTTGTCACTCAAAATATGCTTCACAACCGCCAATGTGCGACACCCGTCGGCACGCGATTTATTGAGCTTTTCAACTCCCGGTAGGCCAACCATGGATAAATCCAAGAAAAGAAAAGTTTCAGAAGAAAACAGAACATTTAATTCAACTACATATGCTAGTTTTGTGGCCGCTCAAGAAATAGTTAGGCATGGGAAGGGTTTTGTGGCTCCCGGTGTTTTCTTTTCTGTGGAAAATTAGTCCAAATGGCTCTTTTGAGTGTTTAAGGTTGCAGACCCCTGATTTAGACATACAAAATTATTGCCCACCGGACATTGTAAGGTCCATGACCTCTTTGCCCTCTGGGGAAGAGCCCCTCCCTCCCTCTCCCGACTCCAACCTACGTTCCCCCATAATGATCAACTGACCTTTCCCCCCCTCCCCCGACTTTCTGTACCAGTTGGAACGGATGCTGGAGAACACGGCGGTCCGAGCTCAGAAACAGCTGATCTTGCTGCATCGCGAAGACGGATCTCTTCCTTCCAGGACCGTGGAGTGGCTCAACATGCGCAGCTGGTGCTCGGCCCACCTTCACCTCCGCTGCCCTCGTCGAGTCTTCTCCCGACGGAGCCTGCCCAAATTGGTAAGAGGCCGCATGACGGCGGGTCCCCGATCCATGCCTGACTGGTATGCAAGGAAAACCGCCATTGGCTGTGGTGTCACCCAACTCTGTTGGCATCCATGTCCTTCCTTCCTTCCTTCCTTCCTTCCTTCCTTCCTTCCTTCCTTCCTTCCTTCCTTCCTTCTTCCCTTCCTTTCCCTTCCCTTCCCTTCTTTCCTCCCTCCCTTCCTCTCTCCCTCCCTTCTCTTCATCTCCTTCCTTCCTTCCTTCCTTCCCTCCCTCCTTCCTTCCTTCTGCCGTGGTGGTTAGAGTGCAGTACTGCAGGCTATTTCTGCTGACTGCCAGCTGCCTGCAATTTGGCAGTTCAAAACTCACCAGCCTCAAGGTTGACTCAGCCTTCCGTCCTTCCGAGGTGGGTAAAATGAGGACCCAGATTGTAAACTGCTTAGAGAGGACTTCAAGCACTGTGAAGCGCTATATAAGTCTAAGTGCTATGGCTAATTCCATCTCCTTCCCTTCTTTCCTTCCACCCTCTCTCCCTTTTTTCATCTCCTCCCTCCTTCCATCCCTCCCTGCCTTCTTTTCATCTTTCTTCCTTCCTTCCTTCCTTCCTTCCTTCCTTCCTTCCTTCCACCCTCCCTCCCTCCCTCCCTCCCTCCCTCCCTCCCTCCCTCCCTCCCATCTCCTTCCTTCTCTCCTTCCCTGGTTTATCGATATTGCAATTACCAGGCGATGCACGAATCGAAGAGAAACAGCTAGGGAAAACAAATAACAAAATTTCGTGATTTGAAAAGGTATAAATCAAATTAATATGCATTGATGTTATGAGGGAAAAGCACTGTTATTATGAGAGTACTATTAGAGAATACTATTATCGTTACTGTGAT
The DNA here is from genome assembly GCF_059756535.1 of Pantherophis guttatus. Lineage (NCBI taxonomy): Eukaryota > Metazoa > Chordata > Lepidosauria > Squamata > Colubridae > Pantherophis > Pantherophis guttatus. The sequence continues at coordinate 15,058,559 of NC_142078.1, read as the reverse complement.
GCTTATTACTCAAAAGAACTGTCACCAGACAACACACTTTTCTATATGGATTTTGAATATGTTGCTCTTTTTTATTTATATTAATAAAAAGAAAAAAAATTAAAAAAAAAAGAAAATTAAAGTTGATCGACTGGGGAGGACGAAATCAGTGGTTGTACCAATAGTAATAGGAACCCTTGGAGCAATCTCCAAAAAGCTACCTAGAAAGATGGAAATTTTGAACTTATTAGTCCTGAATATCCTGGCTTTGTAAAACAAAACAAAAAAACCCACCTTACTCGGAACAGCTTATATATTCAGACGTTACCTTAACAGCTCTTAGGTCCTTGGTTAGGACTGTTAAGTTTTTAGCTGTCCCAGACTGTAAATCGAATGGAAGATTAACCATAAAAATGGTCCCCTTTGGTTATTAACTGGTGTCTGTGAAGGTAAAATTTATATACAGAGGATGGCTCCAAAAAATATTGTGCTTAGGTGTGATTGATGTAAGATTTCCTGCTGAGGGTACTGAAAGAAGAGAACGGGCACTTAAAATAAAAATAAAAAACTGGGGATCTTCTGCATTTTATTTAATTGACCAAACTAAGTAATAATTTTAATTAGCAATTTTATGATGTTTGTGTATCTATATTTTTCTTGATTGTACACTGCCTTGAGTCCTACGGGAGAAAGACGGTGTAGAAATATAATAAATAAATAAATAAATTTTGCTTGTACTAAATCAGGGGTCAGCAACCTGCGGCTCTGGAGCCGCATGTGGCTCTTTCACCCCTCTGCTGCGGCTCCCCGTCACTCAAAATATGCGTCACAACCGCCAATGTGCGACACCCACCGGCACGCGATTTATTGAGCTTTTCAACCTCCGGTAGGCCAAGCATGGATAAATCCAATTCAGAAGAAAACAGATCGTTTAATTCAACTACATATGCTCAAAAAATAGTCAGGGACGGGAAGGGTTTTGTGACTCCCGGTGTTTTCTTTTCTGTGGGAAACGGGTCCAAATGGCTCTTTCAGTGTTTAAGGTTGCAGACCCCTGTACTAAATCTATCAACCAACACACCCAGAAACCTTTTGCCCGCTCAGCCGTATTCCTGCTTTCCTTCCTACGGTGTTAACGGTATTGTGTTGATCTCTGGTTTCCCGCTTGCAGAAAGAAATGTACGAACGCGTCTTCCAGAAACCAGCCGACAGACACTCCGACTTCTCCCGGCTAGCTCGTGTCTTGACTGGGAATGCTGTTGCTTTGGTCCTCGGAGGAGGTGGCGCACGGTAAGAGTGGCTTTGAAAGGCCTCTTGGCCAGGGATATCCTGAATCTGATGTTCCCTGGGAAAACCGGATCCTTCAGCCTTCTTCATTGCACCGCGACAGCATCAAATGGCTGGATCTTTCTCCTCCTTCTCCTTCTCTATCTTCTCCTTCTCCTCAACTATCTTCTGTTTCTTGTTCTTCTTCTTGACCATCCTCTTTCTCTTGTTCTCCTTCTCCTCTTTCTCCTTCTATTCCTTCCCCCTTTTCCTTATCCTCTCCTTCTCCTTTATCTTCTCTTCCTCTTATCATCGTCTTCTCCTTTTCCTTGACTAACTTCTCCTTCTTGTTCTTCTTCTCCTTTATCATCTCCTTGTCTTTCTCCTTGTCTACCTTCTCCTCTATCTCCTTCTCCATGTCTTTCTTCTCCTTATCTATCTCCTCCTCCTCCCCTCCCCACTTTTCCAAATGGTTACATCCAGTGGTGAAATTCATTTTTTTTTTACTACCGGTTCTGTGGGCGTGGCTTGGTGGGTGTGGCAGGGGAAGGATACTGCAAAATCTCCATTCCCACCCCACTCCAGGAGAACCGGCAAATGCCACCTCTGGCTGGCCCCAGAGTAGGGTGGGAATGGAGATTTTGCAGTATCCTTCCCCCAGGAGTGGGGACGGAATGGGGATTTTGCAGTATCCTTCCCCCAGGAATGGGAAGGGAATGGGGATTTTGCAGTATCATTCCCCCAGGAGTGGGGACGGAATGGGGATTTTGTTTGTTTGTTTGTTTATTATATTTGTATACCGCCCTTCTCCCGAAGGACTCGGGGCGGTGAACAGCCAGCAGATAAAATACAGAAAATACAAAAATTAAAACAATATTAAAAATCGATTAAATTAATTTGGCCCACAGTTAAAACACCCCTATATTAAAACCCATAATTTAACCATTTAAGATTAAAACAATTTAAAAAGTCAGGTCAGGTCAGCCCGGCTTGATGAAACAAAAACATCTTTAAGGCACGGCGGAAAGCGCGCAGATCCGGGATCCGCCGTATCTCCGGGGGCAACTTGGGGGCAATTTTGCAGTATCCTTCCCCCAGGAGTGGGGAGGGAATGGGGAGTTTGCAGTATCTTTCCCTTGCCATGCCCACCAAGCCACACCACGCCTACCAAGCCACATCCACAGAACCGGTAATAAAAAAAATTGGATTTCAACATTGATCCAGATTGCTTTAATCAAGATTCCTCAATCAAGCAGGGGGGGAGGGTTGGATTAGATGGCCTTACGGCTACCCTTGTACAGCCCACTTAAAAACAGTTGGCATACACCCGTTCTGTGCGCCCCACTCACAATGCCATTGCAATCTGTCCTTGGGGTCAGAATTCAACCCGCTGCAGAAACTAAGCTGTCATTTCTAAAAAAAAAAAACCTCACTCGAAATTTGCACCAGAACTCTGGTTTCGAAAGACAAGATGATTTCAAAACGGCTTTTTTGTTTGTTTTGTTTTATTTTTCATCCCACCAAGGTTGATTTCAGGATCCCTACATCTTACTTACTTACTTACTTACTTACTTACTTACTTACTTACTTACTTACTTACTTACTTACTTACTTTATTTATTTATTTATTTATTTATTTATTTATTTATTTATTTATTTATTTATTGGTTCGATTTATATGCCGCCCTCCTCCTGAGACTCAGGGCGGCTTACAATGCTTTTAAGCAATAGCCTTCATACTTTTGTATATACCTGCTTAGTAGGGCTTTTGCCCCCCCCCCAAAGCGGTGTTCTTTTTTTATACAAAGTCAGCTTATTGCCCCCACAATCCGGGTCCTCATTTTACCTACCTCGGAAGGATGGAAGGCTGAGTCAACCTTGAGCCCGGTGAGAATTGAACTCGCAGTAGTTGCAGGCAGCTGGCAGCTAAATACTACTTTAACAGTAGTTTAGTCCGCTGTGCCACTAAGGCTCTTATTTTCCTTCCCCTCTCTGCCTCCTTCCTCTGCTTTCCCGGTTCGGTAACCTTGCATCCCCTGAAAAGCAGCTTCCCGTCCTCCTCCCTCTTACATCCTCCGTGAAACTGCTCAGGTTTGAGATAATTTAAGAGCTTGGGGGCTTTGCAACCGGCTCTTGAAAATGTCACCCTCTTTTTGTCTGTCGGAGCCGTTCGGGTGGCAGGGTGGGGCGGGGTAGGTTGGGCTGATGGCTGCCGCTGTGTGCCACCAAATGAACCTTGGAATTTTCTTGTCTCCTGTACTCTTCAGAGGGGTAATTAGTTCCTGGCTCCAATTCCCTCGTTTGATTGTTCTAGTATTTTGGGAGAAATGCCATAAGTTAAAATCGCCCACACGTTTGTTCCAGCAATTCAGAGCTGTTTCTGCCTCTCTTCCTTTTGTTCGCATCCTAGATCCCTCCCTTCCTCCCTTCCTTCGCTTAATCCCAGTGGAGGAGGAGCAGCAGCAGCACCTCCAGGCAATAGTGGGGAGAGGGGGGGGGCGAGAAATGGGAGTGAACCCCAAGACCTATCTGAAAGTCTTCTGAAACACAAACTCGTCAGAGATCAAGTTACGGTAGTTTTTTTGGTTCTCCAAGCCCTTCCTTCGGGTTGCTCATTCGCTTGCAAGCAATAGCGATAGCTCAGACTTATATACCGCTTTATACTGTAAAGCGGTATATAAGCTTAGACTTATATACCGCTTTACAGCGCTTTTACAGCCCTCTCTAAGCGGTTTAGAGAGTCATCTTATTGCCCCCAACAATCTGGCTCCTCATTTTTACCCATCTCGGAAGGACGGAAGGCCGAGTCCACCTTGAGCCGGTCAGGATCGAACTGCTGGCGGTCAGCAGAATTAGCCTGCAAGTACCGCCTTCTTAACCCCTGCGAATCTTTTCTGAGAAGTTGTGACAGCCCTTAAGTCGAGGACCTGACCTTACAGCCCTTTTTTTTTTTAACAGCAGCCGTTAAGCCAATCACGCAATCCGTAAGTCTGGATGCATTCTGCCGAACGGGTGCCTTTGCCGGAAACCCAGCAAACCGTAATTGCAAAACTGTGCATTCAGAGGACCAAGAGAAACTGTGATAAATTAACCACGGTTGCCAAGCACTTGAAGTGCATCTTGAATTCCCAGTTCCGAATGAAGCTTTCCCCCCCCCCACCTCTTGAGTTGGTTGGAGTGATAATCCTTTTTTCTGCTGGCTAGTTAAGTCTGGGTCCTTCCGGTCACCCCCCGAATCTCCAGAAACGTCGGATTTTAGCAAAGGCACTTTCCTTTTTTCTTTTCTGGTCATCTGGAAGTTCTTGTGCAACTCAATCTGGGTTTAACTGCTTTGCAGTTTAAGAACCCACTGTCAACTTGCAAAGCTTTCAAGTTGCCGTGAGCAGGAGGGAGGGAGAACTGAAGTGCATTCCATACATTCTTCCTGACCGCAATCAGAAGGAGGGTGTTAGGTTTCACAGCCAGCCAAAGTGGTTAATTGGAGAATGTGATTTATGACATGGCCAGAGAGGAGGGGAGAGACAGGGTCATAGGGGGAATGTAAATCTACGTGGGATCAGTCCTAACTGCAACCCGGTATTGCCGGAATGTTGGTCCTAATAAATGACTATATTTCCTTTGAAGTTTGGATCATGGCTCATGAATTAATTAGGGCATCTTTCGGAAACTTGACACCCATCTTGCCTTGTTCATTTCCTATGAAGCCAAGAAAGAAAATTCCTTGCACCGAATTTGGGAATTTGGGAAAGGACTTTTCTGTAAACCGAAACTGATTGCAGTTCATCGTCCAGCTTCTTGTGAGCGTCGTCGCTTTCCTCTGTTAGCGAACAGGAGTCTTTCTTAAAATGTACACTGCAAGAAATTAAATGTTTGTTTGTTTGTTTGTTTGTTTAAAAAAACCTTTCTTTTCCCCAACTCTGCTGCTCTTGCCTCTCCAGAGGGTGCTCCCAAGTTGGGGTGATCAGAGCGCTGAACGAGGCTGGAATCCCTATTGACATGATCGGTGGCACGTCCATCGGTTCCTTCATGGGCGCCCTGTACGCGGAAGAGCGGAGTTACACCCAGATGAGGATCAAAGCTCGGCAGTGGGCCATGGTAAGAGATACCTCATTGCCAGTCGAGCCAGTCGGGTGTAAAAATAAGAGCAAAAAAACCCTGCCTTCTAGCACTGATGATGTTACCTAGTTGGGTCATGAAACGTCTGCAAAAGGACCCCACTATTCTCTCATTTCACTCCCTGGGTTGCTGAGTGGATCCTTTCTGGCTATTCAGTCTCTCCTTAAAGCTGGACTTTAGGGAGTATGGAAAGTATTGGTATATTTTATTTTAGATATTTTTCCCCCTTATCCTGTCTTTATTACTTTAAAAATAACTCAAGGGGGTCAACATACATAATATCCCTTCCTCTTCCTATTTTCCCCACAGCAACAGTCCTGTAAGGTAGACTGGGCCGAGAGGGAGGGACTGGCCCAATGTCACCCAGGTGGTTTTCGTGCCTAAGGCTGGACTAGAACTCACCGTCTCCTGGTGATTGGCCCAAAGTTCACCCAGCTGGTTTTCGTGCCTAAGGCGGGACTAGAACTCACGTCTCCTGGTGATTGGCCCAAAGTCACCCAGCTGGCTTTCGTGCCTAAGGCTGGACTAGAACTCACGTCTCCTGGTGATTGGCCCAAAGTCACCCAGCTGGCTTTCGTGCCTAAGGCGGGACTAGAACTCACCGTCTCCTGGTGATTGGCCCAAAGTCACCCAGCTGGCTTTCGTGCCTAAGGCGGGACTAGAACTCACGTCTCCTGGTGATTGGCCCAAAGTCACCCAGCTGGCTTTCGTGCCTAAGGCGGGACTAGAACTCACCGTCTCCTGGTGATTGGCCCAAAGTCACCCAGCTGGCTTTCGTGCCTAAGGCGGGACTAGAACTCACCGTCTCCTGGTGATTGGCCCAAAGTCACCCAGCTGGCTTTCGTGCCTAAAGCAGAACTAGAACTCACTGTTTCTTGATTTCAAGTCTAATGGTAGAGCAGACTGCCTATCTAAAACCTTTGCTCCGCGTTTAATACCTCTCCCCTCCGGCTCGTCTTTCTCTTCATTTTCTTTTCTCTTTCTCTCCTTCCACATGCTGCCCTGCTTAGAAGGAATTGAGGTAATGGCTGGCATTGAGTGATTTTTATCGTGTTTGCTGTTACGGCCACAGTGGAGCCCCCCAATTCATGTTGCTAAGCGAGACATTTGTTAAGTGAATTTTTATGGGCAGGCCCCCACGTTAAACGTTAAAGGAATCGCTGCAGCTGTTAAATTTGTAGCATGGCCGTTAAGCGAATCGGGCTCCCCCGTTGATTTTAATTGTCAGAAAGTCATCAAAGAAAATCGCATGACCCCCCCCACCCCGCCTCCCCGGGGACACTGCGATTGTCGTAAGTACGAGTCAGTTGACAAGTGTCCGAATTTTGATTGTGTGACCTTGGGGATGCTGCGACGGTCATTAAGTGTGAACAACGGTCACAAGCCGCCATTTCTCAGTGCCGTCGTAACTTCAAACGGTCACTAAAAGAATGGCTGTAAGTCGAGGATGACCCGTCTCCCCTCTTTTTATTTTTTTGGGGGGCCGAGGCCCTCAATGCAAGGCTGCAACCTGTCTCTCTCTTCTCTTGTCTTGTGACCCACAATAGCTTAGGAGGCGGCTGGCCAAAGCGGAAACAGGTGTGATGCTCAGTGCCAAACATCCTTGGTACGGCAAAAATGCCTGCGAGCAGAAGGGACGTGACAGGTCCCTGGTTCCAAAGACAGCCAGTCCCTGACTTTATTGGGGAGGAGGAGGAGGAGAAAAGGAGGAGAAAAAAAGAAAGGAGCGAGGGGAAGGGAGGAGAGGAGAACAGAGGAGAGATGAGATCCAAGGAGAAGAGTGAAAAGGAGAGGAGAGGAAAGGAGAAAAGTGGAGAAGAGTGAAGAGAGGAGGAGGAAGAAGAAAAAAGAGGAAGGGGAGGAGAGGAAAGAAGAAAAGTGGAGAAGAGTGGAGGGGAGAACAGGAGAATAAAAGAGAAAAGTGAAGAAAAGAATGGAGAAGAGTGAACAGAAGAGAGGGGAGAGGAGTAAGAAAAAAGGAGCTAGGGGAGAAGAGAAGAAGGACGAGAATAAAGGAGAAAAGTGAAGAAAGGAGAGGAGAAGAGAAGAGAGGGGAAAGGAGAGGAGATATGAGAGGAGGAAGAAAAAAAGAGGACGGGGAGGAGAGGAACGGAGAAAAGTGAAGAGAAGAGAGGAGAGGAGGAAGAAAAAAGCAAGGGGAGGGGAGGAAAGGAGAAAAGGGGAGAAGAGAGAGGAGGAAGAAAAAAAGCAAGGGAGGAGAGGAGAACAGGAGAATAAAGGAGAAAAGTGAAGAGACAAGAGGAGAAGAGAGGGGAGAGGAGAGAGGCGAGGAGGAAGAAAAAAGCAGCAAGGGGAGGAGAGGAGAAGAGAGAAAGAGGCGAATAAAGGAGAAAAGCGAAGAGGGGAGAGGGAATTGGTCCTGCCCCATTGTAGAGCTGAGGTTGCCCTGGCACGCTTGACTGTGCAAAATGGGGGCGAGTGGGGTGGGTGGGTGCTCTCTTGCCCCCAGACCCTCGAGCCTGGACCTTGCATTACCTCTTCCTTGTCTCTACCAGCTCCGCCTGTGTCGTTTCCACCTGTCAACTCATGCTAAAACAAGGCCGGAGATGGCTCTGGGGGCAGAAAAGAGGTTTGGGGTATTTTTAGAACATGCAAACCTGCACACACAGAGACACACAAACACAAAGACACACAATCCTCCTGCTTTCTTTGGCAGGAGGGCATCAATCAATAGCAACCAGGTCACAGGAAATGAAGCTTAAAAATAAAGTCCAGAAATCGAAATACTGTGTATAACTTTTTGTTTGGGCACTTTCTGTTGTTGTTGTTGTTTTTTTCTTCTTTTTTTCTTTTTTGTATCGTCCTTGGTTTGCGTTACTGTGTTATCTCTTGTAATTGCGTTGTATAATGTATATATGTATAATAGAATGTACTATACAGGTCGTCCTCGACTTACGACGAACACCCCAAATTTCCCGCTGCTAATAAGCAAGAGAGTTGTTAAGGGAGTTTGCCCCGTTTTACGACTTTTCTTGCCCTCCCGGGGGATAAGGGAAGCGCTGCCATTGTTTGCATTCGTCACCCGGTTGTTAAGTGAATCTGTCTCGTCAAGACGGTCGCAAAAGGGGATCACGTGACACCCCAGGACGCTGCCACCGTTGTAATGATGAGTCAGTTGCCAAGTGTCCGAATTTTGATCGAAACGGTCAGAAGGCAAGATAGGTAGTAAAACGGGAGGGCGAGATTTGCTTAACGACCGTCTCACGTAGTGATGGAAAAGTTTGATTCGATTGCGGTCGTAAATCGAGGACTGCCTGTAAAGTGATGCCGTCCGTCCACCCACCTCTGCTTTAGGCCAACAAGCCTGCAATGAACACACCCCACATTCTTTGTGTCCCGCTCACTTCCATCTCTCTCGGTCCTTCTCCTTGTTAACGCAAAAAAACCCCGGTGTTTGGTTGCCTTCAACACAACGTGCAGTGGAAGTGAAGGGACACACAAAAAAGGCCGCTTGGTTTGGGAAACCGAAGCGGATCTTGTAACCAACTGGCAACCAGCCACACAGGGATGTCGGGGATCCCTTCCCCTCCCAACTAATCATGTACCCAACAGATTTGCCCTGAGTGACTTGTCCTGAAATAAAGATAAATGTAAAAATTCCCCTCGCACATACGTGCTAGTCGTTCCCGACTCTAGGGGGCGGTGCTCATCTCCGTTTCAAAGCCGAAGAGCCAGCGTTGTCCGAAGATGTCTCCGTGGTCATGTGGCCGGCATGACTCAATGCCAAAGGCGCACGGAACGCTGTTCCCTTCCCACCAAAGGTGGTCCCTATTTTTCTACTTGCATTTTTTTACGTGCTTTCGAACTGCTAGGTTGGCAGAAGCTGGGACAAGTCAACGGGAGCTCGCCCCATTACACGGCACTAGGGATTCGAACCGCTGAACTGCCGGCCTTTCAATCGACAAGCTCAGCATCTTAGCAATTGAGCCATCGCGTCCCTTTGTCCTGAAATACCTCACCCCAAATCTTCAGCAGATGAATTGACACCCCCACAAATGCCCTCTTAAGCCTCTCCTTTCCCCGCTCCGCTGTCCACGTTAAATTAATCTAGCTTTTCAGGATCCGATCTTGGGGCCCTGTTCTCTCCCTCTTTCCCGCCCCCCCCCCGTGCTTCTGGAATCACCAGTTTTGCTCCCTTTGCAGAACATGAATTCGGTGTTCAAAACGGTTCTCGATTTGACCTACCCCATCACGTCCATGTTCTCCGGAGCCTCGTTTAATAACGGTGTCAGCGCCATCTTCAGAGATAAGCAGATTGAGGTATGTGTACTCTTCTGTTTTTGACTTGTGTGGTGGGCGAGGGGAAAGCTTTCAGATGGACGGTGTGTATCATTTAAGCTTGGGGTTTAAGCTTGGGGTTTTATGCCATAGGGCACTGCACACCAGGACAAGACACAAAGACAGTTTTTTCACGAATGCCATCACTCCGCTTAACAACTAATTCCCACAACACTGTCAAATTATTTACTAAGACTGTATTACTATTCTTTTTCTCTTCCTTACTAGTATCTATCTCTTCCCACTGATTACTATAACCATGTTGCTTGTATCTCTCAATTTATATTGTTTTTATTTGTTTCTTAGTATAATTTGATAGCTTATTAGTAACCTTGACTTATCACTAAGTGTTGTATCTTATGATTCTTGATGAATGTATTTTATTCTCCTTATGTACACTAAGAGCATATGCACCAAAGATGTCCAATCACACTTGGGCAATAAAGAATTCTATTCTATTCTATTCTATTCTATTCTATTCTATTCTATTCTATTCTATTCTATTCCATTCCATTCCATTCCATTCCATTCCATTCCATTCCATTCCATTCCTAATTTCTCTTCTCTTCTCTTCTCTTCTCTTCTCTTCTCTTCTCTTCTCTTCTCTTCTCTTCTCTTCTCTTCTCTTCTCTTCTCTTCCCTTCCCTTCCCTTCCCTTCCCTTCCCTTCCCTTCCATTCCATTCCATTCCTAATTTCTCTTCTCTTCTCTTCTCTTCTCTTCTCTTCTCTTCTCTTCTCTTCTCTTCTCTTCTCTTCCATTCCATTCCATTCCATTCCATTCCTAATTTCTATTCTATTCTATTCTATTCTATTCTATTCTATTCTATTCTATTCTATTCTATTCTGCTCTGCTCTGCTCTGCTCTTTTCTATTCTACTCTACTCTACTCTACTCTACTCTACTCTTTTCTACTCTACTCTACTCTACTCTACTCTACTCTACTCTACTCTACTCTACTCTATTCTATTCTATTCTATTCTATTCTATTCTATTCTTGCCACCAGAAGCTGTTTTTTTTTTAATGCATCCATTTTCAAAGTTGTCAGTTTCCTTCAGGGTCAACGGTGGGGAAACAAATTTAGCCCTTGGCCAGGCCGAGAGTCCCCGTTTGACAGACATGAAATTTGATCCTCCGTTATCCTCACGAGCAACCTTGTCAAGTGGAGGTGTTAAAAAAACAACAACCCAGTGATTAGTGTCTAGCAACTGTGTGGGTCAGAGAGCGATGGAAAGAAGTGTACAAAAAACCTGTAAATGAGGTTGCAAGTTCGGCTTGTAATTCCCTCCCGTAATCGAGATGAGAGAGACACACACAGACTATCTCTTGAGTGGCACAACACCACACTGGGGGAGCACCTGGCCTCTTTCCGTTTTTCCACCCTTCGGCACCATGGAGTCCTCGCTAAAGGACGGTGTTAATCCAGGGTCTACATCTGCGCAGGGAACTAGGTCTCCAGGGAAGAGTAGGGTAGTTTATGGAAAGAAGGAAAGAGTGATGTAACTTTACAGGCAAAGGGGGAAATATAAATGGGTTTATAACCATTTTATTAAAAAAAAAAAAGATGGGAAGCTTTCTCCCTTCCCTTTTCCCTCTCTTCTCTCTTCTCCTTGCTCCTTTTTTCTTCCTCTCTTCTCCTTTTCTCACTCCTTTCTTTCCTCCTCTCTTCTCCTCTCCGTCTCCCTTTCTCTTTCTTCTCCTTCTCTCCCTTTCCCTTTCTCTCTCTTCTCCTTCCTCTCCTCTCCCTTTCCCTTTCCCTTTCCTTTCTCTTTTCCCTCTCCTCTCCCTCTCCCTTTCTCTTTCTCTCTCTCTTCGTCTTCCTCTCCTATCCCTTTCCCTTTCCTTTTTCCTTCCTCTCCTCTCCCCTCCTCTCTCTCCCTTTCTCTTCTCCTTCCTCTCCTTTCTTCTCCCTCTCTCTTTCTCTCTCCTCTCCTCTCCTCTCCTCCCCTCCTCTCCTCTCCTCTCCTCTCCTCTCCCTTTCCCTTTTCCTTCCTCTCCTCTCCTCTCCCATTCTCTTTCTCTTTTTTCCTCTCCTCTCCTCTCCCTTTCTCTCTCTTCTTCCTCTCCTCTCCTCTCCTTTTCCCCCTAATATTTCTACTGCCTTTATCTTGCTAAAAGCTTCTTCTATAAGAATTAGATTAAAAGGAAGGCAGGCAAGTCATTCTTACGCTGCCTCTCAGCGCCAGCAACGGCTGAGGGCCGCGAGGGTCACCAGCAGCTTTTCCAGTGTGCTACCCCTCACTCATAGAGGTGAGGTCTACAGGCTCAGCAGGCAACTGGGCATCCCCGGGCATCCTCGAGGTGTTCAGATCCGGTTTTGAATGATCTGCTTCTCGTTGATCCATCTCTCTCTAACGAGCTCTTTCCGTGTGGTAGGATCTCTGGATTCCTTTCTTCATCATCACCACAGATATCACCGCCTCGGCTATGAGGATCCACACGGACGGTAGGCCTGGGGGTGGGTGGGATTTGGGCAAGGAAGGCTGGTAGCCTCTTTATAGACCATAGGCCGCAAAAGGGGATCCCGGGACCTTAACCGGGACGCTGCGGCCGTCATAAATATGAACCCGTTGCCAAGCGTCTGAATTTTGATCCGGTAACCATAGGGATGCTTGCAACGATTGTCAGCAGTGGTGGGTTTCTATCAGTTCGCCCCGGTGAGTGAAGCGCACAAGCGCACGCTCCCAGTTCCGAACCGGTAGCGAAGTTAAGAGGAACACACTACTGGTCGTAAGCGTGAAAAACGGTCACAAGTCTCCTTTTCCAGTGCCCTTGTAACTTTGAACCGGTCACTAAGAGAACTGTTGCCAGCCGAGGACTAGCTGTAAATCAAAGAATAATCTGTTTCCTCCCCCTTACGTCACACGTCTAAAAAAAAATAAGTACCGCGTTTTTTCCCGAAAATAAGACCCTTTCTTATATATATTTTTTGAACCCTGAAATAAGTGTTTGGCCTTATTGCCACGCGCTCAAAAGCTCGATTGGGCTTATTATCAGGGGAGGTCTTATTTTGGGGGAAACAGGGTAATAAATTCTCTTCTTTATTTCTCTAATTGACTCTTGGAAGGAACCAAGATGAAAGCAAGAGAAGGAACCTCGCTAAGCCCCTTACCCCACCCCCCCACTCCCGGCTTGATGCTGCCTTCCGAGTGCTAAATGGCCTAGAATTGTAATTAACTAATTAAAGGACTTTTCGTTGACTTTAGTTCCCATCCGCCAATAAACCACTGACTTGACAGCATATTGGCCGGGCGGGGCGGCCTTTATTTCCGAATCCTCCCCAACCGCAAAACGACCGCCTTGAAAATCACGCTGAGCGTCCCCAGATCCGTGGGTGGATTCTTTCACCCTTCTGAGGATCTGTTTCGCTTCCTTTCTCGGGGTTCAAGAAAACAACCCCGAACTCTTAGCAATGACGCAAACTTCCACCCTGCTGGTTCATCCGAGCCGTGATTTAGGAAAGGCTCGGATTTTTCCACCTTCCCAACCCTCCTCGGGAGCAAATCCAAGCCTTTTGTGCTGATTCAAACAATTCGGCTTCTAACGGTGATAAATCTCCCCATTACGGGGCCGAAGGGAACGAATGGACCCAATTTAAGAAAGCGGCAGACTCTTTCCGTGCCACGCGGTTTGGCAGGAAGACCGAGTGGCTTTCGGCAGAATCCGGCTGCCCAGGATGAGTTTCCTCTCGGACTCTCTGGTCTGCTCCCCAAACCTACCTTGGGGAGAAGCCCAACCGAAGCAAATTTATTTCTTCTGCCCTCACCAAAGTTTGGCCCAAGGTCATTGGACAACCTGGTGAGATAATTTACAGCAGTCCTCGACAGTGGCGGGATTCAAATTTTTTTACTACCGGTTCTGTGGGTGTGGCTTGATGGGCGTGGCATGGCTTGGTGGGCGTGGCAGAGGAAGGTTACTGCAAAATCCCATTCCCTCCCCACTCCAGGGAAAGGATACTGCAAAATCCCCATTCCCTCCCCACTCCAGGGGAAGGTTACTGCAAAATCCCCATTCCCTCCCCACTCCAGGGGAAGGTTACTGCAAAATCCCCACTCCAGGGGAAGGTTACTGCAAAATCCCCATTCCCTCCCGATCAGCCGGGACTTGGGAGGCAGAGAATAGATGGGGGCGGGGCCAGTCAGAATTTTTACTACCGGTTCTCCGAACTACTCAAAATTTCCGCTACCAAAATTTCTCCAGAACTGGTCAGAACCTGCTGAATACCACCTCTGGTCCTTGACTTACAACAGTTCAACAGTCTGAAGTGGTGGAGGGTTTTCTGACTAAGCAGGGGGTTGGACTAGAAGACCTCCAAGGTCCCTTCCAACTCTGTTATTCTGTTCTATTTAAATGACTGTTTGAAGTTACAACGGCACCGAAAAAGTGGACTTAGGACTGTCTTTCACACTTACGACCATTGCAGGTATTCAAAATTCAGACGCTTGGCAAATGACTCACGTCTATGACGGTTGCAGCGTCCCCATGGGGGGGGTGTCACATGATCCCCCTTTTGCGACCTTTTGACTGGCAAAGTTCAGATTCACTTAACCACCACGTTACTAGCTGAAGAACTGCAGGGATGCTCTTAACAGCCACGGCAAGGAAAGTCGTAAAATGGGGGGAAAACTCACTGAGCAAACGTCTCGTTTAGCGACATGAATTTTAGGCTCAATTGTGGCCTTAAGTATCACGAGCGACCCATAAGAATTATGACAGGAGGAGAGGATGGGCCGACTGAGATCTAACCCTCCATGTTGGGAACGAGGGTAGCTGGGAAGTTACCACAGATTTGTTATTCCGGATCTATTCTTCACCCCTTCAAAGGTTGCCTGTGGCGTTACATCAGGGCCAGCATGTCTCTCTCCGGTTACTTGCCTCCTCTCTGCGACCCCAAAGACGGACATCTCCTAATGGACGGTGGTTATATCAACAACCTCCCAGGTACTCGGGGGATTCCTGTTCCTTTGACATGGGATTCTTGTCCGTCCATGAATTCCTGCAGCTTCACATCCAGGAAAAGCCAAATGGACAGGTATAGGATAGGTGGTACCTGGACCAACAGTAGCAGTTGTGAGAGGGATCTTGGAATCCTAGCGTTGTGGCCTGTCGGCCACCGGCCCCTCCAACAGCCGAATCAGAGGAGGAGGAGGAGGAAGAGGAGTGGGAGTCAGGATCAGCATCAAAGCAACCTGAGAGGTCCGAGGGGGAAGAGGGAATGGAGCTGTCAAAGAGAGAGAGAGGGAGGGAGGGAGGGAGAGAGAGGGAGAGGCAGAGGCAGAGCCTGGGCTGTCTGTCAGCCCTCAGATGGAGAGTCAACAGCCCCCAGGTCTGGAGGTGGCTGATGAGGAGGAGGAGGAGGAACAGCTGGGTCCAGTGCCTGATGCAAGGATGTGCAGAAAGCAGAGGAGAGGAGAGCAGTGGAAATCTATGGGCCGGTCCTCGGGACGAAAGAGCCACTGCTGCTAGCGAAGCCCCACCCTAGCTATGGGGATAAAGATCTCAGAGCTCCGAGGGGGAAGAGGGAATGGGACCGGAGAGAGAGAGAGAGAGAGAGGGAGGGAGGGAGGCAGAGCCTGGGCTGTCTGTCAGCCCTCAGATGGAGAGTCAACAGCCCCCAGGTCTGGAGGTGGCTGATGAGGAGGAGGAGGAGGAACAGCTGGGTCCAGTGCCTGATGCACGGATGTGCAGAAAGCAGAGGAGAGGAGAGCAGTAGAAATCTATGGGCCGGTCCTCGGGACGAAAGAGCCACCGCTGCTAGCTCTGGGGATAAAAGGTGGAGATGAGTAGATGTGGCAGACAACTATTCATCTTACAGACGGACGGACTTGTTAGCCTGCGGTGAGAGAGAAACTTTTTGTCGGAGCTGCCGGCGCTCCTAATAAAGGAATCTTTGAGTTCACTTCAGAGGATTTGTCGTGTTTGGGGAGCTGGGTCAGAACACCTAGCGGACAACGACTTCAGTTCTAGGTTGCATCAACACAAGGATAACATCAACATCACGTGAAGTGTTAGTACCGGGGTCTCCTGCCTGAGCAGGAGGTCGGACTAGAAGACCTCCAAGGTCCCTTCCAACTCTCTCTCTCTCATTCTGTGTTCTGTCCCAACTTCCCGCTGTGTTTGTGAAGGACTTCTTGTCGCTTTTTCTTGCTCCCTTCCCCCGCTGCGAAATAGACGAGGCCAAGAAGGGAAAATCCTTCATCCAAGGACATCCAGTCCCTCACACGGCTGGAAGCGGATTTGAATCCGGCTTTTGTCAGTTTGGTCTCCCGGCACTTTCTCGACGTCCACCGTGTTCAACCGTCCTCTATTGAAAAAAGAGGAGCAAACAAAAACTCTCGGTCGGCGCCAGCCAGCCGAAGCGCGATTGTTGTTTCTTTGAGGCGGAGTGGCATTGTGCGGAGAGCGGATTTGAAAACCGAGCCGCTAAATCTCTCGCTCCATCAACCAGCCGGGAACTAAAATGGCATTTTGTCGTGGCTGCGCTCTCCGGGCCTCTTTCAAATTTCTTTCTCGCTTTCCCTTGTCTTCTCACCCTCGCCTCCCTGAGGGGAACGCTGAGTCACTTCTCCCTTACAAAGAGCCTTTTCTTCCTTTTCAGGCCTGGGTTTCAATGGGGAACAGCAGGAACATGGAGGCCTCATAAATTGGTACCTGAATTGTGCTCGGAGGACTAGAAATTGGGAGAGTTTGGAGAAAGGAACTTTTTCCTGGCCGGCCCAGAGTCTTGTTTGAAATATTTGGTCTGGAGGAATTTAATTTTAGACCAGTTTGGTCTAATGGGGGAGGCGGTGGCTCAGGGGCTAAGACTCTGAGTTTGTCGATCGACAGGTCGGCAGTTCAACGGTTTGAATCCCTAGCGCCGCGTAAACGGGGTGAGCTCCCGTGACTTGTCCCAGCTTCTGCCAACCTAGCAGTTCGAAAGCAGGTAAAAATGCAAGTAGAAAAAATAGGGACCACCTTTGGTGGGAAGGGAACAACGTTCCGTACACCTTTGGCATTGAGTCATGCCGGCCACAGGACCACGGAGATGTCTTCGGACAGCGCTGGCTCTTCGGCTTTGAAACGGAGATGAGCACCGCCCCCTAGAGTCGGGAACGACTAGCACATACGTGTGAGGGGAACCTTTACCTTTTACCTTGCTCTAATGATTGAGACACCAGGAGAAAAAGTGGGAGACTAACCAAGGAGAGAAGCAATCTAGAACTAAAGAGAAGTTTCCTGGCAGTGAGAACAATTAGTCAGTGGAACAGCTTGCCACCAGAAGTTGTGGTTGCTCCATCACTGGAGGTTTTTAAGAAGAGACTGGACTTTTCTGGGATGGCACAGGGCCGGAATGGTGAACCTATGGCACATGTGCTGGAAGTGGCACACAGAGCCATCTATCCGGGCACACCAGCCGTTGCCTGTTGCTCTTCTGGGTTCTGGTGTGCAAATGCGCTGCCCCCCATGCGCGCACACACTCAGTGCCGAAAAGGTTCGTCAACACTGGCATAGGGTCTCTTGCTTGAGCAGGGGGTTGGACTAAAATAGGGGTCAGCAACCCACAGCTCTGGAGCCGCATGTGGCTCTTTCATTCCTCTGCTGTAGCTCCCTGTTGCCGGTCGGCTCCATGATTGATAGGGCTTTCGGTTAGGACAGGTAGAGGAAAAAGGACACCGCGCTAGGAGGAGACTCTATGGTGGGGGAACTGGACTTCCGGTCGGCTCCAGAATTGAGCGGGGCTTCCGGTTAGGACCTTTGTGGCTCTGAGTGTTTAAGGTTGCCGACCCCTGGATTAGAAGACCTCCACGGTTCCTCCCAACTCTGCGATTCTTTTCATCAGTGGTACAACTTGCCTTTAGAAGTTGTGGGTGCTCCATTCACTGGAAGTTTTCAAGGACGGCCACCTGTCTGACATGGTGTAGATAGGGTCTCCTGGCTGAGCAAGGGGTTGGACTAGAAGACCTCTGAGGTTCCCTTCCAACTTCCAACTCCCTTCTTCTGCTTCTTCCTGACAGCGGACGTTGCAAGATCCATGGGAGCCAAGATCGTCATCGCCATCGACGTGGGCAGCCGAGACGAGACGGACCTCACCAATTACGGAGACGCGCTATCCGGCTGGTGGCTGCTGTGGAAACGGTGGAACCCCTTAGTGGAGAAAGTGAAGGTGAGGTGGTTAAAGGTCGAGGACTAGCTGCAGTGGCTGGTGAAGGGAGGCTGCGCAAAGGCAGGTTGACTTCCCCCCGTTGGCACTAAGCTGGTCCTCTACTTACAACCCCTTTCGTTTAGTGACTGCTCAAAGTTACAACAGCGCCGAAAAAGACCAGTCCTCGCATTTACGACCACTACAACATTCCCCGCGAATCACGTGAAAATTCAGGCGCTTGGCAACCGGATTGTATTTTATGACGGCTGCAGCGTCCCGGGGTTGCGTGGTCTCCATTTGCTACCATCCCAACCGTGTTTGCTTAACACTTTCATGTTTCGTTTAATGACCGCACTGATTTGCTTAACAACTGTGGCCAAAAAAACCCCCCATCTTGTAACCTCCCGAGCAACTCACTTAACAACCGTCTTTGCTTAGGTACGGAAATTCTGCTCCCCATTGTTGTCGTAAATTGAGGACTAAGTGCAATGATATCTCTCTTTCTTTTTTTCTCTCTCTCTCTCTCTCTTTCTCTTTCTCTTCTTTTTCTTTCTCTTTCCCTTTCCCTCTCTCTCTTTCTTTCTCTCTCTCTCTCTCTTTCTCTTTCTCATTCCCTCTCCCTCTCTCTCTCTTTCTCTTTCCCTCTCCCTCTCTCTCTCTTTCTCTCTCTCTTTCTCTTTCTCTCTCTTTCTCTCTCTCTCTTTCTCTCTCTCTCGTTCTCTCTCTTTTTCTCTCTCTTTCTCTCTCTCTCTCTCTCTCTCTCTCTCTCTCTCTCTCTTTCTTTCTCT
Source organism: Pantherophis guttatus (assembly GCF_059756535.1). Classification (NCBI taxonomy): domain Eukaryota; kingdom Metazoa; phylum Chordata; class Lepidosauria; order Squamata; family Colubridae; genus Pantherophis; species Pantherophis guttatus. The sequence continues at coordinate 15,039,987 of NC_142078.1, read as the reverse complement.
CTTTCTCTCTCTCTCTCTTTTGGGCAGGTGCTGAACATGGCCGAGATCCAGACTCGGCTGGCCTACGTCTGTTGCGTCCGGCAGTTGGAGATGGTCAAGAGCAGCGACTATTGCGAATATATCCGCCCGCCCATAGATCGCTACGGGACGCTGGACTTTGGGAAATTCGATGAAATCTGTGTGCGTTGCGGGGCTGGGAGGGACAGCAAAGGGAATGAAGTTGCGGAGGGAAGATACACGGCTGGCAAGGGAGGTGGCATTCAAAGCACCAGCCCAGGTTCAAAATTGCTGTTGTTTTGACACAAGCCAAGTGTCAGAAGTGACTGATTACCCCAAAAGGGGATTATTTGGGCATACGCTGGAAGGGTGGGTGGGGGGGAATGGAGTCCTTTCCCACTGCTTGTTGGGAATCAGAGATCCAGTTTGGGATGGCCGCTGGTGATTGATAGATAGATATTTATTATTATTTATTTATTGAATTTATATTGCTGCCTATTCGCCCATAGCGGCTCAAGGCAGCTTACAGAATATAAAACCACATTTAAAACAATAAAAAGGAACAAAAAGAATCAAATAAATTAAGATAGATAGATAGATAGATAGATAGATAGATAGAGATAGAGATAGAGATAGAGAGAGAGAGAGATAGAGATAGAGATAGAGATAGAGATAGAGAGAGAGAGAGAGAGAGAGAGAGAGAGAGAGAGATAGAGATAGAGATAGAGATAGAGATAGAGATAGAGATAGAGATAGAGATAGAGATAGAGATAGAGATAGAGATAGAGATAGAGATAGAGATAGATAGAGTAGAGATAGATAGATAGATAAATAGATAGGATAAGATAAGATAGGTAGATGGCTCAGAAGGGTAGATTGATGATAGACGATAGAGAGAGAGAGGATAGATAGATAGATAGATAGATAGATAGATAGATAGATAGATAGACAGACAGATAAATAGATAGATGATAGATAGATAGATAGATAGATAGATAGGAAGATAGATGTTGGATGGATAGATAGACGGATAAACAGATGATGAATAGAGACAGAGATAGATGATGAAGAAGCTACATAGATCGATAATAGAATGGATGGATAGCTAGCTAGATGATAGGATAGAAGATAGGTAGGTAGATAGACAGACAGACAGGTAGATGAGATAGAAGATTAGATAGAGAAATAGAGATTAGATGATATAAATAAGAGAGAAACAGATGATAGATAGATAGATAGATAGATAGATAGATAGATAGATAGATCTTTCTCCTTTCTCTTCTCTCTCTCATTTTGAGTAGCGGCGGACAGATGGATGATATATCATAGACTCATAGGATGCAGGGGCCTCAAGGCAGGAGACCTTAGACCATCCCTGTCCAATGATTGTCCTGTCTTATTTTTGAACACCTCAGGCCTAACTCACTCATGCACCCACATTTCTATGAGTTAATTTCCAACCCCCAGCAGCAGGCCAGGTCCCTGGCATTTTCCTTTCTTTCTCCTTCAGGAAGTCGGCTACCAGCACGGGAAGACGGTTTTTAATGTTTGGTGCCGGAGCGGAGTCCTGGAGAAAATGCTGAAGGACCGGCAGGAAGGTTGCCAGTCTAAGCCATCATGCGTGAGTATCCCCTGGCACTGTGTCTGTGTGAGAAGCCAGCTGAACCAAGACCTCCTTTTCGTTTTAAATTTAATTATTTATTTATTTTATTAATGACATTTCTTAGTGCTTAATAAACATCGTGTTATCCGGGTATTTAGTTCATTTAACAATAGTGATTACATTCTTAATCTCTACCCCCTTTCCCCCCCGCCCAAAGATTCTGTGTTTGACAGTATGCCGTGCCTTCTTTCGGTTTAATTTTTTAATTGCAAAATCTCCATTCCCACCCCACTCCAGGGGAAGGATACTGCAAAATCGCCATTCCCACCCCACTCCACGGGAAGGATACTGCAAAATCGCCATTCCCACCCCACTCTGGGGCCAGCCAGTGGTGATATTTGCCAGGTTCTCCGAACTATTCAAAATTTCCTCTACCGGTTCGTCAGAACCTGTCAGAACCTGCTGGATTTCACCCCTGCAGAAGGGGCAACAGCTCATTTTTAATTCTACGGAAATGCAGCCACTCAGTTTGGACAGGGATGCTCTCTCTCGACACAAAATGCTTCCAGTGGACAATTGCAGCGGTCAAACCCTCATAAGCGCCCCCCTCCCCCCGTTGAATTCTTTAAACCCTGGAACGAGACCTTCCTCTCTTCTTCCTCCTTTGTTCGTTGGGCCCCACGCAACTGAAACGCGGGTCGTTCCCCCGTCTTTGGCCTCTCTCTGAACATCTTAGCAATTGCTAAGCAAAAGCTGAGTCATCGCTGTTTTTGGACGTTTGGCCGTAATCTTGAGTAAATGCATCCAATTAAAGTAAGGAAAGTTGTGCTGGCGGTCGCGCTGTGGCACATTGATCCATCCAAGCCCCTTGCGGTTTTGTTCGATCGCGCTCTGCAGCCTAGCTGAATTGTCTCTCTGCCCTCTCTTGAAAGATTGAGGGGGCCCTTCGGCTGGGATTGTTTTTTCTCTCTCTCTCTCTTCTACTTCTCCTACTTCGAGGGTTGGCCTTGTAACCGCCATCACGTAAGGAGGAGGAGTACAGGGACCTCTTTTCGCCCGTTGGGTGCCATAGTCTCCTTCGTCCCTTTTTGAGATTTTTGGGGCGCTAATAGAATATTTGGAGCGCAGGGTTGAAGTGCAGAGTCCTTGGTGCTCTCTAAGCTGGGTGGTTTTCTTGCAGAGGTTTCGTGACCCAACTAGGTAACGTCACCCGTGCTAGAGGGGAGTGGGGTTTGAGAAGGGAAGGAGGAGGAAGAGGACTGCAGGGACCTTGGTGCTCTCAGCTTGATGGCTTTCTTGCAGACATTTCATTACCAAACTAGCTAACGTCATCAGTGTTAGCAAGGAGAGGAAATAGGTCTCAGGAGGGAAGGAGGGAAGGGCTGCTTTCCAGAGGCTAAAGAGGCAGCAGAGCTTGGAATGTCTGGTAGGCAGGAAGAGAGAAAAGTTTTTTTTTTATTTTTAATTTGATTTATATGCCGCCCTTCTCCGGAGACTCAGGGCGGCTTACAATGCGTTAAGCAATAGCCTTCATCCTTTTGTATATTTATACAAAGTCAGCTTATTGCCCCCACAAACTGGGTCCTCATTTAACCTACCTTAGAAAGGAGGGAAGGCTGAGTCAACTTTGAGCCTGGTAAGATTCGAACCTGCAGTAATTGCAGGCAGCTGTGTTAATAACAGGGTGCTTTAAACCACTGTATTATCAAGGCTCTTACTGGTCCCTCCCTCGCAGTTCTCAGAGATATCCACAGTTATCCAGATTGTTGCTTTAGCCTGGCAAGATTGTTGCTTTAGCCTGGCAAGATTCTGTCTGCGGGCGAATGACAATAAAGCTACGACTCAGAAGTAACTCCGCGTGTCTTTGTTTGTTTCTTGGGCCTGAGACCACGCCCGAGATACCCAGCAGTGCTCATTCTTTCTTCCTTTTTTTTCTTTTCCTCCTCTTTCAGTACGTGACATGCCCGACAACCTCTTTCACGGATTTGGCCGAAATCGTCTCCCGAATTGAACCGGTGAAGGCCATTATAGTGGATGGTGAGCAAACCGGAGGGAAGGGGAGGGAGGGAGGGAAGGGAGGGAGGGAGGCCATGATCAGTAAAGGAGAATATTCGTAGCTCAGGGTTGAAATGCACTCTGGTTTTCTTGAGGACGTTTTGTGACCCAAACTGGACAACATCATCGCTGGTCCAGAACTCCACCCAAACGTATAAACGACATCCCTCGTGGTGGACACTGGGGTTAAGTGTCGAACCTATGGCACTGAGTCATATCTGTGGGCTTGCGAGCATTGCCCCAGCTCAGCTCCAATGTGCATGCGCGCACCAGCCAGCTGATTTTCAGGCCTTCTGGACCCATCGGAAGCCAGGAAATGGGCCGTTTCCGGCCTCTGGGGGGATGGGGAAGGCTGTTTTAACCCTCCCCAGGCTCCTAGAAAGCTTCTGGAGCCTGGGGAGGGTGAAAAAACAGGCCTACCGGGCCCATTGTGCCATCGCGTGCCAAAAACGGGGGGGGCCAGGGAGGGGGTTGCACGCGCATGAATGGGGGGAGGGCGGATTGAATTATGGGTGTGAGCACGCACAAGAGAGACCCCCCCCCACGCTCCCCACGCTTTTGGCACGCGACGGCAAAAAGGTTAGCCATCACTGTCCTCTATTACGATCGGGATCGACTTGTGTGTTAGACATACAGATTTCCACACCTGGAACATCAGTTCATTTCATGCGGGTAAGTCCTCGACCTACCACCACAACTGTGCCCAACATTTCTGTCGTTAAGCGAGACATTCTGTCGTCGAGTGAGCTTTGCTGACCGTTTTACGACTTTCCTCGCCACCGTTGTTTAAGGGATTCATCGTGGCCATTGATAAGTCAGTGACCGGGTTGTTAAGTGAATCCGGCTTCCCCGTTGACTTGGCTTCTCAGGTGGTCGCAAAAGGGAGACGCTACAACGGTCATAAATTCAGAGCCAAGCCGCTGAACGTTGACCACGTGACCGTGGGGGATGCTGCAGTGGTCGTAAGTGTGAAAAAACGGTCACTAAACGAACTGCGATAAGTCAAGGGCTACCTGTATTATTTTTTAAAAAACAAACAAACCAAGGATGCTAATATTTTGGATAGTTGCTCCTATTTCATTCGCTAGAAGAAGCCGGTGGCCCTACAGGCAACCCAGTATGAGGATGCCAGTTTAGCGTTCTCCTTCCGATCTTGATCCTGGCTTAAAACAAACCGACTTTTCTCCCGTTCAGACGAATCCGACTACCAGACCGAATACGAAGAGGAGATCTTTGACATCCAAAAAGATGACTACGTCAATTTCCTGAGTAGCCAGACGGAAGAATATTCTGACTCCGTAAATATAACCGTATAACTTTTGGGGTTTCCTGTCAGCTCCCCCCCCCCAATTTCTCACCCCCGGGAGTGGGAGTCATCTAGTTTGATTTAAGAAGGGTTGAATATTAGATCTCTTGCAGGTCAAAGAGCCGTAGTCCTTTTCTTTTTCTTTTTCTTTTTTCTTTTTTATTAAAGAGTTTTACAAAAAATTTTACAAATATTTCTCTATCCCCCCCTCCCTTCCTTACCCTCCCCTCCACCCCCCGAACTTCCCGGAACAAAATACAGGGTGTAACAATTAACAATCATATACTAAACTAAGTTTTTCTTTTTCTTTTCTTCTTGTTTACAGTTTTTATTAGTTTACAATATAAAATACAAAAGGACGGAAGCAAATAGTAGGAAAAATAGAGGAAGGGAGAAGGATAGAAAAGAAGGGGGAAATGAAAAATAAAATGACTTCCAGACTCCCTCTGGTGCAGTAGAATAAGGCAGTAACATCCAACCTCAATTTATTTTATTTTATTTTTTTTACTTTTACATGACAGTATTAACTAGCCATTTCTAGAACAACGAATCAGTCTAATCAGTAAAACCTAAAATCAAAGTTTCATTTGGTGCGATTGTAAATTGAGGCACCATATGACCGGTCCTGATTTTAGTTTGGCCTAGTGGCTAAAAACACCAGGCTAGAAAGCAGGAGATTATGAGTTCAAGTCCTGCCTTAGGCACGAAAGCCCACTGGGTGACTCTGGGCCCATCACCAGGAGATGGTGAGTTCTAGTCCTGTCTTAGCCATGAAAACCAGTTGGGTGACTTTGGGCCCATCACCAGGAGATGGTGAGTTCTAGTCCCGCCTTAGGCACGAAAGCCAGCTGGGTGACTCTGGGCCAATTACCAGGAGATGATGAGTTCTAGTCCCGTCTTAGCCATGAAAACCAGTTGGGTGACTTTGGGCCAATCACCAGGAGACGGTGAGTTCTAGTCCCGTCTTAGCCATGAAAACCAGTTGGGTGACTTTGGGCCAATCACCAGGAGATGGTGAGTTCTAGTCCCGTCTTAGCCATGAAAACCAGTTGGGTGACTTTGGGCCAATCTGCCTCTCTCAGCCCAACCCACCTCACAAGATTGTTGTTGTGGGGAAAACAGGGGAAAGAAGGTGTGTTGGACATATCCACCGCCTTGAGTTATTTGTAAAAATAATAAAAGGCAGGATACAAATCAGTCGATCGACATGACGCTGGGCAGTCACCAGATTTGTACGGGCCGGAGACACCAAACCATAATATCTCAGAATGCCTCCGCGAGAGGACCCTCCAAAGCCCAATCAAATAAAAATTTCCTCTTTTATCTCCAGCAGGATCAAGAAATCCGGCTGCGAAAACCTACCCGCGGCGACTCCGAAGACAGCCAACTAACAGCATAACAAGACCGACTCTTACAAACCCATCTTGGCCCACCTAGCTTTCTCCTCCCCTCCTCGTTGCCAACTTCCTCAGCAGAGGAGCTGTGGGCGCCTCTCCACTCCCCTCCTCTTCCCATTTCTTGGTCTGAAAACCAAGGTCCCCCCCCCAAAAAGTGATTGGCATCCGCTGATGGACCGTTCCATCTTTGCAAAACTCTCGGCGTCTGCCGAAACTTTGGACGGCGACTTTGGGATCCGGGACTTGCGCGAACCGAGAGGGGAAGGGGGCGAAAGGAATATGGAACCCCTTTGGCACGAATCTGGGTTCGAAGGACGAGGAGGGAAGCGGAGGCCGGACTCTTGGCATTCATTCTTCAGCCCACTCGCCGGCTTTGACCCGGGCACCGGCGTTGCCAAGGGGAACGAAAGGTTTCCCCGGGGGGAATTTGCAGCTAGCGTAGGGGACGAGTTCTGCTCCACAGCTCAAATGTTGGAGATGGAAGCCATCTGCCAAGGGATGGGGGTGTGTGGGGAGTCGTGATGACAACAGCAGTGACTTTCACACAAACATCCGTTCGAACGACGCTGCTGAGGCTGCCGAACGCACTTTCTTGGGTTCCTGCAAGAGGCTGTTTTTTTTTTGTGTGTGTGTGTGTGTTTTTTTTAAAACCTTCCTAAAAACTTCACCGGAAAACCTTCAACTTATTTATACCGGCATCCCTTTCAGTTCATGCTCGCCTCTCTGCCCAAAAAACGGAGCTGTGTTATTATACTGCCAAATCTCTCTCTCTCTTTTTTTTCCCCCTCCTCCTCCTCTCCTCAGGGGTTCTTAAAAGAGAATAATAATAATAATAATAAAAAAAAGCTGGAAACCGCATCCTGGCGTCCACTGTGGGTCAAAGGCATCCGTGGGGGCATTCTGCGTTTTGCAAATTGATCCGGAGGAAGGGATGGTATTTGAGGATGGGGGAGGTACTGATCGAGATACCGGAAGTCCTCAACTTACGGCCGCAATGGAGCCCAAAATTGCTGTTGCTAAGCGAGAGAGTTCCTGTGCGTGCGTTTTCCCCATCCTCCCGTTTTACGACCTCGCTCGCCGCAGTCGCTGCAGTTGTTAAGTTAGCCATACGGTTTGGAAGTGAATCTGTCTCCCCCTCCCCCATTGACTTTGTTCGGCGGAAGGTCGCAAAATGGGGATCGCGTGTGACCCCTTCAACCGTCGTAAATACGAGTCAGTTGCCAAGCACCTGAAGTTTGCTCACGTGACCGTGGGGACACTGCAACGGTTATTAAGTGTGTGTGGGGGGGAAAAAAAAACCCCTGGTCCTAAGTCACTATTTTCAGTGCCGTAGCTTTTGAAGGCTGGCTTTTAAACGGACTGTTGTAGGTCAAGGACTAAATTGTTGCGGGGGCAATAGGCTGACTGTAAACTGCTTAGAGACGGATGTAAAAGCACTGTGAAGCGATAGATAATTGCTCTCTCTGTCTCTCCGCCCATCCATCCATCCATCCATCCATCCATCCATCCATCCATCTATCATCTATCTACCTACCTACCTCTATCTATCTATCTATCTATCTATCTATCTATCTATCTATCTATCTATCTATCTATCTATCTATCTATCATCTACCTACCTACCTACCTACCTACCTACCTACCTACCTACCTACCTACCTCTATCTATCTATCTATCTATCTATCTATCTATCTATCTATCTATCATCTATCTATCTATCATCTCTCTCTCTCTCTCTCTCTCTCTCTCTCTATCTATCTATCTATCTATCTATCTATGTAGGTCTTTGGCTATTCGGGTCTTCTCCCACGTAAAATTGGAAGTGTCTTGGCGACGTTTCGACAAAGTCTCATTTGTCATCTTCAGGCTGGTGTTCTCGGCTTCGTGCTTCCAGGAGCAATGTGAGATCCTATCTATCTATCTATCTATCTATCTATCTATCTATCCATCCATCTATCTATCTATCTATCTATCTATCTATCTATCTATCTATCTATCCTACCTACATCTATCTATCTATCTATCTATCTATCTATCTATCTACCTACCTACCTACCTACCTACCTACCTACCTACCTACCTCTGTCTGTCTGTCTGTCTGTCTGTCTGTGTGTCTATCTATCAGCCATGGTGGCACGGAAGTTAGAATGCAGCATTGCAGGCTGACTCTGCCCACTGCCAAGAGTTTGATTCTCACCCGCTCAGGTTGACTCAGCCTTCCGTCCTTCCGAGGTTGGAAAAATGAGGACCTAAATTGTTGCGGGGGGCAATAGGCTGACTCTATAAACCGCTTAGAGAGGGCTGTAAAACCCTGGGAAGTGGTATATAAGTCTTAAGTGCTGTTCCTATCTCTATGGCTTCTCCGTTGAAACTGGGGCGGAGTTCCCTGTTGTAAAAGGAGAGGGGGGTCCTCTTCCATCCTTCTGGCCGCCCGTTGATGGTCAACCAATTCATTATCTCGATTTTTCTGCCTCTTTTGAGATCATGCAAAGTGCAACTGAGGATCCAGCCTGCTAAAACCGGACTTTCAATCTGACATCATGAACAGGCTGGAAACAACATGTGGTGGATATTTGCACAAGGGGGAGTGTTGGGGAAAAAAACAACAACCCACAACAACACCCAACAACCCAGTACTGTGTAGGCAACCCGTTCCTAGAGATGCAATTCGAATGCGGCATTATTATTTTTTTTCCCTTCCTCCGAGAAACAGATGGATCAGTTTGAGGATTGAGAATAGCCCCTCACGCGAAGGCTGGGAAATATATAAATAAGTCTGCTCACGTCTTGAATTGCACTTCTCGGAAAGCGCAGGCAAAAAAACCCCCTTTCTTTAAAAAAAAATATTGAAATTTATTATAACACAATACAGTACAATCAGTCAGACAGTGTTATTTTTTCTACACGGGTTAGATTGATTCTTCTTTTACTTTTCATCGTCATATAACGTAATTTACATACGCATCTTAAGATTTAGATTAACTTTTATCTATTCTTTATTCTATGATCGATCCACCTGTACCAATCATCCCACCCCGTATAATATTCGGAGTCTTCTTTCTCGTTTAATTCTAATGTTAATTTGTTCATTTCGGCACATTCTAGAACCTTCTGAATAATATATTCCTCTGGTGGTGTGTCCTTTCCTTTCCAATATTGGGCCTAGGCTATTCTTGCTGCAGTGAGTATATGTATGATTAGATATCTCTTTTTTTCCCCCTGATGTTTTGTCTTTAGTATTCCCAGGAGAAATGTTTCAGGTATCAATTTGATTTTTTTCATTGGTTGATTTCTTGTAGCCAATTCTGAATTTTTCTCCAATACCTCATTGCTTCGGGACAGGACCACCACATGTGAAAGAAGGTACCTTGGTGACATCCACACTTCCAACATTTGAAAAAAAACCCTTTTCTAACCCCCGTTCAAATTGGTTGTTAAGAGAAGACGAGTTGGTCGTTTCTGCAGAAGGCAATCCAGTCTTTTCGTGTGTTTTTTTTTAAGGCAAAAGGTTCTGCGTTGGGCTGAGAATCCAAGGTAAAAAATAAAATAATAATTTAAAAAAATCTTGGGGCGTGTTTCTAGTCCACAAACGAGATGCTTTTATTATAAAGATCAAGTCGAAGGGCTAAACAGGTTTCAACACACAACAGCCAGGTCCATCTCCTTTTCCCCCTCATCCCCACTCTCTTGTGGGCTTTTTGTGCTTATTTTGGCTACTCAACGCATCTTGCCTCGCCTCCAAATTTTGATAAATGAAACGCGAAGGGATAGCTGCTAAAAATAGGAAAGGCTGAATTCGGGGATTGTTTTAAGCTAGCATCCTGTGTGTTACAGCGGACAACTGATGTTTGTGGAAAGGTTTCCTGCTGGCTCCCTTTCCCCCTGCCCCCCACAGATCTGTTGCTTTGGGAGGCAGAGGTAGACTGCTCTTGAACCTGGAGGTTTCACTTAAGTGAAAAGGCAACGCCATCCAAGCAGCGTAGTTTCTCCTTTAAGGCCAGAGAGTTATAAAATGGCTTCAACCACCTCATCCATCTTTATAGGAACCGGGTTTTGCCCGTTTCCTGGTTTGTCGGTGGGTAAAAATACTTTCTCTCCCATCTCACACGCCTCTCTTCTGTTTCCTGGGGTTGCTGCAAGAAACTTTTGCCAATAGGTCTCTTAATGGAGAGCCCGTTTGGGGTATCAGTTAAGGCAGTGGTCCCCAACCTTTTTATCGCCGCGGCCCGCTGAGCGCGCGCAGGGGTGGGGCCACGGCCCAGGAGCTTTTGCGCACGGCCCAGGAGCCTTTGCGCTGCAGCGTTCATGTCCCCCGGCCGCTGCGTGGACCGGTGCCAGGTACTCCACGGCCCGACACCGGTCCGTGGACCGGGGGTTGGGGACCACTGAGTTAAGGCATCAGACTCAAAACCAGGAGACTGGGAATTCTAGTCTCACTTTAGGCTTGAAAGCTGGCTGGATAACTTTGAGCCAATCACCAGGAGAGGGTGAGTTCTAGTCCCACCTTTGTCATGAAAGTTGGCTTATTGTCTTTGAGCCAGTCACCAGGAGACGGTGAGTTCTAGTCCCGCCTTAGGCTTAAAAATTGGCTGGGTGACTTTGGCCGAATCACCAGGAGACGGTGAGTTCTAGTCCTGCCTTTGATGTGAAAGTTGGCTGGGTGTCTTTGAGCCAGTCACCAGGAGACAGTGAGTTCTAGTCCTGCTTTTGACATGTAAGATAGCTGAGTGACTTTGGCCCAATCACCAGGAGACGGTGAGTTCTAGTCCTGCTTTTGACATGTAAGATAGCTGAGTGACTTTGGCCCAATCACCAGGAGACGGTGAGTTCTAGTCCTGCTTTTGACATGTAAGATAGCTGAGTGACTTTGGCCCAATCACCAGGAGACGGTGAGTTCTAGTCCTGCCTTTGATGTGAAAGTTGGCTGGGTGTCTTTGAGCCAGTCACCAGGAGACAGTGAGTTCTAAGTCCTGCTTTTGACATGTAAGATAGCTGAGTGACTTTGGCCCAATCACCAGGAGACGGTGAATTCTAGTCCAGCCTTTGACATGAAAGTTGGTTGGGTGTCTTTGAGCCAGTCACCAGGAGACAGTGAGTTCTAGTCCTGCTTTTGACATGTAAGATAGCTGAGTGACTTTGGCCCAATCACCAGGAGACGGTGAGTTCTAGTCCTTCCTTTGACGTGAAAGTTGACTGGGTGTCTTTGAGCCAGTCACCAGGAGACGGTGAGTTCTAGTCCTGCCTTAGGCATGAAGCCAACAAAATGACCTTGAGCCGGTCTCTCTCTCTCAGCCCTAGGAAGCAGACAATGGCAAACCGCTTCTGAAAATCCTTGCCTAGAAAACCGCAAGGACTTGTCCGGGCCATCTCAGGTGCCGATGCTGTCTCAAAGGCGCACGGTATCACAATTATTGTGTCCCACCTCCCTTAGACAGCAGAAAGAATCCATAGAAGCTGGAAAAAAAAAGAGAACCAAGGGCAAAATATTGGAAATGGAGTCTGGAAAGATGGATGGCAGGATTCTTGTATAGGGTGTGTGTATGTGAGGGGGGGGGGACACCCGTCTTAGCAGAAAACCACCAGACTGATAATATTCTTGCCTTCAGCAATAGCTCAACGGGAACAAAGAGTAATGCGAAATTGGTGAGCCATCAAAGAGATTTTTAAAGACGGCGAGAGAAGGAGCGACCTTTGAAATAGAAAGCAGCGGTGAGCATCCATCTCTCTCTGGATTTTTAAACCCTCTTTTCCCCTGTCGGCCTTTCAGCCTCAGTTTCCAGTTCTGTAAAATGGCCAGTCTAGTGAAGAGAAAGACCAGGGGAGACGTGATAGCAAGTCTTCCAATATTTGAGGGGCTGCCACAGAGAGGAGGAAGGGGGGGGGGTGTCAAGCTATTTTCCAAAGCACCGGAAGGCCAGACAAGAAATAATTTTTTCTACTTGGGCTACAGGGTTTTTCAATTGACTTAAGAGGTTTTGGGAAGGCTTCAATCAGTTTGTGTACGGCTGTATAGCTGTATACAGTTGGTTGTTTCTCTGAGATGGTTTTTTTTAAAATATAAAATGTTTTTTATTATTATTTCTCACAAACATACAACCTCTTAGCCATTATTAATCATACATATTATCTTTTGACTTTCATATGAGTTCATTCTTCATCCTAAAGATTTAAAAGTATACTCGGGATTGCTCTTCTACCATTCTGTATCTCTCTTATTTCACAACAACCCTTCCTCCCTTCATCTCTCCTTTTCAGCTTTCTTCTTTCCTCCTCTCCTTCCCCTTCCTTTTCCCCACGCCTCCCCTCTTCCTCTCTTCCTACTCTTGTTTCCCCTCCCTCTCTTCCTCTCCTTTTCCCTTCCTCCTCTCTCTCTCCTTTCCTCTCCTTCTCCCCTCTTTCCCTTCCCTTCCACCTTCTCTCCTTTTCAGCTTTCTTCTTTCCTCCTCTCCTTCCCCTTCCTTTCCCCCACTCCTCCCCTCTTCCTCTCTTCCTACTCTTGTTTCCCCTCCCTTTCTTCCTCTCCTTTTCCCTTCCTCCTCTCTCTCTCCTTTCCTCTCCTTCTCCCCTTTCCCTTCCCTTCCACCTTCTCTCCTTTTCAGCTTTCTTTCCTCCTCTCCTTCCCCTTCCTTTCCCCCACTCCTCCCCTCTTCCTCTCTTCCTACTCTTGTTTCCCCTCCCTTTCTTCCTCTCCTTTTCCCTTCCTCCTCTCTCTCTCTCCTTTCCTCTCCTTCTCCCCTCTTTCCCTTCACTTCCACCTTCTCTCCTTTTCAGCTTTCTTCTTTCCTCCTCTCCTTCCCCTTCCTTTCCCCCACTCCTCTCCTCTTCCTCTCTTCCTACTCTTATTTCCCCTCCCTTTCTTCCTCTCCTTTTCCCTTCCTCCTCTCTCTCTCCTTTCCTCTCCTTCTCCCCTCTTTCCCTTCCCTTCCACCTTCTCTCCTTTTCAGCTTTCTTCTTTCCTCCTCTCCTTCCCCTTCCTTTCCCCCACTCCTCCCCTCTTCCTCTCTTCCTACTCTTATTTCCCCTCCCTTTCTTCCTCTCCTTTTCCCTTCCTCCTCTCTCTCTCCTTTCCTCTCCTTCTCCCCTCTTTCCCTTCCCTTCCACCTTCTCTCCTTTTCAGCTTTCTTTCCTCCTCTTCTTCCCCTTCCTTTCCCCCACACCTCCCCTCTTCCTCTCTTCCTACTCTTATTTCCCCTCCCTTTCTTCCTCTCCTTTTCCCTTCCTCCTCTCTATCTCTCCTTTCCTCTCCTTCTCCCCTCTTTCCCTTCCCTTCCACCTTCTCTTCTTTTCAGCTTTCTTTCCTCCTCTCCTTCCCCTTCCTTTCCCCCACTCCTCCCCTCTTCCTCTCTTCCTACTCTTATTTCCCCTCCCTTTCTTCCTCTCCTTTTCCCTTCCTCCTCTCTATCTCTCCTTTCCTCTCCTTCTCCCCTCTTTCCCTTCCCTTCCACCTTCTCTCCTTTTCAGCTTTCTTCTTTCCTCCTCTCCTTCCCCTTCCTTTCCCCCACTCCTCTCCTCTTCCTCTCTTCCTACTCTTATTTCCCCTCCCTTTCTTCCTCTCCTTTTCCCTTCCTCCTCTCTCTCTCCTTTCCTCTCCTTCTCCCCTCTTTCCCTTCCCTTCCACCTTCTCTCCTTTTCAGCTTTCTTCTTTCCTCCTCTCCTTCCCCTTCCTTTCCCCCACTCCTCCCCTCTTCCTCTCTTCCTACTCTTATTTCCCCTCCCTTTCTTCCTCTCCTTTTCCCTTCCTCCTCTCTCTCTCCTTTCCTCTCCTTCTCCCCTCTTTCCCTTCCCTTCCACCTTCTCTCCTTTTCAGCTTTCTTCTTTCCTCCTCTCCTTCCCCTTCCTTTCCCCCACTCCTCCCCTCTTCCTCTCTTCCTACTCTTATTTCCCCTCCCTTTCTTCCTCTCCTTTTCCCTTCCTCCTCTCTATCTCTCCTTTCCTCTCCTTCTCCCCTCTTTCCCTTCCCTTCCACCTTCTCTCCTTTTCAGCTTTCTTCTTTCCTCCTCTCCTTCCCCTTCCTTTCCCCCACTCCTCCCCTCTTCCTCTCTTCCTACTCTTATTTCCCCTCCCTTTCTTCCTCTCCTTTTCCCTTCCTCCTCTCTATCTCTCCTTTCCTCTCCTTCTCCCCTCTTTCCCTTCCCTTCCACCTTCTCTCCTTTTCAGCTTTCTTCTTTCCTCCTCTCCTTCCCCTTCCTTTCCCCCACTCCTCCCCTCTTCCTCTCTTCCTACTCTTGTTTCCCCTCCCTTTCTTCCTCTCCTTTTCCCTTCCTCCTCTCTCTCTCTCCTTTCCTCTCCTTCTCCCCTCTTTCCCTTCCCTTCCACCTTCTCTTCTTTTCAGCTTTCTTCTTTCCTCCTCTCCTTCCCCTTCCTTTCCCCCACTCCTCCCCTCTTCCTCTCTTCCTACTCTTGTTTCCCCTCCCTTTCTTCCTCTCCTTTTCCCTTCCTCCTCTCTCTCTCTCCTTTCCTTCTCCCCTCTTTCCCTTCACTTCCACCTTCTCTCCTTTTCAGCTTTCTTCTTTCCTCCTCTTCTTCCCCTTCCTTTCCCCCACACCTCCCCTCTTCCTCTCTTCCTACTCTTATTTCCCCTCCCTTTCTTCCTCCCCTTTTCCTTTTCTCTCTCTCCTTTCCTCTCTTCTCCCCTCTTCTTCCTATCTGTCCCTCTACTCCTCCTCTCTCCATTCCCCCTCCATTGTTGGGTTTATTTTCAATTCAATATGAAGGATTGAATTCAATAGGAGCCTGGATAGCTCAACAGACAGAGCACTGTAATTTAACCCCAGCTGTCTGCAATTAAAGTAAGATCGAATCCCGCCAGGCTCAAGGTTGACTCAGCCTTCCATCCTTTCTAAGGTAGGTAAATTGAGGACCCAGTTTGTGGGGGCAATAAGCTGACTTTGTATAAAATATACAAAAGTATGAAGGCTATTCTATTTTGCTGGTTACACTCTCTCAGATGGTTTTGATGTAGGGCAATGTTATCCTTTTCCAGTTGGTTGTGAATATATATATATATATATATATATATATATATATATATATATATATATATATATATATATATATATATTTGCTCAAGTTGTGGGTGGGTAGCGAATACATAGCAACCTTGCGATGGTGTTAGAACCACAGTATGAATTCCGGATTGGCATTACCTGCAACTGTTTCAGGACAGTTGCAGAATGTACAGCCACAGGAAGGACAAAACGTCCCCGAGAGTGGACAATCCATTCTCCAGCACCAAAAATTTTGAGACTTTTGAGATGTTCCGTCTTTGAAACAAGATTGTCCCCCATTATGTTAACACCTTTCCAAGGACAAAAACCAGGCCATCCAACTACTAAACAGAAGACAGAGACCCACCAAGAGAAAGCTAGTGGTTGGTGGCACAGGACCACTTTCTTTCGGTGTGGCCCCCCGGCGTGGTCTCTTCCTCCCACCCAGTACCGAATCTCCAGCATGGAGAGTCTTCTTCTCCAACCTTTCAACCTTGTGTCAAGACTGTTGGCAAAAGCGATACAGTCTGGGATTTGGGTGTGTGATGGGGGCTCCCTTGCCCATCCTTAGTGATGCAGGCAATTCAACAGATTGAAGGGACCTTATAGGTCATCTAGTCCAACCCCTCCTAAGCTGGAGACCCTACACCATTTCTGACAGTCCAATCTCTTCTTGAAAGCCTCCAGCGATGAAGCTCCCACAACTTCCGAAGGCAACTTCTGTTCCATGGGGTCGATTGCTCTCACCTTCGGGGGAAATTCCTCCTTATTTCCAGGTTGAAGCTCTCCTTGATCCGTTTCCATCCATGATTGTTCCTTGTCTGGCTTTTGGAAAGCAGCTTGTTCCCCCCCCCGCCCCCCAATTCCACCTCTCTGTGGGCAGCCCCCTCAAACTTGCAACGGATGGATCGCTGGCTTGCTCCATCCAAGCTCCGGAGCGCACGGAGAAGGAGGCAAAGGACAGCTGCGCTCCGGTCCTGCTGGCCTGGAGGGGGGGGGCGGTCACCCCCCAAATATAGGCATGCCGGCGCACGCCCTTCCTGAGCTCCTCCTCCCCCCTCTTCCCCCCCACAGCTTCTCGCCGGTGGCGGAGGAGCCGCAGTCAATGAGCAGCCGCCGTGCGCGCCGAGGGGCGGCCGACTAGATGCGGCTCCTCCTCCAGCGCTCCTCGGCAGATCCGCCTGGCAGGGGAGGAGGAGGAGGAGGAGGAGAAGGAGGAGGACCCGGGGCTCGGTCGGCGGAGGCAGCAGCGGCGACTGCAGCCCGGCCCCGGCGGGGTGGAGGGCACCACCAGCATGGGCGGCGGCTGAGCGGCACGGCGGCGATGAGCCAGGAGGACCATGGGCACCGCCGTCTCCAAACGCCGCTCGCTCCGCAACGAGGCCGTGGCATCGGTGGCGGCCAAAGTCAGGTGAGCGACCGGCTCTCTGCTCCGCGGGGGAAAAGTGGGGGTGGGTGGGCGGGTGGGAGGGGGAGATCGGGGTGCGGGGAACGGATGAGGGGGTGTGTGCCCCCCAAAAGGAAGCCGGCGGGGGGCGCAAAAAAGCGTTAAAAAAAAAAAAAAGGAAAAAGGCTGCGCGTAAAAAAAAAAAAAGCCGGCAGGAGCCGCAGCTGCGGAACGGGGCGACGGAGCCGCACACTCGAAAAAGCCGGAGCCCGGGAATCTGGGTGGGAGAAACCGGGGCTGGGGGCTTACGGAGGGGGGGGCTGCAAAAGGAGAAGCCCCGGGATGGAGGAACGGCAGCGGCGGTAGGAAAAGGAGCCCGCGGCGGGCGAGGGCGTTCTCCCGGTTGCTACGGGGGTAGTAAAGGAGGAAAGGAGCGACGTGCAGCGCTTGTGCTTTTGCGCTTCGGGTCGAGCTGGCAATCCGCAGCTAGGGAAGGTGGGGATGTTTGAGAGGTGTGGAGGGGGGGCGGGGGGCGTCGGAGGCGGTTCGCCTTGGTGGGGTTGCGGGAAGCCCCCCAACCTAAACCCAAAACCCAGCATCTCTCAGGCTCCAGTTAAGCGCTGGGTGCGGATTTGTGCCGGCGACGCCAATCCTTTGTAGGGCTCACACATATACCACGCTTGGCTAACCCGGGCGGGCACCCCAAACCTTTAGCAGAGGGGTACTATCCGCTGTTTCCTTTTAACCAACCCCCTCGCCCCCAGATCTAGCTGCACCCCCGGGCTGAGTTGGGGAAGGCTGAAGGGAGCCCTTGTGTTGTGAGTTTCTGCTGAGCTTTGCGGGCTTCTGCTGAATCCGTTCGCCCTGGAGCCTTCTCGTGCGTCTTCCCGGGTTGCTAAAACTCTGTGCCGTTGAAGGCGAAGTCTTGGATTCAGGATCCAGCCGCGATTGGAGAGAGAAGGGGGGGGAGGGAGGGAGGGAGGGAGAGAGAGAAGGAAAGGGAAGGAAAGGAAAAGAAAGTGGAAAGGAAAGTAGAAAGGAAAAGGAAAAGGAAAGGGAAGTGGAAAGGAAAGGAAAAGAAAGGAAAGAAGGAAAGTGGAAAGGAAAGGAAGGGAAGGGAAGGGAAGGGAAGGACAGGAAAGGAAAGTGGAAAGAAAAGGAAAAAGGAAAGGAAGGAAAGGAAAGGAAGTGAAGGGAAAGAAAAGGAAGGGAAGGGAAGTGGAAAGGAAAGTGGAAAGGAAAGAGGAAAGGAAAGGAAAAAGGAAAGAAAGGGAAAGAAAGGAAAGGGAAAGGAAAGGAAGGGAAGGAAAAGAAAAGAAAGTGGAAAGGAAAGGAAAGGAAGGGAGGGGAGGGGAAGGAGCAAAAAGGGAAGGGAAGGAAAGAAGGAAAGGAAAGGAAGAAAGAGGAAGGGAAGAGAAGGGGGAGGGAATGGGGAGGGAGGAGGGGGAGGGAGGGGAGGGGAAGAGGGGGAAGGGAAGAGAAAGAGGGAAGGAAAGAGGAAGGAAGGAAGGAGTTTGATTACTAAGGCACATGTCAGCCCTGTGAGCACGACATCAAGACATCTTAAGAAAGAAAGAGAGACTTTAAAAAAAAAAAAAACCCCAAACAAACCCCAAACTTTTCCATACCGGCCAGCCCAGAAGCCGCCGCTGCTCTATATTTTCAGCCCGGCTGTCGCTTCGCATTGGGTCGAAATAGCAGCTGACGTGAGGTGCGAAGCACTTGGCAAGCTGCCCGTCTCCTGTTGGAACATTTGTGGCAAAGCTCCAGGGAGCCCCTGCTTTACTCCTTGCGAACTTCCAACTTGGTGAATGCAGCATGGAGCCGCAGTGTTGGCTGTGCAGTTGTGACATCTCTGTCCAAGGCCTCAATCTGCCTTGTCCTATGCGGTCTTTGGTCCTCCTCCTTCTGAAGAAGAAGTTCCCTGTCACTTTCTTGACCCCTGGCTCTAAGGGGGCGAGGCGTGACCTCCAAACTGCATGCACCCCCAAATCCTCAGATTGTCCCCCGAGAATAGATCCGCTTGTCCAGAGAAAAGGGGAGGGAGGTCCTGTTTAGGGGTGACCCCCCCCAACCAGGCCAGACAGGTAAGAGCGTCCATGAAAATCTTCAGGAGTGAATTATTGGAGCAGGCGTGGGGAAAAAGGGAAAGTTATTCAAATTGGTGTTTTACACGCTCAGTGAGTGTGCAATTGGCCTTGGATTTCTTTTGCGGGACGATGTAGAGAATTTGGGCAACTCATTTGCAGAGGTACCTTTTCTGTCCTGGAGGCTTGAGTTTAATTCCTATATAGAATTAACTTGCAATCTTTGGGATGTTTTCAGGATTTGAGGAGGGTCTTCCTGGATTTAACTGTGATTTGAGGCTGATTCCTACTTTTGCTGTGCCTCTCAAACCGAACTGAGAGAGCTTCAGTTTCTCAAGCGCAGAATTTGGCATCTGATGCGCTAAGAGAACAGGCTTTCGGGCTCCAAAGCGTCTAGTCCTCATTGTTCAGAATGTGCAAACAATGTGGGTGGCGCTTGTTGAATTATCAGAAGTGATGTGAGAGGGTGTGTGTGCATATGTGTTTGTGTGTGTGTGGTAGACCTCTTTGTTTTTCTCAGAATCAATGTAAAGAACCACAGGTAGTCTTCAATTTGGAATCATAGATAGATAGATAGATAGATAGATAGATAGATAGATAGATAAGATAAGATAAGTAGATGGCTCAGAAGGATAGATTGATGATAGACAATAGAGAGACAGACAGACAGACAGACAGACAGACAGACAGACAGATAGATAAATAGATAAATAGATAGATAGAAAGATGATAGACAGATAGACACATAGGAAGAGAATAACAGAGTTAGAAGGGACTGGAGGATGGATGGATGGATGGATGGATGGATGGATGGATGGATGGATAGATAGAGAGATAGACAGATAGATAAGATAAGTAGATGGCTCAGAAGGATAGATTGATGATAGATGAGAGAGAGAGAGAGAGAGAGATAAATAGATAGATAGAAAGATGATAGACAGATAGACAGACACATAGGAAGAGAATAACAGAGTTAGAAGGGACTGGAGGATGGATGGATGGATGGATAGATAGAGAGATAAGATAAGATAAGATACGTAGATGGCTCAGAAGGATAGATTGATGATAGACGAGAGAGAGAGAGAGAGAGAGAGAGATGATAGACAGACAGACAGACAGACAGACAGACACATAGGAACAGAATAACAGAGTTAGAAGGGACTTTGGAGGATGGATAGATAGATAGATAGATAGACAGATAGACAGATAGATAGATAGATAGCAATAAGAGTTATATACCTCTTCACAGTGCTTTGCAGCCCTAAGTGGTTTGCCCTCAACAATCCAAGTCCTCATTTTACTGACCTTGGAAAGATGGAAGGCTGAATCAACCTTGAGCCAGTCAGGATTTAACTCCAGATGTCAGATGGATGGATAGATAGATAGATAGATAGATAGGTAGGTAGGTAGGTAGGTAGTTAGATAGATAGATAGATAGGTAGGTAGGTAGGTAGGTAGGTAGGTAGGTAGGTAGGTAGAGAGAAGTTCCCTGAAGATGGTTTCCAGAACGAGTCCGAAAAGCTCGGAAGGCAAAACCTCTGGCATTGGCGACCGACCCAGATTGGATCCTGCAACGTTATCCTGAGACACCTCTATTCACCTTCATTTGTGCCTCTCCTACCACCAACGTTCTCCCGTGATTCCTCCCTCCGAGACGCTCTTCTTAAATTTCAGAAGCGTTTAGAAAAAGAACACCTCAACGGGAGACGAAATCCCAGAACGCTTCCGCTTGCCTCCATCCTGCAATTTTGCCAGGTTAAGAAGGAGACGGAAATCACTCTTAATTTCCTATAATTTGGAGATCAGCACTAGTAAGGACACTTCCCTCCGGCTGTAGCCGGGCCTCTCCTTAAGTCTTGATGCCGTTGAAGGGTTGATGGACTCGTTCCTTCGATTTGACAGGGCTGACAGCCAATGAAAAAAAAAACAGAGGTGCTTTTTGTCTCTTAATATAGCAGAAAAAGAACGGTGGCAAGAATTATTCCAATGTTTCCTTGTTCTCTTTTGTGAAGCTGTCCCGCTGCCCATCAAAATTCGGACAACTCCAGATGGCGCACAAAATATCCCTGCCTCCTTTTTGGCTTTTCCTCCTTCTCCCCCACTCCTGCGACAAGGAATCTATCGGCTTGGACTGGTCTGGTGGGAAGGAAATGTTAGCCCAAGGTCACCCAGCTAGAATCTGTGCCTTAAAAAAATCTCTTCGCTCTCTTTGATTTCTATCTGTCCCTTTCCACCACCTTAACCGGATAGGTTTGAAGATCCAAGGGGACCCACTCGGTTTCGGAAAGAGATGGATTCTGCAGACGGAGTGACCTTTTTCTCGGTCGTCTTCCAACTCTGACGAACATCGAAAACAGGGCACTGCTAAAACTGGGGGGGGGTGGTGGATTGGGGGCTCTGAGGATCTTTAGAAGGAAAATCAAAAGCCTGACCGGCTGAAAACAGTTTCTAGTCCTGCCACGAACAATAAAAGTTTGCTGGGAAATAGCATCTCTTGGGATTTTTTTTCCCTCCCCAGTTGCAAAACCCGAGGATCTGTAGAAAAGCACGTACGGCTGTTTTTCTATAAGTCTAAAACAGATTCTTGTCGTCCCGTATATTCGCTTGCTGCTTCTTCGACCGCAAATTATTTAATGCAAGCCAAATATACCGACAGTCGCTGACTTACGAATCACAATTGAGCTCGTTTCTGTTGCTAAGCGAAACATTTGCTCGGTGAATTTTGCCCCGCTTCGCGATCTTTCCAGCTGACCGTTGTTAAGCAAGTCACTGCGGCTGTTAAGTGAGTGACACTGTCATTAAGCGAATCCAGCTTCCCCTTTGACTTGGCGGCGCAAAAGGGGATCGTGTGATTTCCCCCAGGAGACTGCGACTGTCATAAATACGAAGTAGTTGCCAAGCGTCCGAATTTGAATCGCGTGACCAGGGGGAGGCTGCTACGGTCGTAAGTGTGAAACACGGTCTTAATTCACTTCTTTAAAATTGCGATTGTAACTTTGAACGGTCACTAAACGAACGGTTGAAAGTTGAGGACTACCTCTGTCGAACCCCCTTCCTTCTTTCCTAGCTGGGATTTTAGGTTTCCCTCTCATTTTGGAACGCATGTAATCCTCGATTTACGACCACAATTGGGAGCAGAATTTCCGTTCTTAAGCAAGATGGTTACGCGAGTTTGCGGCCAATTTGACGACAATTGTTGTTGTTGTTGTTGTTGCCATGGGTTGTTAAATGGCAGTTTTTAAACGAATCCCGTCTCCCAGTTCGGCTTGGCTTGTCGAGAGCCAGCTAGGAAGATGGCCAATGAGGACGCTGCGACGGTTATAAATGCGAGAGCCAGCCATAAGTCAGTTTATTATTATTTTATGCATTATTACCGCTTTATAAAACCTGAGTGAGGCCACATACACACCCAACCTCCCCGAAATATTGCATCCAGTTTTGGTCAAAAAGACTTTGGACAAAGTTCAGAGAAGAGCAACGAAGATGATTATTAAAGGCTTGGAGATTAAAACATACAAAGAACGGTTGCAGGAACTGGGTATGTCTAGTTTGATGAAAAGAAGGACTAGGGGAGACATGATAGCAGTCTTCCAATATCTCAGGGGCTGCCCCCAAAGAAGAGGCAGTCAAGCTATTCTCCAAAGCACCAGAAGGCAGGACAAGAAGGAACGGATGGAAACTAACTAAGGAGAGAAGCAACTTAGAACTAAGGAGGAATTTCCTAAAAGTGAGAACAATTGAACCAGTGAAATGACTTGCTTTCAGAAGCTCCATCACTGGAGGCTTTCAAGAAGGGACTGGACAACCTTTTGCCTGAAACGTCTAGGTTTTTCCTGCTTGAGCACGGGGATGGACTAGAAGACCTCCAAGGTCCCTTCCAGAGCTGTTGTTCTGTTATTCCCAGGTGCTTCTCTTTCTTTAGGGTTAAAAAGCAAAGCGGGTTGGCCAAACTGGAGATCTCTACGTAGTCCCTGGAGTAAGAGATTCTCAGAAGTTCAATTTGGCATCTCTTGGGGTTCCTCAAGCTCTTTAATTTGATTCCCAGCGCCCCTGAACAATTACTTCCCTCGATGGCTTATTACCTTCTGTGAATTTTTCTTCTCCTTCTTCGTCTTCTTCTTCTTGTTTTGGCTCTTGGTAAACAACCGAACTTGCAAGACGAGTTTAGAGACCAGGAGATGTTTCTCCTCCCAAAAGGGACAGAGAGCCACGCTGGAAGGGAACGAGGGCGAGGTGGACTTTCGAAGTGTGATCAAAAAAGGTGGAGACTCGCCTGAGGTTCAGGATTGTATGGTTTTAACAGATTAACAGAGTCGGAAGGGACCTTATAGGTCATCTAGTCCAACCCCCCGCTCAAGCAGGAGACCCTACCCCATTTAGGATTGCATTGGCTTTTTTAGCTGCCGCTGCACACTGCTGGCTCATAGTTAGCTGGTTGTCCACTAAGAGTCCAAGATCCCTCTCACAGTCACTGCTATTAAGCCTGGTTTCCCCCCCAGTTTATATGTGTGCTTTTGGATTTTCTTATCGAAGTGTAAGACTTTACTTTTCTCTACATTGAATTTCCTTTTGTTAGATAGATAGATCCTTCCTTCCTCTCCCCTTCCCTTTCCCTTCTTCTCCCCCCTCCCTTCCTCTTCCTTCCTTTCCTTTCCTTTCCTTTCCTTTCCTTTCCTTTCCTTTCCTTTCCTTTCCTTTCCTTTCCTTTCCTTTCCTTTCCTTTCCTTTCCTGTCCTTTCCTGTCCTGTCCTGTCCTGTCCTGTCCTGTCCTGTCCTGTCCTTTCCTTTCCTGTCCTGTCTTGTCCTGTCCTGTCCTGTCCTGTCCTGTCCTGTCCTTCCCTCCCCTCTCTTCTCCCCTCTACTTTCTTCTTCTCTTTTCTCTTTTCTTTTCTCTCTCCTCTCCTCTTTCTTCTTTCTTCTTCTCCTTTCTCCCTCTCCCTCTCCTCTCCTCTCTCCTTTCTTCTTCTCTTTTCTCTTTTCTCCTTTCTCCCTCTCCCTCTCCTTTCCTCTCTCCTTTCTTCTTCTCTTTTCTCTTTTCTCTTTTCTCTTTTCTCCTTTCTCCTTTCTCCCTCTCCTCTCTTCCTCTCCCCTCCTCTCTTCTTTCTTCTTTCTTCTTTCTTCTTCTCCTCTCTCCTTTTTCCCTCTCCCTCTCCTCTCCTCTCCTCTCTCCTTTCTTCTTCTCCTTTCTCCTTTCTCCTTTTTCCTTTCTCCTTTCTCCCTCTCCTCTCCTCTCCTCTCCTCTCCTCCCCTTCCCTCTATTAAGGATCAAAAGAAGAGTCTATCAGATCCCATTTCCTTCTTACCTACAAATCCATCCTAGACAAGCTCCATCTACGTGGTCCCTCAAAGCTGAGCCTAATTTGATGGCACGTAGTTAATCCAAAGATACGGCCGGACCGTGGGAACAGGCGGCTCTGGAGAAACCTGTGGTCCTTCCTGGTTTTCCCAATTTGAATAATTTCTCTCTCCCCCCCTCCCTCCCTCCCTCCCTCCCTCTCTTCCCCACAAGAAAATATCTTTAATTTCTCAGCAGAATATATATCACTTGTCAATTTTTCTGCTGGTGTAAGGCCAAGAGCAGCATTAGCAACATTGAACCAGCTGAGTACGCATGCCGGAGAGACAGAGTGGGGGGGGGAGAATGTATAAGGGGGGGGGAGGAATGAAAAATGCAGGCAATTTTTATTTTACGGGGCCACTTTGCATCTCTTTGCAATCTCTTATTAAAATTTCCGTTTGGGAGAGGGGAGGGGGGAAGGCAATGGGATTGGCAGGTAAGCAGTGCCTTGAATTTTGCTGCCGGGATTATTAATAATTTTTTTTCTCTTCCTTCTCTTTCCCTTTGGGCCTTTTGATGTTTGCATTTCCCCACACTGGATTCTTTGAAGAGCGGCGAGGGCTTTTGGGGATTATCTTTCTCAAAACCATCCCGAAGGCAAGAATGGTGCAGGTAAGACCACATACGTTTCCCAAGATTCGTACTGCATTGATTTTACAGGCCCCTTCGCTGCACCTGGAGATTAATCTTAAAAGGTAAAGGTTCCCCTCGCACATACTAGAGTTCCTGACTCTAGGGGGCGGTGCTCATCTCCGTTTCAAAGCCGAAGAGCCAGCGCTGTCCGAAGACGTCTCCGTGGTCATGTGGCCGGCATGACTCAACGCCAAAGGCGCACGGAACGCTCTTACCTTCCCACCAAAGGTGGTCCCTATTTTTCTACTTGCCTTTTTTTTTATGTGCTTTTGAACTGCTAGGTTGGCAGAAGCTGGGACAAGCAACTGCTGAAGTTTCTCAGCAATCGTTTGGGCCACTAGGTTGGGTTGGGTCAACCAAGGATGGTCCTTACCCAGATAGGGAGAAAGTCCCTCAAATCTTGTGTGTTTCTCATCCTGTTTTCAGATCGCTTGTTGGCAGAGTCATATGTCGTGAAGAAGACTCAACCCATGTTGGGTTGGGTCAACCAAGGATGGTCCTTACCCAGATAGGGAGAAAGTCCCCCAAATCTTGTCTTTCTCATCCTGTTTTTAGATCACTTGTTGGCAGAGTCATATGTCGTGAAGAAGACTCAACCCATGTTGGGTTGGGTCAACCAAGATGGTCCTCACCCAGATAGGGAGAAAGTCCCTCAAATCTTGTCTTTCTCATCCTGTTTTCAGATCGCTTGTTGGCAGAGTCCTACGTCGGTCAAGAAGACTCCCCAGAGATCCACGTGGGTGTTCAGAACAAGCGTCGCCTGTCTCTCATTTCTGACGGGAAGTTTCAGCCCACCTTCCCCGAGGAAGCTGGTGAGAAGCTGGCCGGCGAAGGCCCCAAGCCCCGCGTCTACACCATTTCCAGCGAGAGGCCCATGCTCTCGCAGCACCAGAGCGAGAGCATGGAGCTGGTAGTCCTCAAAGGGACAGAGGAAGAAGAAGAGGTGGACGGGGAACGGTCCTTAGGTCAGCCTCTCCACAACGCCGGAAGTTCTCACAACATCAGCCGACAATGCAAGGGCAGTTGGCCAAGTCCCCAGCAAGGCTCGAAAGAGTATCCCACTTGTGCCCAGCTGACGGTGTCATCTCAGCATCCGTTTGATCTAGAACATCACAATCAACACCAACCACACCACCACCACCACCACCACCACCATCATCATCATCAACACCACCAACAAGAACATCAGCACCATCATCAGAACGAAGCTGGTGAGACCGGCTGGCGCAGGAAGAAGCTGGAAAGAATGTATAGCATTGACCGCGTTTCCGGTAGGTGCAATCCTGTTAGGTTGGCTTAATCATGGCCATCTCTTGCTGCAAAGGGGTAGTTGTTGTGGCCCGTATGCGGCCTGTGCAGCTAGTAGCTGATCCCGACAGCGAGGAGGCTGGTGTGGTGCTGCGCCAGCAGCCTATGCAGCTGGCACTCGAGTCGGACAGTGAGGAGGCTGGAGAAGATGTGGTGCCAGAGGCGGGGATTCAATCAGGGCCTTCAGAACCTCCAGAAGCTCCCTTAAGTGAAGAGGACGAAGAGGAGGAGCCTCTTCTCGATGCACGGGCGCGCAGAGCTGCCAAAAGGCAGAAGTGGCTCCTCAGGAGGAGGTCTCCTCGAGAATAAGGCTTGGGGCTAATTGGCCACTCCCTTAACTTATTTAAGGAGGAACACCGACTGAAGCAATTTGCAGGGAACAACTTCGTTCACTCTCCTTCACGTCTTGATCTTAGTTCTTTTATCAGTTACCTGCAAATTGCTTCTGGGCTTTCTGCCAATCCTAGTAAGATTGCAATTATTTATTCTTTGGAGTCTTTGTAGGCTGTTAAGAAAGTTAATTAACAACCTTTGTTTGAAAAGGACTGATTTAATTTAGTAAACTAAGGTTTGTACAGACTTTGTGTGTGCTGCGTTCTTTGGTTCCGTAGATGGGGCAGAACAGTGGTACAGGTAGTCCTCGACTTTACGACCACCGGTGAGCCCAGCATTTACGTTGCTAAGCGAGGCTCACTTTGTCAGTGAGTTTGGGCCCATTTCGCGACCTTGCGTGAATCACTGCTTGTCGATACGTTAGTAACCTGGTTGTTAAGTGAATCTGTATTGACTTTACTTATCGGAAGATCCCAAAAAGGGATCAAGTGATCCCCGGGATCCAGCAACCATCGTAAATACGGTTGTCTGTTGCCAAGCATCTGAATTTTGATTGCGTGGCCATGGGGGAGCTGCAACGGTCGTTAAGTGTGAAAAACAGTCACAAGTCCTTTTTTTCAGTGCCGTTGTAACTTTTGGTCACTAAATGAACCGTTGTAAGTCGAGGACTTCCTGCACTGAGTTCCATAGGTTAGTTTCCCTTGGCTGGAAGTAAATCCTTTTGTAGTTGCTATAGTAGCTTTGTAGTTTATCGAAGGTTTATTATCTCTTTTACACCAAGTGTAAGTATTGGGACAGAGAAAAAGTATTTTTTCTATCCCAAAATATCTACCCATGCCTAATGCCAGTCAAACGGCAAATTATGATTTTTAGATTTTGGGGGGGATCTCCTAGCTAAATGTTGGCGAATTTGGTTTTTGACGTTATTTAAATACTGCATAGGCCGTACTGGCGTTTCCATCCCCTTAAAGCTTTTGTTTTAGCGATACGTTGATGCGATTTCTTTTCGTTAATCGTTCTCATCCGTAGTTATTTCCCCCACCCCCCCTCAAACTTTATAGGCTAGCTCAGCATTTCTCAAACTTGGCAGTTTTAAGAAAACATGGCTGGGGAATTCTGGGAGTTGAAGTCCACCTGTCTTGTAGGTTTCTAAGGGTGATAAATAAAGCAATAAATAAACGCGGAGCTAGATAAGTTGATTCTGGCAAGGTTGCAAGTTGTGTTAATGTGACGTTAGGGCTGGTCACAGAGGTGGTATTCAGCCGGTTCGTGCGAACCGCTGGGGGTAATTTGGCCAAGGTCGCCGAACCGGTAGCGATGGCTGGCTGGCCATGCCCCTGAACTGGTCCCCGGTTGCCGCTCGCTCACCCCACCTGTCATGTTCGTTGCTGCCATGTTCTTCTCACACGCGCATCCCGTTGCCTTGCAAGTCCAATGGGATGTGCATGTGCGAAGAACATAGCGGTGACAGCAGCAACTTTTCCCGCGACCTCCGGTACTTTTCGGCGGCCTGTGGATGGGAGGCTTCTTTGCCAACCGCTTTCCAGCAGCGTCGGCTGGCTGGGGGCCGCTGAAAACTCCGGTCAGCTTGCCTTCCGGACTCTGGACCAGCCGCCGCGTAAGATTAGCAGCCTGAACAAAGAGGCGGTGGTGGGGGAGGAAACGGGGCTAGGGCCGGGGCTGCTAAAGGAGGGGAAACAGGGGCAACTGGCGAAGGGAAGGCAGGGTAGATAGGTGGAAATTCCCAAAATTTTCCTACCTTTTCCTGTGAGCTGTGACTGAGTGGCGTGAGTGACGTCAAGTTGGCCACGCCCACTCACTCACATGCCCCCACTTAGCCACGCCCACCGAACCGGTAGCGAACATTTTTGAAACCCACTACCGGCTGGTCAGTGAACGAATGAACTGGGCTATTTTTGGTTTCCCTACCAAAAGGGAGGCAGTCCAAACCTTTTGCGATATGAAATTCAAGATAAGGCCAAAAAAAAAACACGACGGGGGAAAAAAAAAAACCCTTCTGTTACTCCGAAAGCAATTAAATGGCTCCAAAACATAAAACACTCAGCCGGTTTATTTCCTTTGTAATAGTAACCCTAATCCTAGAGAGGTTATTGCAGCTCTGTGGCTGCCGTAGCAAACTTTGCCCATAAAAATCAGCGAGAACTGAGCTGTCCCGGAGGGCATCGTATCATTTTTATCCCACGTCATAAGTTATACACTTGGGATCGATCGCTTCCCCTTTTCTCTCTTGGTGGCACCGCTGGGTTGTTCTGGTTATTACGCGATGGTTCATCGCACAGTCAGCCAGATGTTAAGACTGTGTTTGGCATTTTTGTCAACCTGTCGAGTCCTTCCCAAGCACCTGGGATAGGCAGAAACCGTTGTTTGACAGCATTCGAGATATCGTCGCGGTATGTCAGCCGTTCAAGTCAAGCTGCCTTTCGCAATTGACCGATGGGGATTTTTTCCAACGGCAATGGTGTTCAAGTATTATTATGATGATGATTCAGAACAGAGTCAGGCCAGATGTTTAAACTGGATTTGGCATCTTGCCTACTTCCCCAGGACCTGAGATAGGCAGATGTCGATGTATGACGGTATCGAAGGTCTGGTTGCGGGATGTCAGCTCTTCAAAGTCAAGCTGCCTTTTGCAATTGACCGATGGGGATTGTGTCAATGCCACGGCAGTCCAAGTATTATTATGGTTCGTTGCACAGTCAGCCGGATGTTTAGACTGGATTGGTCATTTCTGTCCACCTCTCGAGTCCTTCCCAAGCACCTGAAATAGGCAGATGTGGATGTTTGACGGTGTTCAAGCTCCAGTTGTGGGATATAAGCTATTCCAGGTCAAGCTGCCTTCTGCAATTGACCGATCAGGATTTTGTCAATGCCACTGCGTCCAAGTATTATTGGTCATTTTTGGACTGGATTGGTCATTTCTGTCCACCTATCGAGCCCTTCCCAAGAACCCGACAGAGGCAGATGTGATAGTTTGAGGATGTCAAGCAGTAGTGGGTGACGGACAAAACTAAACTACTAGCGAGTCACATTGTATCTTTGGAAACAACGTTATCTGCCTTGGATTTAATACGGACTGGACTTGACAATTCTTGAACTGTGTGTATCTTGTTTGGGTTTATCTGACGGAGGAACAACCCCTCCCTCTATGAGTAAAGTTCTTGGCAAGCAGCCAAGGGGTTGCTGCCAATCCTCTTATCGAAAGAATTTGTTGTCTGCCAGTTTTATTTAACCCCTGGCTATCGGTTTGTGTGCGTGTGTGAGACGGGGACAGAACATTCAAGTGGTGCTCCAGATGTTTTGGAATGCCCCCCGCCCCCACACAAAGCGACAAGCCCTATTGGTACTATCTTGGCTTTCTTTTGCCCCAGTCGTTCTACTTCTACTTACAGACATTTGTGCTTGGCGGTCTTCTCCAACTGTTTCTCCTCTTCCTCCTTTATTCCAGATGATGTTCCTATCAGGACTTGGCTACCCAAAGAGAATCTTTTCACTTTCCAAACAGCGACAACTACTATGCAAGCGTAAGTTCGGCCAAAGAAAGTGGGGAGGGGGGGGAATGGCGAGCATGGGGTGGGGATGGGGGGGGGAAGCATCCTCCTCGTTGGAGGAGCATAAAAAAATGAGCGCGCTCTTTTCAATCCGACCGCCAGCAACTCCCCTGCCCTTCTCTTTTATTTAATGCAAACTTCATGTGATCGAGCAGGAGGTCCTCGGTTTATGACCGTTTGTTTAAGGGCCTGTTTGTTTGGAAAAGGGACTTCACGATCTCCTTAAGGTTGCGATTGTCGTAAGGGACCCCGCGGTCACAATCTGGATCTTCGGCAACCGCCTTGTGCTTTTTATTTTGGTCATTACATTTCTTTTTTTGCTGCCCATCTCGGGCCAAACCTCCCTCCCTCAAAATTCAGGTGACGCTTGGCAACTGAATCGTAGTTACGACGGTCGCACTGTCCGGAGTTTCATGCAATCCCCTTTTGCAACCTTCTGACAAGCCCAGCCTGAGTGGAAGCTGTTCTGACCTAGGCTTCCTGAGACAGTAAAAAGCACACGATTAGTCCCCAAAACGCTCTTTTTATTTCAACGGCTGTTGAATTCTGTTCATTCCCAGCCCGTGATGAGTCACAGATAGTTTGTAAAGAGTCCAACAGAGGTCTGCCACAGATAAGGCTGACAAGCACCCACCTTCATCTCCCTTGGCACGCTGCCAAAGACCTAATTGGCAATTAGCTTTGCAAGGTCACACGGAGCACAGAGTCAGAACGGAGCTTCAGAATTTAAACCGACCAGAACAAACAAAGTTGCTTCCTGCAAAGGCTCATGTGCCTTTGCTCCTCCTTTAGGTCTTATGGAAGGGGCCAATCATCTCCAAGCCTTACTCCTGAGTCGCCCCTTTTGTCTTAACTGTTCTTGCCTTCTGGCAGCTCTGCGCATTCACACACTGAGAACAGACTCTCCCTGTTCCTCTGACTCGCTGATGTTTGACTCTGGAGGCTCCGGAGTCAGCACATAACTCCCCGATGACCTTGGCCCCATCTCTGCCTCTGACGCAGAGCCCTCGTCCGAGCCTTCCCCAGACTCCAGGACTGGCCCGTGTTCCTCCCCAGCCTCCTCACTGTCTGACTCTGCCGCCAACCCGGCAGGCTGTTGGCGGACCACAACAAAAGCCAGATTCGCAGAACCAACGCATTACTAATTTAAAAACTGCGGGAATTCACTTAATGACGGTGTCAAGAAAGGTCGTTAAAATGGGGCAACACTCCCTTAGCAACGGCCTTCGCTTAGCAACAGAAAAATTGGGCTCCGTTGCAGTCACCCGCTGAGGACTGTCTGTATCTGTGAACCGTTCGCACAACAAAGGATAGTTAACGATGAAAAAGGGGTTTGCTGCTAACGTCTCTTCTTGCTGTTTTTCCTCTTTCTGCTTCTGGATTCTTTTTGGGGTCGCCAGCATTTCGTAAGTATAATTGCCACCGCGCCTCCTCCATAAATCTTGTCTATTCTTTTATCGTTTGCTTGTATGGGCATCCTTAGGTCAAAAACTTCTACATTTCTTTCGGTATGTTGTGCCCGTGTCGATACTTCCCCACCCTCCAAAAAAAAGACCTAGAGTTGAGCCATCCTTTCTTCTGCCATCATTTTCGTTTGGAAGCGTGAAGATGTTGTGGTCCATACTTCCATTTTCCCGTCTGCTGCTTTGCAACTTCCATCTTTTGCTTTCTGGCCGAGTTGGGCGTCTGGAATTCCAAGCGTTTGAAGAAAAAAAAACCCTTTGGTGTTGGTCATTGTGTAAAATCCTTCCCCGGTTGCCTCAAGTGGCCCTTTGTCCATCCGTGATGTCTTTTCGTACGAGGAGATCCCTAGAGGGGATGTAAGATGTGGAAGGTAAACACCCGGATGGCTGAAAGGAATTGTGCAATCGTGGAGGTGGGGAACGACAGTATTTTGTCCTTGTGGAAATGTTGAGCAAGTTTGAATTCTGGTGCCCTGAAACAATGGAGTTCGGAATAATTGGGGGAGTAGCCACCCACACTTAAAGCGAAAAACAGAATTTGACATCTGCCTTAGGGACAGGGGTGAAATCCAGCAGGTTCTGACAGGTTCTGGCGAACCTACAGCGGAAATTTTGAACAGTTCGGAGAACCGGCAGCGGAAATTTTGAGTAGTTCGGAGAACCGGCAGCGGAAATTTTGAGTAGTTCGGAGAACCAGCAAATACCACCTCTGGCTGGCCCCAGAGTGGGGTGGGAATGGATATTTTGCAATATCCGACCCCCAGGAGTGGGAAGGGAATGAGGATTTTGCAGTACCCTTCCCCTGCCACACCCCCAGAATCAGTAGTAAAAAAATTTGGATTTCACCACTGCTTAGGATGACCTTAGAATATGCGTTGTATTTTATTCACAGTTTGGGATCTTGTAGTATTCCCAGCTTCTGCCAACCTAGCAGTTCGAAATCACGTAAAAAAAAAAATGCAAGTAGAAAAATAGGGACCACCTTTGGTGGGAAGGTAACAGCGTTCCGTGCGCCTTTCGCGTTGAGTCATGCCGGCCACATGACCCCGGAGACGTCTTCGGACAGCGCTGGCTCTTTGGCTTTGAAACGGAGATGAGCACCGCCCCCTAGAGTCGGGAACGACTAGCACAGATGTACGAGGGGAACCTTTACCTTTAGTATTCCTGATAGGCAGCGATGTTATTACCTAGATGGGTCATGAAACACCTGCAAGAAGATAATCCAGCTCAGAGCTACTGCATATAAACAGGGAGCAAGTCCCACCAAGTAGCACTGATGATGTTCCCTAGTTGGGTCATAAGATGTCCACAAAACAACCAACCTCAGAGAGCCTCAGGGACCTCATGTCTATCGTTCTCCGCTTAAATCCCACGAGGGATAGAAAATATCTCTCGATGAATAGTCTCAAAAAATAAAATTAAAAGCCCTTTGGATATCAATCCATTGATTCTTGTTGGAAAACCTGGCGCCTTTTCTGTTATTCTCCAGGAGCTTCTCCTGAGAACTTTGGCAGATCTCTGATCCTGAAAATAACCCCTCGCCTTCCTAGTCAGAAAGTTGGATCTTCCTTCCATTTCTTCAAGTCCTTTGAAAAGCCATTTTTTTAAAACAGTAATAGAGTTGGAAGGGACCTTGGAGGTCATCCAGTCCAACCCCCTGCTCACGCGGAAGACCTGTACTAGGGATTCGAACCGCCGAACTGCCGACCTTTCTGATGGACAAGCTCAAGTGTCTTAGCCACTGGAGCTACCTAGTCAGGCTAGTCAACTGGTGGTAGTAAGTTTTATAAGGCTGCCTTTTGGGAGATCTCTCTTTTGGTCCCAATATGTTGGCCTGCCTGGCTGGTTTTGCACCCTCTTGCTGGAAAGCGTTTCCATTTTAGAAGAAGCTCCTCTTAACCTTCAGAACAAACGGGGGTTGGTTTCATTTGATCGTCTCTGTGTGCCTTCCTTCTTACGAAATGGCAAGAAGCCACTGCAGATTCCAACAGGTTGGTCTGGTGCTGGAAGTGCTGAGTTAGAAACCGGGAGGTTGTGAGTTCTAGTCCTGCCTTCGGCAAGGAGCCGGCTGTGTGACTTTGGGCGTCTCTGTCTCTCTGTCTCTGTCTCTGTCTCTGTCTCTCTCTTTCTCTCTCCATCCACCTCTCACCCCCACCCAAACATCCACCCATCCACCCACTCATCTCTCTCTCTCCCTCTCTCTTTCTGTCTGTGTTTGTGTCTGTCTGTCTATCTCTTTCTCTCTCTCTGTCTCTGTCTCTGCCTCTCTCTGTGTCTCTGTCTCTCTTTGTCTCTGTCTCTCTGTCTCTGTCTCTGTTTCTGTCTCTGTCTCTCTCTGTCTCTCTCTGTCAGTCTCTGTCTCTGCCTCTCTCTATCCATCCACCTCCCACCCAGCCCCACCCAAACATCCACATCTCTGTCTCTCTCTGTCTCTCTCTCTTTGTCTGTCTGTCTGTCTGTCTGTCTCTCTGTGTCTGTCTGTCTGTCTGTCTGTCTCTCTGTGTCTGTCTGTCTGTCTGTCTCTGTCTCTCTCTCTGTCTCTCTCTCTATCTTGTCTCTGTCTGTCTGTCTGTCTCTATCCATCCATCTCTCACCCCCACCCAAACATCCACCCATCTCTCTCTCTCTCTCTCTCTCTCTCTCTCTCTTTCTCTTTCTCTATCTATCTCTATCTCTATCTCTATCTCTATCATCTCTATTATCTCTATCTCTATCCCCCTAGGAACTAGAAGGCCACTAGAGGAAGAGTGTGGTTGTAAGGATTAAGGACATGGGATTAGAAGCTGGCGGTCCCGAGTTCTAGTTCTGCCTTAGGCACAAAGCCATCCGGATTGACTTTTGGGCCAGTCCCTCTTTTTTCTCTCCCTCAGTCGTAGGAAGACGGATCTGGCAGGACCAGTTTGGTGCAGGGGTTAAAGGCATGGGCTTAGAGGCTGGAGACCCTGAGTTCTAGTCCTACCTTAGACACGAAGCCTTCTGGGTGACTTTGGGTCAGTTCCCAGCCCTGAGGAGGAGGTGGCAAGGACACAACAACTTCCAAAAATGTTGCAGTGTAGGGTTGACTCAACATGTTGGGCATCATTTGGGGGTGGGGGTGGTAGAGATTTCCTTTCTCCCACAAGCTGTCTCCTCGCCCAGATTCTGTATGCCCGTGCATCGGGCACCCGCCTGGCCTGGTTTCCTTGCCATCTTGTGACGTGATTCCTCGTTTTCGTCCCTTGCGTCTTCTCCTCCTCCTCCTCCCCGATTCCAAGATTTGGTACCCCGTGTCCGTCTCATCTCTTCCTTGTCCTCCCACCCCACCCCACCCCACCCCCACCCCGTTCTTTCCATGCCATCGCTCCGTTTCAAAGCTTCTGTTGGCTCGCTTTTAATGCCTTAAACCTGGTTCTCCAGGGCGTTCAGGGGCTACGCCGAGAGGAAACGTCGAAAACGGGAGAACGATTCGGCGGTTTTGATCCAGAGGTATGGACGGGGATATTTCCCTTGCACAGGTTCACATTTTTGCCTGGTTGTGTTGCGTCGGCTGCAAACGGGGGGCTGAGATTCCTTGTTTTTTTTCTTTTCTTTTCTTTTTTTTTTTCCTGGATGAAAGGAACGAAATAGTTGCAAGATCCCCACCGCTCTCTTTGCTGGGCTGATTTGCAGAGAAAGCAATTCGCAATAGCCTTTAGACTTATATACCGCTTCACGGTGCTTTTACAGCCCTCTCTAAGCGGTTTAACAGAGTCAGCCTATCGCCCCCAACAATCTGGGTCCTCATTTGACCCCCCCCTCAGAAGGATAGAAGCCTGACTCGAAACCTTGAGCCTGGTGAGAATCGAACTGCCAAATTGCAGTCAGCAGAGGTAGCCTGCAGTACTGCACTCTGACCACTGCGCCACCGTGGCTCATTGAGCAAAGGAATGGTTTGTTTCCTTTATAATGGGAACCGTCTTTTTTTTCAAAAATCAAACTCGGCAAGAGCTTCAGGCCAGATGGTTTTTAAGGGGTGCAGCAGGATCTCGTCACAAAACCCATGTGCCAAACCGCAAAAGGGGGCAACGAAGACCATGTGTCTCTTCCACTAAAGGAGAAAATTTGTAGCCCAGGGTTGAAACGAGGAGCTCCTTGGCGCTACAAATAGATTGGCGGTCTCTGCTTCCTCCCTTGGCAAGAATCTGCACTGCCGTGCTACCTTACACAGGTAGTCCTCGACTTACAACAGTTCATTTAGTGACCGGTCAAAGGTTCAACAACGGCACTGGAAAAAGTGACCTAGGACAGCTTTTCACTGCTTCCAACTGTTGCTGCAACCCCACAGTCTGTCGATCAAACTTCAGACGATTCGTACTTATGACGATTTGCAGCGTCCCGGGGTCACACGATCCCCTTTTTGCGACCTTCTGGTATGAGCCAAGTCCACGGGGAAGCTGGATTCACTTTAAGAACCGTGCGACTAACTTACCGTATTTTTCGGAGTATAAGACGCACCTTTTCCCCTCCTAAAAGGGGGTGAAAATTTGGGTGCATCTTATACACTGAATGTAGCCCCGCCCACACACTGGCCCCCACCCACTGGCCTCTGCCTCCCAGCAATTTACCTCCTTGCAGCAAGCAGCAAGAAGAAACAGCCCATTTCAGTTTCAGCACAGCCTGATTAGCACAAACAGCTGATTGTCGGTTGGATCGGCCTCCTGACGCTCAGCTGTTTCAGGCTGCAGGGATTGCCATTGCCTATTGCTGTGCGCGGGCCTCTGCTGTTTGCTGCAAGGAGGCAAAATTGCTGGGAGGCAGATTTTTTTTTTTCTTTCTTGGGCTAATCAAGCTATGCTGAAAACGAAAACGAAAGTAAAGCAGGCTATTTGCTGTTTGCTGCAAGGAGGCAAAATTGCTGGGAGGCAGAGGCAGATTTCTGTTTCTTCTTTTTCTCATCAAATAGTCCAAAAAAATACGGTAAGCACGGTGGCAAAGAAGGGTCGTAAAACAGGGCAAAATTCCCTTAGCAAGTGTTTCGCTTGGCAGCAGAAATGTGGGGCGGTCATAAGTCAAGGACTACCTGCATTCCTCATCTTGCCTCTCGTGCCTCTGCTTACTTTCCCGGCTCAGAATCCAACTCGCATGTTTGAAAAGAACAAGAGCTGCTGGAGGGAAAAACTAACCCAGCCTGCCTTCTCCTCTTCTCTAAAGAGGCTTTGCTTTCCCGAGCATCCTACTAATTTTATGGAATTGGGTGGTGGGAGATTATTTGGTATAAAATGTATAGGTGGTGGTCGATTATTTCCTATATAACCTCTTGGGCTTGGGCTTCGATAGATGACAAGGCTGTTTGCCGGAGGCTGCCGGAGTAGCTTGTAGCTTTTTCTTGAAGGAATTCCAAAAGCCGCTCATGTCGCTAGTCCTCAAGAGGGCACTATTCCGATGCAATCCGAGCCCCTCCACGAAGGAGAATTCATCTGATGGGAAGCAAAGCCAGTGGCCTTTAACATATATACCGTGTTTCCCCGAAAATAAGACCCTGTCTTATATTTTTTTTGAACCCCAAAATAAGTGCTTGGCCTTATTTTCGGGGAGGTCTTATTATTTGGGGGCACGTGGAATAACCAGAGGAAATGGCGGGGATCGGCTGCGCACGCGTTTAAATATTTTCGGGGAGGGCTTATTTTCAGGGGGTGGGCTTCTTTTTAGCGCATGCTGTCAAAAGCCCGATTGGGCTTATTATCAGGGGATGTCTTATTTTCGGGGAAACGGGGTATTTTGTTTCAGCCTTCGACTTGTCGTTTTGAATCACGTTAAAAAAACAACAACACACAACTTTGGGTTTGAGGAAAAGGCGAAATAATTCTCCTTAAAGGATGCAAGGTGTAAAATGCCTGACACACTCGAGAGTATCCCCAAATATCAGAATATTTCTGACGTTCCTGGAAAGAGATTTCCAAACGAATCTGTCCTTGCGAAATAAGACAGGAAGATCTGCTAGCATTGGCCTTTTTCAGTTATGGCATAAATTTGTTCACAGTCGCTCCGGATCCAAGATTAGCAATTGAACGGGTGGCTCATAATTCGGATTAATTGGGTATTTGTGGCCATGGGAATTACAGACTAACAGAGTTGGAAGGGACCTTGGAGGTCTTCTAGTCCAGCCCCCTGCTTAGGAAGGAAACCTTACACCACTTCAGACAAAAGGTTATCCAACATCTTCTTAAAAACTTCCAGTGTTGGAGCATTCACGACTTCTGGAGGCAAGTGGTTCCACTGATGAATTGTCCTCGCTGTCAGGAAGTTTCTCCTTAATTCCAGGTTAAGTCCAGATTCATTTAACGACCACATGATTCCCAACAACTGCAGTGATTCGCTTAACAACCCTGGCTCCAAAAAACCCAAAAAAAGGTCATTAAATTGGCAGCTGACACGCTTAGCAACAGAAATTCTGGCCCCAATATTGGCCACAAATTGAGGACGGCTTGTAGGTCTTGGAAAAACAGGTTGGTAAAACCTGACCAATTGCTTTCAGCAAACATAAGGTGAATTAAAACGCCAGCTGATGTTCCTTTCTTGTCAGCTTTGGAAGCTTCCACGCTGCCATCTTATTGATCTCTTCTTCAATTTCCCCGTAAGATTTTAGCCGGGAGTCGAAATGCAAGGTTTTTTTTTTAAAAGATTGCAGACTTTTGGTACAAATTATGCAGCCCTGATTGCTACGTGAGTCCTTTAGACTCTTAAAACTCTTTTCTTTCATTTCGCTTTCTGAATTTTTCTCCTCGAGTTCTATCGATCTTTGCCGGCTCCTAAACCGTAGCACCTCATTGACGAGGTCTCAGGCATTCAAGCATCAAGTTGCCGTAAAAAAAATTGGAAATGCCTTTTGCCGGAAGAAAATAAACCCCCAAAAAACCCCACACCTTTCATTTCAGGGTTGGAAGTGAGTGGTTTGCAAATCGTGGGCCGCGAGGCTTTGAAAAAGCTGATCGGCCTCGTGTGCAAACAGCGTGAAGACGGTTTTGAGAGATGGCTGATCTGGTGTTTTTCACCGGCTGTGATTTGAACGTCTTCAAAGCACCTTTGTGACACCTAAGTCCAGGCCCCGTGAATTAAGATGACCCTTATCTAGCTACTTTAGCTTTGACAATTAGTCAGCCATATTCTTGTGTATAGATAGCAATAATGAACAATTCAGTGCAACAATTAAACTCAACAAATTGCTCCTGGTTGTTTGCACCTGACAACTCAGGTGCTTCGGAGAATAAGTCAAACCGCTCATCTCTGTGACTGCCCCTCAAATACTGGAAGACAACTATCAGGTGAATATATCTGAGAGAGAGAGAGAGAGAGAAAGAGAGGGAGAGAGAGTAGATGATATAGATATATATAGAGAGGGGGGGAGGGAGGGAGAGAGATGATAGATGAGATAGATGAGCGAAAGCGAGGGAGAGAGATGATAGATAGATAGATAGAGAGAGAGAGAGATACATGGATGGATGGATGCATAGATACTGTAGATAGATGATAGATAGATAGATAGATAGATAGATAGATAGATACATAATATAGAGATAGATAGAT
Organism: Pantherophis guttatus; assembly: GCF_059756535.1. Taxonomy (NCBI): domain Eukaryota; kingdom Metazoa; phylum Chordata; class Lepidosauria; order Squamata; family Colubridae; genus Pantherophis; species Pantherophis guttatus. Next base: position 15,000,981 of record NC_142078.1, on the reverse strand, counting down.
AGATAGATAGATAGATGATAGATAGATAGATAGATAGATAGATAGATAGATAGATAGACAGATACATAGATAGATAGACAGATACATAGATAGATAGACAGATACATAGATAGATGAGAGAGGGAGAGAGAGATGATAGATAAGATAGATAGATAGATAGATAGATAGATAGATAGATAGATAGATGATAGATGAGAGAGAGATGATAGATAATATAGAGATAGATAGATAGATAGATAGATAGATAGATGATAGATAGATAGATAGATAGATAGATAGATAGATAGATACATAATATAGAGATAGATAGATAGATAGATAGATAGATAGATAGATAGATGATAGATAGATAGACACATAGATAGATAGATAGAAACATAGATAGATGAGAGAGAGGGAGAGAGAGATGATAGATAAGATAGATAGATAGATGATAGATAGATAGATAGATAGATAGATAGATAGATAGATAGATGAGAGTGGGAGAGACAGATGATAGATGATATCGAGATGGATGGATGGATGGATGGATGGATGAGATGGATGGATGGATGGATGGATGGATGGATGAGATAGATGGATGGATGGATGGATGGATGGATAGATAAGATACTGTAGATAGATAACTCTAACTCTGTTGAAGACTTTAGAAATGCTTTGATGAAATGAAAAATGACCTTAAATTGTGAACTACTGAGAGATGCTGGACAAGGAGTCTAAAAATCCAAGTTCTGGTTTTCCGTTGGGCAAGGAAGTCAGCTAGATATCTCAGGACCTGCCGTCCTATCTTGGGAAGCTGAAAAACATCTACCGACCAACTCATGTGGGTGGAGAGCATCCATAATTACCTTCATCTCAGACTTGTTCAAACCCCCCCCCCCCATGAATGATTTAAAGTAAAACTTGAGTTGACAGGGCCCTCTTTTCTAAACCAGAGTCCAACCAGAGATGGAGAACCGGCGCCCCCTAGTGGTGCCTGGTGGAAATAACATTAGAATTCTGTGACTCACCAGCTGGTTTTGTCCCACGGAAAGGGGGAACTCAAAAAAAAAAAAAATGGGGTCCTTTCACACACAGAGAGAGAGAGGGTTGGAAGAGTTAAGATGGGAGCCTTCCAACTCAAAAATCAGGTTCTGCTTCCTCCAGATCAATGATGCTCTCTACCCAAACCTGAGGATGTTCCTTCTTGCGCTGACTTGCCTTGTGCATTTTTGCTCTCCTAAGCCAAAATTTGTACTTTCTGTGTGTTTTTCTCCATACCCCTTTCTCCACATTTCTCCAAGGCGTCTTGAGGTTGTATTATGCGTCTTCCATCGGCATCAACGTTCTCGCGAACATTTCCGGCGTTGGTTTTCTGAGGTAGTTGAGAAAGTATCTGACGGGAGGTTTGGAAGTAAAGACGAAGATCTCCTGCCATGGGCTTTGTCTGGTTTTTTTTTTTATCTGCAGCTCCAGGAGGTTTGCCAGATCACCCTGGAGAAATGGCGTTCTTCCTCTTGGCCCTCAACGACTGATGGCCTTCCATGTTTTTTTTTTTCTTCTTTCAGAAACTTCCGGAAACACCTCCGTATGGTGGGGAGCCGCCGCATGAAGGCGCAAAGTAAGTGAGCAAGATTGAGCGGGATTGAGAGGGACTTCTACACCGGGCCACGTTCTCCTGACTCCCAAGATCTCTCCTTCCCACAACCAAGGTTGGACCTTCTGACTCCCAGTGGTCTCAGACAAGCTATCTTAAAGCTTCCCCAAATGATGGGGTGTTTGTGCAAAACATTAGGAATGATCCTGGTTGGGGAAAGGAATTTTTTTTGTGGAGGAAGGAGGAAAAAAAGGAAATGTTTTTGTGGCACCCACTGCGCTTATAGCAAAGATGGCGAGCCAGGGATGGGTGTGATTTTAGCAATATTTTGTCATAATTAGATTCCTTCTCCTCCTTCTCCTCCTTCTCCTTCTCCTCTCCCTCTTCCTCCTCATTGTCTATCTTCTCCTCCTTTTCCTTCTTCTCTTTTCCTAATTGTCTATCTTCTTCTCCTTTCTCCTTTCTCCTCCTCCTTATTGTCTATTTTCTCCTTCTCCTTCCCCTTCTCCTTCTCCTTCTCCTTCTCTTCCTCTCCCTCTTCCTCCTCATTGTCTATCTTCTCCTCCTTTTCCTTCTTCTCTTTTCCTAATTGTCTATCTTCTTCTCCTTTCTCCTTTCTCCTCCTTCTTATTGTCTATTTTCTCCTTCTCCTTCTCCTTCTCCTTCTCCTTCTCCTTCTCCTTCTCCTTCTCCTTCTCCTTCTCTTCCTCTCCCTCTTCCTCCTCATTGTCTATCTTCTCCTCCTTTTCCTTCTTCTCTTTTCCTAATTGTCTATCTTCTTCTCCTTTCTCCTTTCTCCTCCTCCTTATTGTCTATTTTCTCCTTCTCCTTCTCCTTTTCCTAATTGTCTATCTTCTTCTCCTTTCTCCTTCTCCTCCTCCTTATTGTCTATTTTCTCCTCCTCCTTCTCCTTTTCCTAATTGTCTATCTTCTTCTCCTTTCTCCTCCTCCTCCTTATTGTCTATTTTCTCCTTCTCCTTTTTCTTCTTCTCTTTTCCTCATTGTCTTATGTTCTCCTCCTCCTCCTCCTCCACCCCTTTTTCCTTCTCCTCCTCTTCCTCTGTTCCTTCCAGCTTTTGCCGAGCGGCGTGAGAGAAGTTTCAGCCGGTCCTGGAGCGATCCAACTCCCATTAAGCCTGAAAACCTCAGTGATTCCCGAGAAAGTACGTTCCTCTTTCCTGAACCTCCCGTTCCACTGGAAATAGGTCAAGGGAGGGTGGGAGGAGAAGACATCAAAATCCCAATCTAAGCAAGCTTGAGCACCGAGGGCAGAGACAGCAAAGATTGTCTTGACCTGGTAGATAAAATCTTGGGGTCCTTGCAAACCTCCCAACTGACTTTTCCAACCTCCTCATCACCAGCTGTGTGTAGTCATGGTTGAACAATTGCTGGAGTGCTCCAGATCCTTCCACTCCACCCTTGTTCCTAGCCAGGAGCTACTCAAGAGTCTTGCGGGAAGGATTCAGACAGACTCTGCAATGCAGGGATTTTTGGACATGCCATGGCAGGATCTCCTTGTGCTTCACCTTGGACCCGTTTTGAAAGGAGGACATGGTCCACGTAGGCTCCGTCGTCCTTGGGAGCACATGGGACTTTCTGCATCTGCCGAGATGGACCTCCGAGCTCTTGCCTTCTTTCTCTCGCAGGCCATGAATTTCAGGATTCCTGCTGTGCCATTGACAAAGGGATTGACTTGAACTGGGAGGCGGAGAAAGAACTGGAAGCGGCCGCCTGCAGTGGGGAGGACTTCGTCCCCCCCAAAATCATGGTAGGCAATTGTTGAGGACCTCAAGCAATTTGGGGGCCTACTGGGATGGGGAAAATCGGTCCTTGTCCTGCCCTCCAGCTTTCGTAGTTTTGGAAGGAAAACTCCTGCCACTTACACTTCTCTCTTTGGTCGTCTTTTTTTTCACCCCCTTCCTCCTGCTTCTCTCTCATTCCAGCTCATTTCCTCCAAAGTGCCCAAAGCTGAGTATGTTCCAACAATTATCCGTCGCGATGACCCATCGATCATCCCCATTCTCTACGTAAGTCTTGGACTGGAGCTGTTCTGCCTGCCTGCGTCTCTCCTCCTCCACCTCTTCCTCCTTGTCCACCCATCCATTTATCCCCTGCCTCCTTCCATCCACACCTTCCTCCACTCTCATCTCTTGCTCTCTCCATCTTTCCATCCTTCCATTTCCCATTTCTGTCCATCTCTCCCTCCCTCCCTCTCTCTCCATCACCCACTCTTCCTTTCATCCCCTACTTCCTATCCATCCATCCATCCATCCATCCATCCAATTCTATCTATCTATCTATCTATCTATCTATCTATCTATCTATCTATCTATCTTCTCTATCTTCTCTCTCTCTCTCCCCAGTATATGTCTGTCTGTCTATCTATCCTTTCACTCTTCTATCTCTATCTTCTCTCTCTCTACAGTATCTGTCTTATCTATCTGTCTGTCTGTCTGTCTATCTATATCTATCTATCTATCTATCTATCTATCTATCTATCTATCTATCTATCTATCTATCATCTAATCTATCCTCTCTATCTTCTCTCTCTCTCCAGTGTCTGTCTGTCTGTCTGTCTGTCTGTCTGTCTGTCTGTCTATCTATCTATCTATCTATCTATCTATCTATCTATCTATCTATCTATCATCTCTATCTTCTCTCTTTATCTACAGTATCTATCTATCTCTATCTATCTATCTATCTATCTATCTATCTATCTATCTATCTATCCTCTCTCTCCCCAGTGTCTGTCTGTCTGTCTGTCTATCTGTCTACTGTATCTATCTATCTATCTATCTATCTATCTATCTATCTATCTATCTATCTATCTATCTTCTCTCTCTCTCTCATCCATCTAATCTCTCTGTCTCTGTCTGTCCATCAATATTCAGATCTCTCTCTCTTAATCAATCGATCATCTATCTTCATCCAACTTCCTACTCAGCTTTCTCTCCTGCTCTCTCAGGCCTTCTCTCCATTTTTCTCCTACCTCTCTCCTATCATTTCTGCCTTCCTACCTTTTCAGACCTTCTCTCTCCCCTCGAACTACAGATCATCCCTTGAATCCCACCACTGTTCTCTCTGTCCCATTTGTCTCGTCTCCGTTGGTCTCCCTGGACCCCCGCGGCCGTGTCCTTTCATCCTTGCCTCTTTTGTTTGTTTTCAGGATCATGAACATGCCACATTTGATGACATTCTGGGTACGTCAACTTTGGGTCACAAATCAAATGAAGTTATGGTAGGAACGTTGTGTTATACGTGTGTCTGGTATCTTGGCCAAAGATCCTGCTGGCCAGTGTTATAGGGTAGAAATCTGGATATATGGAAAGGGAGATTCTAGTTAGTAGATCCTTCAGGATGCAGGAAGTCCAATGTTCACTCCAACAGATAAAGAGGTGCCCTATACTTTTTGCACTCTTAAAGTTGAGGGAACCTCTGTCCCTCCTTCATTTTTCCTCCCCCGAAGGGTTTCCTTCAACCTCCCCCAAGGTGAGCAAACCTTTAGTAGCCAGGAAGAGCAAGATGAGCTCATGATGAGATCAGCAAACCTTTAGTAGTCAGGAGGATGAGCTAACGTTTAGTAACCTCCTTCAACCTCCCCTAAGGTGAGCAAACCTTTAGTACCCAGGAGGAGCAAGATGAGCTAATGTTTAGTAACCTCCTTCAACCTCCCCCTAAGATGAGCAAACCTTTAGCAGCCAGGAGAATGAGCTAACGTTTAGTAACCTCCTTCAACCTCCCTCAATGTGAGCAAACCTTTAGTAGCCAGGAGGAGCAAGATGAGCTAACGTTTAGTAACCTCCTTCAACCTCCCCTAAGATGAGCAAACCTTTAGCAGCCAGGAAGATGAGCTAACCTTTAGTAACCTCCTTCAACCTCCCCCAATGTGGGCAAACCTTTAGTAGACAGGAGGAGCAAGATGAGCTAACGTTTAGTAACCTCCTTCAACCTCCCTCAATGTGAGCAAACCTTTAGTACCCAGGAGGAGCAAGATGAGCTAACCTTTAGTAACCTCCTTCAACCTCCCCCTAAGATGAGCAAACCTTTAGTAGCCAGGAGGGTGCCTGGTGCAGAAAATAAGTAGATTGGGTACCTCCACTTTCCAACTCCTCCCATAACTGATGGAGTTGATGGATGTTGGGAAACATAGCTTGAGAGAGAAGATTCCACAGGGCCTTTTCCCTGCTCCTGGGTCTCAAAATAACGATAACAAATTCACTCATCCTCTCGGTGGGGCTGGCCAGAATTGGAGGCTATCTTCTCAACCTTTCTCCTGATCTTCCGCAAGTGTGAAAAAACGGTCATAATAAGTCCCTATTTCAATGGCCGTTCGACCTTCGAACGGCCACTAAACAAACCCGTTGTAAGACGAGGACTACCTGTCTATCCCTTGTTGTGCCCATTTGCCCCTCAAGCCACCCTCTCCTCCTCGCTTCAGCGTCCCGTCTGATCATCCTTCATTCCTTCCTTTTGTCTGCAGAGGAAATTGAAAAAAAACTGAACATCTACCGGAAGGGCTGCAAAATTTGGAAAATGATGATTTTTTGCCAGGTGAGTTGAGGGCGTCTTGAACCTCCCAAGTGTCCACTGCCACGTTCCCGAGCTCTGGCAAGGGTTGACTTTGAAAAACCCACCTTCCCCGAGGGACTGTGGATTGACAGCAACCGACGGTTCTCATTCAAGGAATCTACTTCCAACACAATTGTATCGCACCCTCTCCCCAAAATGTGTGTTATCTCCTTGGCAACCGCTGGCCCCCAAATCCCAGCTTTACAGATTAACAGAGTTGGAAAGGACCTTATAGGTCATCTAGTCCAACTCCCAAGAGACCCTCCACCATTTCTGACAGATGGCAGTCCAGTCTCTTCTTGAAAGCCTCCAGTGATGAAGCTCCCACAACTTCTGTTCCATGGGTTGATTGTTCTCACTGTCAGGAAATTCCTCCTTATTTCCAGGTTGAATCTCTCCTTGGTCAGTTTCCATCCATTGTTCCTTGTCTGGCCTTTGGGTGCCTTGGAAAATAGCTTCCTCCTCTCTGTGGGAGCCCCTCAAATCTTGGAAAACGGCTATCAATTCTCCCCTGGAGATTTTGCAGTATCCTTCCCCTGCCATGCCCACCAAGCCATGCCCACAGAACCAGAAGTAAAAAAAAATTGGATTTCACCACTGGCGTGTCCTATCCTGAATCAATGTGTCTCTAGATATTCCTGAAGCTATTCTCTTCACCCTGGCAATTTGAGAAGAACTGTTGACGTTCTCCAGGCTGATTCTGGAAGACCTTCTCTCTTTTCTTCTTGTAGGGAGGTCCGGGCCATTTATACCTCTTGAAGAATAAAGTCGCCACTTTTGCCAAAGTGGAGAAGGAGGAAGACATGATCTAGTGAGTGGAGAACCTCGTGAGGGATTTGCAGTTGGAGATCTTTGGGGAAAATGCTTCCATCTCTCTCAAACGTTCTTCCATCTCGTTCTGCAGCTTCTGGAAGCGGTTGGGCCATCTGATGAGCAAGCTGAACCCAGTTCCAAATCTCATCCACATCATGGGATGTTACGTCTTGGGGAACCACAATGGTGAGAAGGTAAGTCCTGTGAGTAGTTTGTGAGTGGGTAGAAGAAAACCTTGAGAGGGGATGACCCCTCTTCCTGAAAACCTCTTTTTTGGCTATGTTAACAGAATAACCGAGTTGGAAGGGATCTTGGAGGTCTTCTAGTCCTTTATAGAATAAGTTGACCCCTCCCCCTCTTCTTTGTGGCAGCCCCTAAAATATTGCAACAGTGCTATCCAGTCACCCCTAGTCCTATGGTTGCAGAAATTGGGTCTGTCTTGTTTAATGGAAGTTAAGTGGAGTAGGTTCATACTCAACAGGTTTAAGAGTTTATGGTTAAGTTGCCCCAATAATGATGTTGCAATTAACTGCCAAACCCTGTAGTCTTCTATAGCAGGGGTCTCCAACCTTGTTGTGGCCCATCAGCGGCCTGTGCAGCTAGTAGCTGATTCAGACAGTGAGGAGGCTGGTGTGGTGCTGCGCCAGCAGCCTGTGCAGCTGGCACTCGAGTCAGACAGTGAGGAGGCTGGAGAAGATGTGGTGCCAGAGGCGGGGATTCAGCCAGGGCCTTCAGAGTCTCCAGAAGCTCCCATAAGTGAAGAGGAAGAAGAGGAGGAGCCTCTTCTCGATGCACGGGCGCGCAGAGCTGCCAAAAGGCAGGAGTGGCTCCTCAGGAGGAGGTCTCCTCGAGAGTAAGTCTTGGGGCTAATTGGCCACTCCCTTAGCCTACTTAAGAAGGAACGCCAACTGAAGCAATTTGCAGGGAACAACTTCGTTCACTCTCCTTCGCGTCTTGATCTTAGTTCTCTGCAAATTGCTTCTGGGCTTTCTGCCAACCATAGTAAGATTACGATTATTTATTCTTTGGATTCTTGTAGGCTGTTAAGAAAGTTAATTAACAGCCTTTGTTTGAAAAAGACTGATTTAATTTAATAAACGAAGGTTTGTACAGATTTTGTGCGTGCTGCGTTCTTTGCTGGCTGAGGGACTCTGGGAGTTGAAGTCCACAAGTCTTAAAGTTGCCAAGGTTGGAGACCCCTGTTCTGTAGGATGTGGAAAAAGGGAACCAATCATTTGTCGCACATCTAAGGAGGCATTTCAAATCACCTTGGACTTCTTTGCTTTCCAGCTGTTCCAAAACCTAAAGAATCTTATGAGCCCTTGTTGTGTGACTTTTGAATCGCCTCTTGAACTTTCAGCTCAAGGTAAATGCGACAACTAATCCACCTTTCCTAAGCCCTTGAAAATACACCACTGTTGATTGGCACAGGTAGAATAAGCACAGGTAGCCCTCAATTTATAAGCCCCATCAAAACCAGAATTTTTATTGCTAAGCAAGGTGGGCTTACTTAGGGTTGGTAAGGAAATCACACCTGATTTACAGCCTTTTTGGGTTTTTGCCACCGTCGTTAAGCGAATCGGGCTCCACACGTTGACTTTGCTCGTCGAAAGCCAGTTGAAAAGGTTGCAAATGGCAATCACGTGAGCCCATGACGTTGCCATCATCATCAACACAGGCTGGTTGCCAAGGATCAAATTTTGATCCCATGATAGAAAGAAAGAATGAAAGAAAGAAAGATAGATAGATAGATAGATAGATATAGATGATATAGAGGTGATGGATGGATGAATGGATGGGTGGATAGGATAGATAGATAGATAGATAGATAGAAAGATAGATAGATAGATAGATAGAGGTAGGTAGGTAGGTAGGTAGGTAGGTAGATAGATAGATAGATAGATAGATAGATAGATAGATAGATAGATAGATATAGATGATATAGAGGTGATGGATGGATGAATGGATGGGTGGATAGGATAGATAGATAGATAGATAGATAGAGGTAGGTAGGTAGGTAGGTAGGTAGGTAGATAGATGGATGATATAGAGATGATGGATGGATGGATGGGTAGATAGGTAGGTAGGTAGGTAGGTAGATAGATAGATAGATAGATAGATAGATAGATAGATAGATAGATAGATATAGATGATATAGAGGTGATGGATGGATGAATGGATGGGTGGATAGGATAGATAGATAGATAGATAGATAGAAAGATAGATAGATAGAGGTAGGTAGGTAGGTAGGTAGATAGATAGATAGATAGATAGATAGATAGATAGATAGATAGATATAGATGATATAGAGGTGATGGATGGATGAATGGATGGGTGGATAGGATAGATAGATAGATAGATAGATAGATAGATAGATAGATAGATAGATGATAGATAGATAGATAGATAATGATAGAGATAGAGATGGTGGATGGATGGATAGATGGTAGGTGGGTAGGTAGGTAGGTAGGTAGATGGATGGATGGATGGCAGACAGACATTCAGGGATCTTCAGGTGGCCCATCCCAGGAAGACAATGCTGGTGTCTTCTTCTAACAAGGTTCTAGGTCTAAATTCCAGACCTCTGACTTGACTTCCCCTACTTTCCCCTTGCAGGAAAGGAAATGATTGAGACTTATTTTGACTTCCGTCTCTACCGAGTCTGGAAAACCCGCCAGCATTCCAAGCTGCTCGATTACGACGACATTTTATGAGCGCCGTCAGGACGGGGCCAGGAGGAATTTCCACGGGTATCCCGAGCAGGCGGGCGTCGCAGAGCGGGAGATCTTTTTCAACGGTTGCGAGGAGGCCCAGAGAAGGCGCCAAAGAAGCCCTTAACGGCCTTCAAGAAGTCCGCCCGGCAACTCGAGGCACAAGATGGATGGAGCACTGCGGACGAGGGGGGCAGGTCTTCAGGGACCCGAGATGGTTTTTAGACGGCAAGACGCCCAACGCCATGACAGGTTCTTCTCAGAAGACATTTGAAGCTCAGGTTTCCTACAGAGACTCAACCAATCATCTTGTTTATCTCTACTTCGCTGTCATGAAGGGCCGAGGCCTTCTCGCTTGGAGAGGATCGATCAAATCCTTGAGTTTGAAGAAAGCCAGGCCTTTAAAAAAAAAAAAATCTCATCCATTTTAAGAACACGTGTGAATTCTCTCACACGCACACACTTGTACACCCATACACATCTACAGAAGTGCAATTTTCTTTCTTTCTTTCTTTTTCTTACAAAAAAAAGAGGAAATATTTAATCAGCTGTTGCCGTACCACGCACACCGATATCTGGTAGATGAGATATTTTTTTTGAGTCTGCTTGAGAATATATTTGACATAACATATCTTGAGATATATATATCTATATATATATATCTGTCTCTCCATATCTATATTTATATCTATGGGTCGCTAGAGATAACCACCATCCAGAGATTCTTTCTGCTGCATCGAGCTGCAAATCTGCAAAATCCTTGACTTGGGATTCCAGCAAAATTCTCGAGCGACACTTCAACTGTAGAAAGTCCCTTCAGGACAAACCTCGTTTTTTATTTTTTATTTTTTTTTCCAATTTAAGGAGCAGCTTCCTTAATAGAGTTTGGCAAAAAGCAGAGTTTTGCCAGCTGTTATCTGCTGATAGGGCTGGGGTGTGGGACCTCGGCTAGTTTATATATATAGATATATAAATAGATATAAATATAAATCGTTTGCAGATTAGAAACCAATAGCCATGTTTAAAAGATTTTGCTCACTGCAGTTCATTTTTTGGGGGGGTCGGTTAGTTTTTTTGGGCTGTCGTGATGAGCTGGTGTAGCAGGTTTGATTTCAGAGGATGGACAATGATAGACTAACTCAGTTTTCTGTAGCATTGAATCTTTCAAAGCCCAGGGATCTACTCTGCTTTGTCCCAGAGGGAAAAAAAAACCTGGGCCAACACTTCATCCTAGTTTTTCTTCGTTCTGTGTGAGTGACCATACATTTAAATAATCCAGATTTCGCTTCGGGAAGAAATGTTTGGGAATGGCTGAGAAAGGAACGATTTGGCTTTATTACATGGGACAGAGCAGGAGTTTGGGGGGGGCGTTTGAGGAGTTAAGAAATGGGGTGGAGAGGTGGTGATTTTCTCCTCTCACCCCAGAGTTGTATTTTGGGGTCTCCAGCAGGGATTAATTGCTGAATCGTCTCCATTCGTCTGGAGCTCCGAAGAAAAGGAATGCCAAGAGTATTTACTAAATTATCTTTTTGGCTCGTTGAACGAAAGCATTCATTGAAGATGCTCTTTTTTTTTAAGAGATAACTGGACTTGGTTTCTTTTCTTTCTTTCTTTCTTTCTTGAAGACGTTTCGCTTCTTCATCCGAGAAGCTTCTTCAGTTCTGACCGAAGAAGTCGCAACCGGAGAAGCTTCTCGGATGATGAAGAAGGGAAACGTCTTCAAACTCCAGTTGCCTCTTGGAAAAGCATCTCCTGAGGACTGAGGGTTTCCATAGGCAAAGCATTCAACGCTATTTCCCCCCTCTGTTTATCCTGTTTTGGTGGCTGGCATTGAGATCTACATCACCATTCTCCAACAACAGTTAAAAAGCGATTTAATTAGACAGCACGGGTGACGTTGCAAGAGAACAGGGTTAAAATTCAACCTCAGCCTTCCCCCCCCTTCCTTTTAAATTCTGAGTTTTCCGGTTTTTAATTCGGAAAGACGTGCCCCAGATGCAGAGAAACGAGCAATAATTTCTCATTCCTGATGGATCGCTCTAAATATGGAATTGGTGCCACCCGGAAATAAAATGAACGAGGCAACCTTTTAACAGAACCAACTGTTTCTCCGTCGGACAATTTAACAATTATTCCTTGCTCTCGCTTCCTTGGTTTTTGCTAATTGTGAAATCAGGAGAGGGAAAAAATGCATACAAGGATGTGATTTCTTGACCTTCTTTTTGTGTTATGGGGTTGTGTTTTGTTTGTCCACAGGTGTGCCTCTCTCTTTGTGTGCCTATCACACTTTTTCCCCCCCCTACGGTTCAAAACCGCCGCAGCAATTTATCCGTGACGTATCACGTCCTACCTTATTTTTATTTATTTATATTTTTGTTTTGCACACGGTTTTTTTATTATGTACGCACCTGCTCCATATAGACCGTGTTTCCCCGAAAATAAGACCGGGTTTTAGATTAATTTTTGCTCCAAAAGACGTATTAGGGCTTATTTTCTGGTTAGGTCTTATTGGAGGAAATATGTCATTAAATACGTCCGTTCGGCTGACGATCATAACTGGGGCTTATTTTTGTGGTAGGGCTTATATTACGAGCATCCTGAAAAATCGTGCTAGGGTTTATTTTCCAGGTAGGTCTTATTTTTGGGGAAATACGCTATGTATACACCTGCTCCAATGGGCAGTATGATGGACCTTTGGGCCAAGCTATGATTTTGGTAGATTAGTCAGCCAATATGCAGGATGGCAGTCCGATCTACGTATCTAGGGCAGAATAAACCAAAGTCCCATCCTTAACGCGTGTCCGAAATCATCACAGCAGCTCACCCAAAAGATCTGTTGATGCAGCCATTCCTTACATTCTTTGAGGAGTCTCCTCTAAACTGCTCTTGAACAAGGAGGCTCCATTCCAGGCACCAAAGTCTATCCATTTCAGGGAGTCCTTGGCGTACGACCGCAATTGAAGCTAAAATGTCTGTGGCTAAGCGAGACAAGTTGTTAAGTGAATTTCTCCCTCCCCTCCCCTATTTTATGAGCTTCCTTGTCCTGGTCATTAAGTGAATCACTCTGCAGTTGGTAACCCGGTGGTTAAGTGAATCTGGCTTCCCCATGAACTCCGCTTGCCAAAAAAGTTGCAAAAGGGGAATGGCACGACCTTGGGACACTGTGACCGTCATAAATAGGAACCAGTTACCAAGTGTCTGAATTTTGACAACCGCAAGTGTGAAAAATGGTTGCAAGACACTTGTTTTTCAGCGCTGCTGTAACTTTGGAGGGGGTCACTAAACGAGCTGTTGTAAGTCGAGGACTACCTACATTTTTCTCCATCCCAGCCTCTGACAATTCCACCTCTCTGACACTAAGTTTATCAATCTCTTACCCCCACCCCACCCCAGAATTATCGATATCCCCCCTGCTTTCCCCCCCCCACAGGAACCATCAATCAATATCTCTTCCCCCCAGGCCCCAAGTCTATCAATATCTTCCCCACCCGGCCACCTTCTCCCCAAATTTTAAAATCTTATTATTTACAGAGCTTTTTTGCAACCTCTTCTGACATGGCGACACATCATCGATTCTCCCGGGAGCTTAAACCAGAGAAAAGAAATAAAACATAATTGCCACTTTTTTCCCCCCACCTTAAATCATCAGCCTTGAGAAAAGTAAAAAAAAAAAAGAATTGATTTTCTTCCCCCTTATTCCGCTTAGGAGCTGCTGCTAGCAAGATTTTCCTTACCTTTTGAGCCAAAAGTAATTCGGAGCCGCTGAGGCGTGTCTTTGCGGGTGGGGGGGTATGAGCCCCTCCGCGGAGATTTTTTTTTTTTTAATGTTCCTCTGTCTTCCCAAGGGGCATAAAAAGATTGAGAGGGAGAAAGTTTCTCTCCCTTAGATTCTCCTTTGCAGTCCTTTTCTGTCTCAGCCTCATCACTTTTGGTGGAAGTTTGGCAGGAACGAGTAATTCAGGATTTATATCAAATAATCGTTTACACCGGTGTGCACGTCTACCCCTCAAAAACATATTTTAATTCCCTCCCTTTTTTTTGTCCTCATTTGAAAGAGCAGAGTTTGGTCTACATGGCTTAAAAGAAGATAAAATCAAGGGCTGTCAGGGACCTTGGAGGTCTTCTAGTCCACCCCCCTGTTCAAGGCAGGAGATTTGTCCCCATCTCAGTCAAATGGCTTTCCATCCTGTTTTTGCATACCTCCGACAACCGAGCGCCCACAACAGCTATTCCATGTTGATTAATTATCCTCATTATCAGAAAAATTCTCCTTCGTTCCAGCTTCATTCAAAAATTCAAAATTTTCCCCTACTGGTTCTGTGGGCGTGGCTTGGTGGTGATGGGTCATGTGATTGGGTGGGCGTGGCCAACTTTAAAAAAAAAACTTTTTAAAAGCATTTTTTTTACTACCGGTTTGGGCGAATAGGTAGTAAAAAATGCTTTAAAAAAGTTCTTTAAAACAAGCTTTTGTTGATCAGCTGTTACAATCAGTTGTGTTGCGCGATCACTGGAACCTTTTAAGAACTTTTTTAAAGCATTTTTTTTTTACTACCAGTTCAGGCGAACCGGTAGCATTTTTTACTAATGGTTCAGGCGAACCGGCCGAACCATTAGTTCGGCCGGTTCGAACTAGGGGGGTGGTGGTTTAGAGACACTGGAAAAAAATTGAGAGCGTAGCTGATTTATGCAAAGGGTGTGGCATCCTCCTTTGATCCCTTCTGTCTAACGTCGGCTAACCACCCGGATGTGAAACTAATCAGTCAACGGAAAAAAGATGTGATCCATTCATTGTTTTGTGTCTGGGCAGAATATATATTTTTATTTCCTTAGTTCCAAGGCCATTAATTGTGTGGGCTGAGGAAAAGCTACAACAGAACGGTTTCTCTCTTTTTAAGTCTTTCCCTCTGCCTGATGAGTAAAACCTTTCTGGTATGTTTGAATTGATCCTTAATTTTATTTTATTTATTTTTTTTAAAATTCAGGCATGGCCTGATGGTGAAATCTAAGGGCTTTTCTAGAAAGTAACTGTGTGTATGAGGTTTCCAACTTGATAAAAGGGAAACAAATCCTTCATATATGTCCGGAACAAGATTTTAGGAGCTCCTAAGTGTGCGACGGAAACAAAAGTCTATCCCGTGTGAATTAGAATCCCTTCTGGATAATCAAATCTTCGCTTACATTCTCTTATTTTCAGCTAGAGAAAGCTACGGGAGCGGGCAGGGGTGTTTTCAAATGTGTCGTCTTCTAGGTAGGGTTGTTTAAGGGCATGCTTTATCTCCTGGTGCGTGACGACATCATCAACATGTTGTCCAGAGTCTGACAGCCCAGAAGACTTACTCCTGAGCAGAGATGTATTTGGGTCTCTTCACCCCAGCACCATCTTCCAAGTGGTAGCACCTAGTCAAACATGTTTGATCTCAGCTCTTGGTCCTACTTGGATGAGAAGTTTCAAGGTTGTAGGTCAAGGAAGTGAGGACACCTCTTCCCAGCGGGTCCCAAGAACCCCCGTAAACCTGGTTGCTCCGTTAAAGCTATGGTGTGAACTTGGCGCAACCACCAAACTCCTGTGGAGTTCACCAACTCCATGAGCAAAAGTCAGGTGCCTCTTCTGATTTCCAGGGAGAACTTCAGCTACTCGGTCCAGCCTCTTCCATGGCATGGACGGTCAGGTTTTTTTTAAATCTGACATAGTTGCCTTTAGAAGCAACCCACTAGCTGAGGTGGGAATGAAGCCACCGTTCTCCACTTCTGGTCCTGAGCAAAGATCTTCTAGTAAAAAAGCTTCTTCAACTCAGTTAGACCACTGGCTTCTCTTGGTGCAGAAACTCATGAGCTCCGTAAGAAATCCTGGGCTGTCAGAGTTCAGCAGGCCAAGCTAGGAGGGCAGAGTCAAACATGTCATCAGCTGAGAGTCGTTAACATTTCAACAAGCAGTCCAACCCCTCTTGAATTCCGTTGAGCCTCATCTGGCGCCAATTTAGCGTTGAACTTCGCTTGACTAGATTCTTGTGTGTAGGCTTGCATAAATCTTCTATGCTACAACCTAACGGAGGATTCTTGATTCTTGGGTTTCTGACATGAATCCAGTCAAGCACTAAATTGGTGCTAGATGAACATAATGACTCTAAACTGCTGACACACTTAACTCCCTCTCCCTAGTTCGGCTTCCCTAGTTCTCCCGCAAGGAAAGGTGATCGTCATGTTATTAGAGACCAGGGATTCAAAAGGCAGCCTTGATACATCAGGATTGCGGTCCTTCCTTGCACTATTACTTTGCAACGTACAATTGCGGGATAAATTAATGCACTAAATGTATGGTTTCATCTGGAATTGGCAGGCGCCATCTGGCTCTTAACGCTGGTGGGAGAGACCCCTTGCTAAATCCCACCCATCCAGACCCTTGCTGTACGTTGAGTGTTGAACCTTCCAACGGTGTGTAGGGTCACTCTATTATGTGTAAACCACGGAGGATAGGAAGAGGCGAGATGTACACCAAAGCTTCTCGCGGCGGACTGCTAATATTGCGATCTTGTATGAAGAAGGCATCACAGGAGCTTACGAATTCTAGTCTATAGCAATAAACATTGGGGAATTTATGAAGTCAATGATCTGTTTCTCCATAGTCATTTGGTCCCCGAGGGCCAAGTTCGTTTTGTAACAAGAGTTTGGTGTCTTGATTCTGAGGCAGCCCTTTCTGAGATACGGACTACATATAGACCGGGCACCATTATAATGTGCGGTTTGGGCATAAATTTGAAGTCAGGGCATAGAAACAAGGTTAACTTTGGCACCCTAATCTGTCTTACCCTTTCAATAAAACGGTAGAAGGTTGAATTAGATGGTTGCCATTTTAGCATTTTATCCATATGGATAATGGAGTAAGCCCCAGGACTTACTCCATTATAGGTAAATAAAGTTCAATAAAGTAACATTTTCCCAGTCTACCTAGAGGTGTTAGGACCCATGATTCCCAGCCCAAAGGAATGAATCTGGGATTTGTAGTCACAATCCACCAAGATGGTGCCAGGTGGAGAAGGCTGATGTGTGTATATATATATATGTCTGGATAATCCAGATGTCTGGATAATGGAAAGGCTGGATTAACTCCATATGATCAGGGTTGAATCACAATGAAGGACATGGGTTCAAGGAATACATTGGGGTGGAAAACAGGCATTTCCTAGCCATGGTTGGGTTAATAATGCCCTAAGAGGACTATCCTTTCCCCTTCCAGAGAATACATGTGTGGTGGTAATGAACAGGGTGCTTGTATGTTCACAGAAAAACCCAGGTTTGAATCCTCACACAGCCATGAAAATCACGGGGTGACCTTCGGTTAGTCACTCTCCCTCAGCCTACCTACCTACCTACCTATCTACCTACCTCACAGGGTTGTTGTGAGGATGAAAGGGCGCAGAGTAGGGAAAGAGCCGCGAGTTCTTTGCCTTCGGGACGGAAGGAGAAGAACTAAACTGTCATTTGATTTGGAGAAATAAAAGACTGTACAGATTTATTATTATTTTTTTTAAAAAAAGAAAGACTTTCTCGAGAAATTTGAGAAGTTTTTGGAACGGCATGGACCGGGGTCTCGGATAACCACACCCTGGCGTGTTCTGAAGACACCTGTGGTGGGAAACGTGTCCCAGCAACGATGGACATGCAAAGGAACCAACTCTCGCATGTCCCGGAAACTCCACCTGGTTGAAAAAACGCCATTTAGGCTTCCGAAGAGACCAGCTGTCCGCTGGAGAAGAGGCTCGCCTCTTCCCCAGTCCAAACCCAGCCATAGGTGTGCTTCCCCCACTCAATCCTCTTCTTCAAAGAGCCACCACTGACCTTGGATATGGCAGGAAGTCTACGAACTGAAGAAATATTTTGCTGAATAACAACCAAGGGGCCACCGGATCCATGCATCGCGTCTCGTGACTTCTCGTAGGTCTTGTTCTAAGGAGCCCTCTCGATGTCTCCATCCTTGGTGAGGTCCAGCATCATAGTTCTTAAACTTGCTCAACCTTCTTCCTTTAGTGTCCTTAATGAAGAGTGACCTCTCTCTCTCTCTCTCTCTCACACACACACTCTCTCTCTCTCTCTCTCTCTCTCTCTCTCGGGTTCGTGGCCAGGCAAACATTTTTGGGCCTGCCCTGTTCAAGCTAGGTTGCTTCTCTCTTAAGGTGGTTTCCTAAGAACCAAGTTGGAAGTTTCTAGCCTTTTAAGATGTGATTTAATAAAAAGAAACCTTGATGATGATGATAGCCTTGTCCTTTTTCTCTCTCTGAACTCCTTCCTTGTCTCCTATCTATCTGTCTATCTATCTGTCTATCTATCTATCTATCTATCTATCTATCTATCTATCTATCTATCTTCTATCTGTCTGTCTGTCCATCCATCCATCCATCCATCCATCCATCCATCCATCCATCCATCCATCCATCTATCTATCTATCTATCTATCTATCTATCTATCTATCTATCTATCTATCTATCTATTCCCCTGGAAGCCTTACCACATGGTGTTTTTATCTTCTCTCTGAATTCCTTCCTTATCTCCTATCCTGATATTTTCCACCCACTCACCCCCCGGAAACTTTACCATATGGTGTTTTTTCTCAGGGAATGTTAAGGATGGGCAAGTGGGACACCTAGAACGTGACATGAAATGTCTCCAAGGTAAATTTCCAAAAGGCAACTTTTCTTTTCTTTGAAAACGTTTCGCTTCTCATCCAAGAATTGAAGAACTGAATGTCAACTCCGGAGTCATCTTTAAGCTCCAGTTTAGGGGACTGGAGGCTAAAACATATGAAGAAGGGTTGCAGGAACTGGGTATGTCTAGTTTAATGAAAAGAAGGACTAGGGGAGACATGATAGCAGTCTTCCAATATCTCAGGGGTTGCCCCAAAGAAGAGGGAGTCAAACTATTCTTCAAAGCACCTGAGGGTAGAACAAGAAGCAATGGGTGGAAACTCATCAAGGACAGAAGCAATTTAGAACTAAGGAGAAATTTCCTGACAGTTAGAACAATTAATAAGTGGAACAACTTGCCTGCGGAAGTTGTGGATGCTCCAACACTGGAAGTTTTTAAGAAGATGTTGGATAACCATTTGTCTGAAGTGGTGTAGGGTTTCCTGCCTGGGCAGGGGGTTGGACTAGATGACCTCCAAGGTCCCTTCCAACTCTGTTATTCTATTCTATTCTAAAAGTGCTTTGATTTCTCTAAACACCATGTCCCATATTTTTTGTGCACTATCACAATCCCACCACATGTGTTTATATGTTCCGACCTTTCTTGCACCTCCAAAATACAGTATATTTATATTGTTAAGCAAGACATTTGTTAAGTGAGTTTGGGCTCCTGTTACAACCTTTCTTGCCACTGTTGTTAAGTGAACCACTGCAGTTGTTAAATCAATCGCAGGGTTGTGAAGCCAATCCGGGCTCCCTCGTCATCAGAACGTCGCAAAAGGGGGGATCACATGATTACTGCAACCATCATAAATATGAACCATTTCCCCAAGTGTCTGAACATTGGCCCGTAACCAACCAGGGCTCTTGCGATGGTCATTAAGTGTGAAAACTGTTCTCCGTCCCCTTTTTTTTCAGTGCCATCGTCACTTTCGAAAGGTCACTCAGTGTCGCATTGTCAGCCGAGGGACTACCTGTACAAGATTCCGTTTCCTGAGAGAGTCAGGCATGCTTTCTGAAGCCACAACGAGGAAGCTTGCAAAAAAATAATAATAAAAAATACAAACGCAAGCAAGCGAACAGAGACTATCAGGGAAGGACACCAGCGGTTTCGTTCTCCAGCTTCTTTGGCTATCAGGAAGAATCAGACATGGCTTTCTTTTTAATTCCACCTCCACCCTCTTATCGGGCTATCAGGAAAAGTCAGACAGAAGTCATTTTCTTCTCCACCCTCTTATCGGGCGACTCTCGACACCTTTTATTTGAATTCACTGAAGCGACAGGAGTTCCCCGGGTGCCAAGTTTCAAAAAAAAAAAAAAAAAGAATCCCGCAAACACCGTTGGCAGGATGACGTGGCATAAAGGCAACCTGTCCGACGAAGCTGGAGTTTTGGAAAATGCCTTTTTGTGTGTGTGTGTGTGTGTGTGTGTGTCCCTACCAAGCCAACATTCCTTGCGTGCCACGTGCTCGGGGTGCCCGTGGGAACGGGTGAGATGGACGCTTCGAGATGGTTGTCCATCAAGGCAAGAAATAAAACGCATCCTGGAATTATTACACCCGCCCACCCACCCAGGGGAAGTTCAAAGGGTGCGTAATTTTTCCCCCCGCAGACATTTCATTCCCCAGCTAGGGAACATCATCAGTGTTAGCGGGAGTGGGGTTTGCTTCTTGTTTGGGTGATTGGAGTGTGGTTTCCTCCCGCCCCCCACTTTGCAGTTGTTTGATTAGGGTGTTGTTTTCTCCTTGATGCTTTGCCTGGTGCAAATCCCCGCTTATCTAAACAGTAAGCAATTCCCACACTCACTAACGCTGATGATGTTACCTAGTTGGATAATGAAACGTCTGCCAGAAAACAACCAAGCTCAGAAAGCACTAAGGACCCCGCAGTCCTCCTCCTTCTCTTCTTCCTCCTCCTCTCCAGAAATTCCACTCCCTTCTAGCACTGATGATGCTATCTAGTTGGGTGAAGAAATGTTTGTAAGAAAAGCATCAAGCTCAGAGACTACCAGGAACCCCACAGTCATTGTCCTCCTTCTCGCCTTTTCTTCCTCCTCCTCCTCTCCTCCTCTCCCTCCTCCTCTTGCTCTTCTCTTTCTCCTCCATTCCACAAACCCCACTCCTTTCTAGCACTAATGATGTAACCTAGCTGGGTGAAGAAACGTCTGTAAAAAAAAAACCAACAATCTCAGAGACCACCGACCCCACAAATATGAGAGATGCAGCACCTGCTTAACAGGTTCAGAACAGAACTTCCATTGATTCCCCCCCATCTGCTTTGGGTAATCAAGCACGCTCACAGTTCATTAACTTTTCTGGTTTATTCTCTTTCCTTGGCCAAATTCAACAGCTTAGGTTGAACGACTGAGGGGACCAATTATCTCTAGCCACAATGTCCTTCCTGTCAACGACTACTTCAGCTTCAACCACAACAATACACGAGCAAATAATAAGATACAAACTCAAGGTAAACCGCTCCAAACTCGATTGCAGAAAATACGACTTCAGTAACAGAGTGGTCAATGCCTGGAATGCATTACCTGACTCTGTGGTTTCATTCCCCAAACCCCCAAAACTTTAACCTTAAACTCTCTACTGTTGACCTCACCCCATTACTAAGAGGTCCGTAAGGAGCGTGCATAAGTACACCAGCGTGCCTACCGTCCCTGTCCTAATATTCCTTTTTACTTACTCTTTTCACGTCTTCAAATTATGTTTATACTTTTACCTGTTATCTTATATATGCTTGACAAATAAACTTATGATGATTATGATTTATCATCAAAGGCACCTCTGAGAATTGGATTAAATCGCCATCCAAACAGATTTTACCAGGAAAGGAATGATGTTTTCAAACCCCCAGACCGACTTTATCCTTTCCATCTAGATAATTCAGGTACCTGTCAGGTGAGAACATCCTTCCAAAGCTCCAAGAAAGGTTTGTAAGAACCGTCCCTAATTTTATTGTTTGACGAAGCAAGGAGCCTTGGTAGTACAGTGGACTAAAGCACACTGTTATTAACATCTGCTGCTTGCAATTACTGCAGGTTCGAATCTCACCAGGCTCAAAAACAGACACCAGGATGAGTTTCAGGATGAAATTCCATGTCTAAAAATGGTGTTGCTTCAACTTTTTAAAAATCAAGCCTTTTTGGTGCCAGGAGAAGAAAAGGCTTTACTCCACGGTCAGGAAAAATCCTGCCCAGGAACCAAAATAAGAGATTTAGAGATAAGGGCCCGCACAACATTATTTTATTTATTTATTTATTTATTAATTTAATTTGTATACCGCCCAGAAGGGACTCAGATTGGACAGTTGTTCCGAGACGTTCCAAGAGGGCCACAAAAGGGATCCCTCCACAACGATATTCTTGGCAACTGACAAAAGCACCCTTGCCTTTGATTTGCAATGTTACACTTCCACCTGATAATTTCACACAAATCAAGCAGCTCCCTGATTCAGAGCAAGACAAATGGTATGAGGCAATGCAGGTTGAAATGGACAGTCTAAAGAAACTTAAAGTATTTACACCTGCAAAACCTCCAGCAAACAAAAAGATCATTGGCACTCGATGGGTCTACAGAATCAAAAAGAAACCAAATGGTGAGTCATTATACAAAGCCAGACTTGTAGCTCAGGGTTTCGCTCAACGTTATCCTGAGGACTACACAAATACTTACTCACCGACAGTCAGAACTGAGAGTGTGAAAATTGCTTTAGCAACTGCAACTATCCTTGGTTTAGAAGTTTTCCAGTTTGATGTTGACACGGCTTATCTACATGCAGACCTAGACGAAGAGATCTACGTGAGAAGTCCTCCAGGATTCCGACAGCAAGAAGGGGATACCTGGTTCCTAAACAAAAGTCTCTATGGTCTGAAACAATCTGGTTTAATGTGGTACTTATGTCTTACTGACAAACTAAATTCAATGGGCTTTATTAAGTCCGAAACTGATGAGTGCGTGTTCACAAAAAGATCTAACAATGCATATGAGATAGTTCTTGTTTATGTTGATGATATTGTTTATATTGGTCCAAATAAGCAAATGAGTGAAATTTTTGCCAAAGCTTTGCAGAGATATTTCACATTGAAATCATTAGGTCATATTAGCACTTATTTAGGTGTTCAGATTAAAAAAACACAGAAGGGGTTTAGTCTTTCACAAGAAGATAAAATTGAACAAATTTTGCATCATTGCAACATGAAAGATGCTAACACAACAAAGACACCCATGCAAACAGATTTTCATAACTTGACACAAGAAGAAAGTCCTGAATTCGAGGATCAAACACTTTATCGTTCAGTCATTGGGTCACTGTTATACATTAGTAGTTGGACCAGACCCGACATTGCACTTAGTGTTAATCTCTTATCACGACACGTAGGTAAGGCAAAACAGTTTCATTGGACATGTATTAAGAAATTATTGAGATACCTAAAATACACTAAACACATGAAGTTATTGTTAGAACCAACACATACTGATTATGCAGAATTATGTTGTTATGCAGATTCTGATTGGGCAAGTGATAAGAAATCACGCAAAAGTACTTCAGGTTATATGATGTTCTTAAATGGATGTCCTGTTTATTGGCAAGTACGTAAACAGAATTTTGTTTCTTGTTCATCTACTGAAGCTGAATATGCTTGTGTTTCAGATGCATGTAATTCTCTAACTTGGTTTGATGCTTTAGTCACAGACATCTGGACA
Organism: Pantherophis guttatus; assembly: GCF_059756535.1. Taxonomy (NCBI): domain Eukaryota; kingdom Metazoa; phylum Chordata; class Lepidosauria; order Squamata; family Colubridae; genus Pantherophis; species Pantherophis guttatus. The sequence goes on along the minus strand of NC_142078.1, from coordinate 14,977,922 downwards.
CACCCGATCCGACCGATCACAGTGATGGAAGACAATGAATCGGTGGTTTATATTTCTGAATCTCATTTCACAGGTTCTAGGTCCAGACACATTGACATCCGTTATCAAAACATAAAACATTTAGTGAAAAAAGGTTTTGTCAAAATGCAATATGTATCTACACATGATCAAATTGCTGATATGCTCAACAAACCACTTCCAGCAGCTCAACACGAGTATCTGCGTGAGAAGATGTGCCTTATTTGATGATGAACTGATATTTGCTCAACTGGCAAAAGAAGGGGAATGTCACTGCGTTATTTTATTTACCAGCTGAGCTCATTATTTCTGGACTGTCAGACTCTCCGTAGCTTTGCCAACTTCTTATCAGTAAGCTACGTGTTTCCGTATCCACCCACATTCCTTGCTTCACACACTCTTCCTTTGTTCTCTTTCCAGCAAGGTCCGGCTGAAAGATAGCCGGCCCGAATTACCTTCAAAAATGTAACAATTAACTTTTCTTAGTTAGTGAGATGTTTTATTTTCTTTATAACAAAAAAATGAGTTTTATTAGAAGCCTTCCTTCGCGTTTCTTTTCAAAATATTACAACAAGGAATAAGCCTCAATTCATATACTCTAAACCAGGGTAATTAGTCCCAGAGCCAAACATGGGATTAATAAATGCCCTGACATTTAAAAATCAAGCCTTTTTGGTGCCAGGAGAAGAAAAGGCTTTACCCCACGGTCAGGAAAAATCCTGCCCAGGAACCAAAATGTTTTTTGAAGCCAAATTTTTTTTTTGAAACCAAATGCAAAAACGGACACCAGGATGAGTTTCCTGATGAAATTCCATGTCTAAAAATGGTGTTGCTTCAACTTTTTAAAAATCAAGCCTTTTTGGTGCCAGGAGAAGAAAACGCTTTACTCCACGGTCAGGAAAAATCCTGCCCAGGAACCAAAATGTTTTTTGAAGCCAAATTTTTTTTTTGAAACCAAATACAAAAACGGACACCAGGATGAGTTTCCTGATGAAATTCCATGTCTAAAAATGGTGTTGCTTCAACTTTTTAAAAATCAAGCCTTTTTGGTGCCAGGAGAAGAAAAGGCTTTACTCCACGGTCAGGAAAAATCCTGCCCAGGAACCAAAATGTTTTTTGAAGCCAAATTTTTTTTTTGAAACCAAATGCAAAAACGGACACCAGGATGAGTTTCCTGATGAAATTCCATGTCTAAAAATGGTGTTGCTTCAATTTTTTAAAAATCAAGCCTTTTTGGTGCCAGGAGAAGAAAAGGCTTTACTCCACGGTCAGGAAAAATCCTGCCCAGGAACCAAAATGTTTTTTGAAGCCAAATTTTTTTTTTGAAACCAAATGCAAAAACGGACACCAGGATGAGTTTCCTGATGAAATTCCATGTCTAAAAATGGTGTTGCTTCAACTTTTTAAAAATCAAGCCTTTTTGGTGCCAGGAGAAGAAAAGGCTTTACTCCACGGTCAGGAAAAATGCTGCCCAGGAACCAAAATGTTTTTTGAAGCCAAATTTTTTTTTTGAAACCAAATGCAAAAACGGACACCAGGATGAGTTTCAGGATGAAATTCCATGTCTAAAAATGGTGTTGCTTCAACTTTTTAAAAATCAAGCCTTTTTGTTGCCAGGAGAAGAAAAGGCTTTACTCCACGGACAGGAAAAATCCTGCCCAGGAACCAAAATGTTTTTTGAAGCCAAATTTTTTTTTTGAAACCAAATGCAAAAACGGACACCAGGATGAGTTTCAGGATGAAATTCCATGTCTAAAAATGGTGTTGCTTCAACTTTTTAAAAATCAAGCCTTTTTGGTGCCAGGAGAAGAAAAGGCTTTACTCCACGGTCAGGAAAAATCCTGCCCAGGAACCAAAATGTTTTTTGAAGCCAAATTTTTTTTTTGAAACCAAATGCAAAAACGGACACCAGGATGAGTTTCCTGATGAAATTCCATGTCTAAAAATGGTGTTGCTTCAACTTTTTAAAAATCAAGCCTTTTTGGTGCCAGGAGAAGAAAAGGCTTTACTCCACGGACAGGAAAAATCCTGCCCAGGAACCAAAATGTTTTTTGAAGCCAAATTTTTTTTTTGAAACCAAATGCAAAAACGGACACCAGGATGAGTTTCCTGATGAAATTCCATGTCTAAAAATGGTGTTGCTTCAACTTTTTAAAAATCAAGCCTTTTTGGTGCCAGGAGAAGAAAAGGCTTTACTCCGCGGTCAGGAAAAATGCTGCCCAGGAACCAAAATGTTTTTTGAAGCCAAATTTTTTTTTTGAAACCAAATGCAAAAACGGACACCAGGATGAGTTTCCTGATGAAATTCCATGTCTAAAAATGGTGTTGCTTCAACTTTTTAAAAATCAAGCCTTTTTGGTGCCAGGAGAAGAAAAGGCTTTACTCAGGAAAAATGCTGCCCAGGAACCAAAATGTTTTTTGAAGCCAATTTTTTTTTTGAAACCAAATACAAAAACGGACACCAGGATGAGTTTCCTGATGAAATTCCATGTCTAAAAATGGTGTTGCTTCAACTTTTTAAAAATCAAGCCTTTTTGGTGCCAGGAGAAGAAAAGGCTTTACTCCACGGTCAGGAAAAATCCTGCCCAGGAACCAAAATGTTTTTTGAAGCCAAATTTTTTTTTTGAAACCAAATGCAAAAACGGACACCAGGATGAGTTTCCGGATGAAATTCCATGTCTAAAAATGGTGTTGCTTCAACTTTTTAAAAATCAAGCCTTTTTGGTGCCAGGAGAAGAAAAGGCTTTACTCCGCGGTCAGGAAAAATGCTGCCCAGGAACCAAAATGTTTTTTGAAGCCAATTTTTTTTTTTGAAACCAAATGCAAAAACGGACACCAGGATGAGTTTCCTGATGAAATTCCATGTCTAAAAATGGTGTTGCTTCAACTTTTGAAAAATCAAGCCTTTTTGGTGCCAGGAGAAGAAAAGGCTTTACTCCACGGTCAGGAAAAATCCTGCCCAGGAACCAAAATATTTTTTGAAGCCAAATTTTTTTTTTGAAACCAAATGCAAAAACGGACACCAGGATGAGTTTCAGGATGAAATTCCATGTCTAAAAATGGTGTTGCTTCAACTTTTTAAAAATCAAGCCTTTTTGTTGCCAGGAGAAGAAAAGGCTTTTGGTTCCTGGGCAGGATTTTTCCTGACCGTGGAGTAAAGCCTTTTCTTCTCCTGGCACCAAAAAGGCTTGATTTTTAAAAAGTTGAAGCAACACCATTTTTAGACATGGAATTTCATCCTGAAACTCATCCTGGTGTCCGTTTTTGCATTTGGTTTCAAAAAAAAAGTTTGGCTTCAAAAAACATTTTGGTTCCTGGGCAGGATTTTTCCTGACCGTGGAGTAAAGCCTTTTCTTCTCCTGGCACCAAAAAGGCTTGATTTTTAAAAAGTTGAAGCAACACCATTTTTAGACATGGAATTTCATCCTTAATCTCATCCTGGTGTCCGTTTTTGCATTTGGTTTCAAAAAAAAAAAATTGGCTTCAAAAAACATTTTGGTTCCTGGGCAGGATTTTTCCTGACCGTGGAGTAAAGCCTTTTCTTCTCCTGGCACCAAAAAGGCTTGATTTTTAAAAAGTTGAAGCAACACCATTTTTAGACATGGAATTTCATCCTGAAACTCATCCTGGTGTCCGTTTTTGCATTTGGTTTCAAAAAAAAAATTTGGCTTCAAAAAACATTTTGGTTCCTGGGCAGGATTTTTCCTGACCGTGGAGTAAAGCCTTTTCTTCTCCTGGCACCAAAAAGGCTTGATTTTTAAAAAGTTGAAGCAACACCATTTTTAGACATGGAATTTCATCCTTAATCTCATCCTGGTGTCCGTTTTTGCATTTGGTTTCAAAAAAAAAATTTGGCTTCAAAAAACATTTTGGTTCCTGGGCAGGATTTTTCCTTACCGTGGAGTAAAGCCTTTTCTTCTCCTGGCACCAAAAAGGCTTGATTTTTAAAAAGTTGAAGCAACACCATTTTTAGACATGGAATTTCATCCTTAATCTCATCCTGGTGTCCGTTTTTGCATTTGGTTTCAAAAAAAACATTTGGCTTCAAAAAACATTTTGGTTCCTGGGCAGGATTTTTCCTGACCGTGGAGTATAGCCTTTTATTCTCCTGGCACCAAAAAGGCTTGATTTTTAAAAAGTTGAAGCAACACCATTTTTAGACATGGAATTTCATCCTTAATCTCATCCTGGTGTCCGTTTTTGCATTTGGTTTCAAAAAAAAAATTTGGCTTCAAAAAACATTTTGGTTCCTGGGCAGGATTTTTCCTGACCGTGGAGTAAAGCCTTTTCTTCTCCTGGCACCAAAAAGGCTTGATTTTTAAAAAGTTGAAGCAACACCATTTTTAGACATGGAATTTCATCCTTAATCTCATCCTGGTGTCCGTTTTTGCATTTGGTTTCAAAAAAAACATTTGGCTTCAAAAAACATTTTGGTTCCTGGGCAGGATTTTTCCTGACCGTGGAGTAAAGCCTTTTCTTCTCCTGGCACCAAAAAGGCTTGATTTTTAAAAAGTTGAAGCAACACCATTTTTAGACATGGAATTTCATCCTGAAACTCATCCTGGTGTCCGTTTTTGCATTTGGTTTCAAAAAAAAAATTTGGCTTCAAAAAACATTTTGGTTCCTGGGCAGCATTTTTCCTGACCGTGGAGTAAAGCCTTTTCTTCTCCTGGCACCAAAAAGGCTTGATTTTTAAAAAGTTGAAGCAACACCATTTTTAGACATGGAATTTCATCCTGAAACTCATCCTGGTGTCCGTTTTTGCATTTGGTTTCAAAAAAAAAATTTGGCTTCAAAAAACATTTTGGTTCCTGGGCAGGATTTTTCCTGACCGTGGAGTAAAGCCTTTTCTTCTCCTGGCACCAAAAAGGCTTGATTTTTAAAAAGTTGAAGCAACACCATTTTTAGACATGGAATTTCATCCTGAAACTCATCCTGGTGTCCGTTTTTGCATTTGGTTTCAAAAAAAAAATTTGGCTTCAAAAAACATTTTGGTTCCTGGGCAGGATTTTTCCTGACCGTGGAGTGAAGCCTTTTCTTCTCCTGGCACCAAAAAGGCTTGATTTTTAAAAAGTTGAAGCAACACCATTTTTAGACATGGAATTTCATCCGGAAACTCATCCTGGTGTCCGTTTTTGTATTTGGTTTCAAAAAAAACATTTGGCTTCAAAAAACATTTTGGTTCCTGGGCAGGATTTTTCCTGACCGTGGAGTAAAGCCTTTTCTTCTCCTGGCACCAAAAAGGCTTGATTTTTAAAAAGTTGAAGCAACACCATATTTAGACATGGAATTTCATCCTGAAACTCATCCTGGTGTCCGTTTTTGCATTTGGTTTCAAAAAAAACATTTGGCTTCAAAAAACATTTTGGTTCCTGGGCAGGATTTTTCCTGACCGTGGAGTAAAGCCTTTTCTTCTCCTGGCACCAAAAAGGCTTGATTTTTAAAAAGTTGAAGCAACACCATATTTAGACATGGAATTTCATCCTGAAACTCATCCTGGTGTCCGTTTTTGCATTTGGTTTCAAAAAAAAAATTTGGCTTCAAAAAACATTTTGGTTCCTGGGCAGGATTTTTCCTGACCGTGGAGTAAAGCCTTTTCTTCTCCTGGCACCAAAAAGGCTTGATTTTTAAAAAGTTGAAGCAACACCATTTTTAGACATGGAATTTCATCCGGAAACTCATCCTGGTGTCCGTTTTTGTATTTGGTTTCAAAAAAAAAATTTGGCTTCAAAAAACATTTTGGTTCCTGGGCAGGATTTTTCCTGACCGTGGAGTAAAGCCTTTTCTTCTCCTGGCACCAAAAAGGCTTGATTTTTAAAAAGTTGAAGCAACACCATTTTTAGACATGGAATTTCATCCTGAAACTCATCCTGGTGTCCGTTTTTGCATTTGGTTTCAAAAAAAAAAATTGGCTTTAAAAAACATTTTCGTTCCTGGGCAGGATTTTTCCTGACCGTGGAGTAAAGCCTTTTCTTCTCCTGGCACCAAAAAGGCTTGATTTTTAAAAAGTTGAAGCAACACCATTTTTAGACATGGAATTTCATCCTGAAACTCATCCTGGTGTCCGTTTTTACATTTGGTTTCAAAAAAAAAATTTGGCTTCAAAAAACATTTTGGTTCCTGGGCAGGATTTTTCCTGACCGTGGAGTAAAGCCTTTTCTTCTCCTGGCACCAAAAAGGCTTGATTTTTAAAAAGTTGAAGCAACACCATTTTTAGACATGGAATTTCATCCTGAAACTCATCCTGGTGTCCGTTTTTGCATTTGGTTTCAAAAAAAAAATTTGGCTTCAAAAAACATTTTGGTTCCTGGGCAGGATTTTTCCTGACCGTGGAGTAAAGCCTTTTCTTCTCCTGGCACCAAAAAGGCTTGATTTTTCAAAAGTTGAAGCAACACCATTTTTAGACATGGAATTTCATCCTTAATCTCATCCTGGTGTCCGTTTTTGTATTTGGTTTCAAAAAAAAAATTGGCTTCAAAAAACATTTTGGTTCCTGGGCAGGAATTTTCCTGACCGTGGAGTAAAGCCTTTTCTTCTCCTGGCACCAAAAAGGCTTGATTTTTAAAAAGTTGAAGCAACACCATTTTTAGACATGGAATTTCATCCTGAAACTCATCCTGGTGTCCGTTTTTGCATTTGGTTTCAAAAAAAACATTTGGCTTCAAAAAACATTTTGGTTCCTGGGCAGGATTTTTCCTGACCGTGGAGTAAAGCCTTTTCTTCTCCTGGCACCAAAAAGGCTTGATTTTTAAAAAGTTGAAGCAACACCATTTTTAGACATGGAATTTCATCCTGAAACTCATCCTGGTGTCCGTTTTTGCATTTGGTTTCAAAAAAAACATTTGGCTTCAAAAAACATTTTGGTTCCTGGGCAGGATTTTTCCTGACCGTGGAGTAAAGCCTTTTCTTCTCCTGGCACCAAAAAGGCTTGATTTTTAAAAAGTTGAAGCAACACCATATTTAGACATGGAATTTCATCCTGAAACTCATCCTGGTGTCCGTTTTTGCATTTGGTTTCAAAAAAAAAATTTGGCTTCAAAAAACATTTTGGTTCCTGGGCAGGATTTTTCCTGACCGTGGAGTAAAGCCTTTTCTTCTCCTGGCACCAAAAAGGCTTGATTTTTAAAAAGTTGAAGCAACACCATTTTTAGACATGGAATTTCATCCGGAAACTCATCCTGGTGTCCGTTTTTGCATTTGGTTTCAAAAAAAAAAATTTGGCTTCAAAAAACATTTTGGTTCCTGGGCAGGATTTTTCCTGACCGTGGAGTAAAGCCTTTTCTTCTCCTGGCACCAAAAAGGCTTGATTTTTAAAAAGTTGAAGCAACACCATTTTTAGACATGGAATTTCATCCGGAAACTCATCCTGGTGTCCGTTTTTGTATTTGGTTTCAAAAAAAAAATTTGGCTTCAAAAAACATTTTGGTTCCTGGGCAGGATTTTTCCTGACCGTGGAGTAAAGCCTTTTCTTCTCCTGGCACCAAAAAGGCTTGATTTTTAAAAAGTTGAAGCAACACCATTTTTAGACATGGAATTTCATCCTGAAACTCATCCTGGTGTCCGTTTTTGCATTTGGTTTCAAAAAAAAAAATTGGCTTTAAAAAACATTTTCGTTCCTGGGCAGGATTTTTCCTGACCGTGGAGTAAAGCCTTTTCTTCTCCTGGCACCAAAAAGGCTTGATTTTTAAAAAGTTGAAGCAACACCATTTTTAGACATGGAATTTCATCCTGAAACTCATCCTGGTGTCCGTTTTTACATTTGGTTTAAAAAAAAAAATTTGGCTTCAAAAAACATTTTGGTTCCTGGGCAGGATTTTTCCTTTTCTTCTCCTGGCACCAAAAAGGCTTGATTTTTAAAAAGTTGAAGCAACACCATTTTTAGACATGGAATTTCATCAGGAAACTCATCCTGGTGTCCGTTTTTGCATTTGGTTTCAAAAAAAAAATTTGGCTTCAAAAAACATTTTGGTTCCTGGGCAGGATATTTCCTGACCGTGGAGTAAAGCCTTTTCTTCTCCTGGCACCAAAAAGGCTTGATTTTTAAAAAGTTGAAGCAACACCATTTTTAGACATGGAATTTCATCCTGAAACTCATCCTGGTGTCCGTTTTTGCCTTTGGTTTTAAAAAAAAAATTTGGCTTCAAAAAACATTTTGGTTCCTGGGCAGGATTTTTCCTGACCGTGGAGTAAAGCCTTTTCTTTTCCTGGCACCAAAAAGGCTTGATTTTTAAAAAGTTGAAGCAACACCATTTTTAGACATGGAATTTCATCCTGAAACTCATCCTGGTGTCCGTTTTTGCATTTGGTTTCAAAAAAAACATTTGGCTTCAAAAAACATTTTGGTTCCTGGGCAGGATTTTTCCTGACCGTGGAGTAAAGCCTTTTTTTCTCCTGGCACCAAAAAGGCTTGATTTTTAAAAAGTTGAAGCAACACCATTTTTAGACATGGAATTTCATCAGGAAACTCATCCTGGTGTCCGTTTTTGCATTTGGTTTCAAAAAAAAAATTTGGCTTCAAAAAACATTTTGGTTCCTGGGCAGGATTTTTCCTGACCGTGGAGTAAAGCCTTTTCTTCTCCTGGCACCAAAAAGGCTTGATTTTTAAAAAGTTGAAGCAACACCATTTTTAGACATGGAATTTCATCCTGAAACTCATCCTGGTGTCCGTTTTTGCATTTGGTTTCAAACAAAAAATTTGGCTTCAAAAAACATTTTGGTTCCTGGGCAGGATTTTTCCTGACCGTGGAGTAAAGCCTTTTCTTCTCCTGGCACCAAAAAGGCTTGATTTTTAAAAAGTTGAAGCAACACCATTTTTAGACATGGAATTTCATCCTGAAACTCATCCTGGTGTCCGTTTTTGCATTTGGTTTCAAAAAAAAAATTTGGCTTCAAAAAACATTTTGGTTCCTGGGCAGGATTTTTCCTGACCGTGGAGTAAAAGCCTTTTCTTCTCCTGGCACCAAAAAGGCTTGATTTTTAAAAAGTTGAAGCAACACCATTTTTAGACATGGAATTTCATCCGGAAACTCATCCTGGTGTCCGTTTTTGCATTTGGTTTCAAAAAAAACATTTGGCTTCAAAAAACATTTTGGTTCGTGGGCAGGATTTTTCCTGACCGTGGAGTAAAGCCTTTTCTTCTCCTGGCACCAAAAAGGCTTGATTTTTAAAAAGTTGAAGCAACACCATTTTTAGACATGGAATTTCATCCTGAAACTCATCCTGGTGTCCGTTTTTACATTTGGTTTCAAAAAAAAAATTTGGCTTCAAAAAACATTTTGGTTCCTGGGCAGGATTTTTCCTTTTCTTCTCCTGGCACCAAAAAGGCTTGATTTTTAAAAAGTTGAAGCAACACCATTTTTAGACATGGAATTTCATCAGGAAACTCATCCTGGTGTCCGTTTTTGCATTTGGTTTCAAAAAAAAAATTTGGCTTCAAAAAACATTTTGGTTCCTGGGCAGGATATTTCCTGACCGTGGAGTAAAGCCTTTTCTTCTCCTGGCACCAAAAAGGCTTGATTTTTAAAAAGTTGAAGCAACACCATTTTTAGACATGGAATTTCATCCTGAAACTCATCCTGGTGTCCGTTTTTGCATTTGGTTTTAAAAAAAAAATTTGGCTTCAAAAAACATTTTGGTTCCTGGGCAGGATTTTTCCTGACCGTGGAGTAAAGCCTTTTCTTCTCCTGGCACCAAAAAGGCTTGATTTTTAAAAAGTTGAAGCAACACCATTTTTAGACATGGAATTTCATCCTGAAACTCATCCTGGTGTCCGTTTTTGCATTTGGTTTCAAAAAAAACATTTGGCTTCAAAAAACATTTTGGTTCCTGGGCAGGATTTTTCCTGACCGTGGAGTAAAGCCTTTTCTTCTCCTGGCACCAAAAAGGCTTGATTTTTAAAAAGTTGAAGCAACACCATTTTTAGACATGGAATTTCATCCTGAAACTCATCCTGGTGTCCGTTTTTGCATTTGGTTTCAAAAAAAACATTTGGCTTCAAAAAACATTTTGGTTCCTGGGCAGGATTTTTCCTGACCGTGGAGTAACGCCTTTTCTTCTCCTGGCACCAAAAAGGCTTGATTTTTAAAAAGTTGAAGCAACACCATTTTTAGACATGGAATTTCATCCTGAAACTCATCTTGGTGTCCGTTTTTGCATTTGGTTTCAAAAAAAAAATTTGGCTTCAAAAAACATTTTGGTTCCTGGGCAGGATTTTTCCTGACCGTGGAGTAAAGCCTTTTCTTCTCCTGGCACCAAAAAGGCTTGATTTTTAAAAAGTTGAAGCAACACCATTTTTAGACATGGAATTTTATCCTGAAACTCATCCTGGTGTCCGTTTTTGCATTTGGTTTCAAAAAAAAAATTTGGCTTCAAAAAACATTTTGGTTCCTGGGCAGGATTTTTCCTGACCGTGGAGTAAAGCCTTTTCTTCTCCTGGCACCAAAAAGGCTTGATTTTTAAAAAGTTGAAGCAACACCATTTTTAGACATGGAATTTCATCCTGAAACTCATCCTGGTGTCCGTTTTTGCATTTGGTTTTAAAAAAAAAACTTGGCTTCAAAAAACATTTTGGTTCCTGGGCAGGATTTTTCCTGACCGTGGAGTAAAGCCTTTTCTTCTCCTGGCACCAAAAAGGCTTGATTTTTAAAAAGTTGAAGCAACACCATTTTTAGACATGGAATTTTATCCTGAAACTCATCCTGGTGTCCGTTTTTGCATTTGGTTTCAAAAAAAAAATTTGGCTTCAAAAAACATTTTGGTTCCTGGGCAGGATTTTTCCTGACCGTGGAGTAAAGCCTTTTCTTCTCCTGGCACCAAAAAGGCTTGATTTTTAAAAAGTTGAAGCAACACCATTTTTAGACATGGAATTTCATCCTGAAACTCATCCTGGTGTCCGTTTTTGCATTTGGTTTCAAACAAAAAATTTGGCTTCAAAAAACATTTTGGTTTCTAGGCAGGATTTTTCCTGACCGTGGAGTAAAGCCTTTTCTTCTCCTGGCACCAAAAAGGCTTGATTTTTAAAAAGTTGAAGCAACACCATTTTTAGACATGGAATTTCATCCTGAAACTCATCCTGGTGTCCGTTTTTGCATTTGGTTTCAAACAAAAAATTTGGCTTCAAAAAACATTTTGGTTCCTGGGCAGCATTTTTCCTGACCGTGGAGTAAAGCCTTTTCTTCTCCTGGCACCAAAAAGGCTTGATTTTTAAAAAGTTGAAGCAACACCATTTTTAGACATGGAATTTCATCCGGAAACTCATCCTGGTGTCCGTTTTTGCATTTGGTTTCAAAAAAAAAATTTGGCTTCAAAAACATTTTGGTTCCTGGGCAGGATTTTTCCTGACCGTGGAGTAAAGCCTTTTCTTCTCCTGGCACCAAAAAGGCTTGATTTTTAAAAAGTTGAAGCAACACCATTTTTAGACATGGAATTTCATCCTGAAACTCATCCTGGTGTCCGTTTTTGCATTTGGTTTCAAACAAAAAATTTGGCTTCAAAAAACATTTTGGTTTCTAGGCAGGATTTTTCCTGACCGTGGAGTAAAGCCTTTTCTTCTCCTGGCACCAAAAAGGCTTGATTTTTAAAAAGTTGAAGCAACACCATTTTTAGACATGGAATTTCATCCTGAAACTCATCCTGGTGTCCGTTTTTGCATTTGGTTTTAAAAAAAAAATTTGGCTTCAAAAAACATTTTGGTTCCTGGGCAGGATTTTTCCTGACCGTGGAGTAAAGCCTTTTCTTCTCCTGGCACCAAAAATGCTTGATTTTTAAAAAGTTGAAGCAACACCATTTTTAGACATGGAATTTCATCCTGAAACTCATCCTGGTGTCCGTTTTTGCATTTGGTTTCAAAAAAAAAATTTGGCTTCAAAAAACATTTTGGTTCCTGGGCAGGATTTTTCCTGACCGTGGAGTAAAGCCTTTTCTTCTCCTGGCACCAAAAAGGCTTGATTTTTAAAAAGTTGAAGCAACACCATTTTTAGACATGGAATTTCATCCTGAAACTCATCCTGGTGTTCGTTTTTGCATTTGGTTTCAAACAAAAAATTTGGCTTCAAAAAACATTTTGGTTTCTAGGCAGGATTTTTCCTGACCGTGGAGTAAAGCCTTTTCTTCTCCTGGCACCAAAAAGGCTTGATTTTTAAAAAGTTGAAGCAACACCATTTTTAGACATGGAATTTCATCCTGAAACTCATCCTGGTGTCCGTTTTTGCATTTGGTTTCAAAAAAAAAAATTTGGCTTCAAAAAACATTTTGGTTCCTGGGCAGGATTTTTCCTGACCGTGGAGTAAAGCCTTTTCTTCTCCTGGCACCAAAAAGGCTTGATTTTTAAAAAGTTGAAGCAACACCATTTTTAGACATGGAATTTCATCCTGAAACTAATCCTGGTGTCCGTTTTTGCATTTGGTTTCAAAAAAAAAATTTGGCTTCAAAAAACATTTTGGTTCCTGGGCAGGATTTTTCCTGACCGTGGAGTAAAGCCTTTTCTTCTCCTGGCACCAAAAAGGCTTGATTTTTAAAAAGTTGAAGCAACACCATTTTTAGACATGGAATTTCATCCTTAATCTCATCCTGGTGTCCGTTTTTGCATTTGGTTTCAAAAAAAAAATTTGGCTTCAAAAAACATTTTGGTTCCTGGGCAGGATTTTTCCTTACCGTGGAGTAAAGCCTTTTCTTCTCCTGGCACCAAAAAGGCTTGATTTTTAAAAAGTTGAAGCAACACCATTTTTAGACATGGAATTTCATCCTTAATCTCATCCTGGTGTCCGTTTTTGCATTTGGTTTCAAAAAAAACATTTGGCTTCAAAAAACATTTTGGTTCCTGGGCAGGATTTTTCCTGACCGTGGAGTATAGCCTTTTATTCTCCTGGCACCAAAAAGGCTTGATTTTTAAAAAGTTGAAGCAACACCATTTTTAGACATGGAATTTCATCCTTAATCTCATCCTGGTGTCCGTTTTTGCATTTGGTTTCAAAAAAAAAATTTGGCTTCAAAAAACATTTTGGTTCCTGGGCAGGATTTTTCCTGACCGTGGAGTAAAGCCTTTTCTTCTCCTGGCACCAAAAAGGCTTGATTTTTAAAAAGTTGAAGCAACACCATTTTTAGACATGGAATTTCATCCTTAATCTCATCCTGGTGTCCGTTTTTGCATTTGGTTTCAAAAAAAACATTTGGCTTCAAAAAACATTTTGGTTCCTGGGCAGGATTTTTCCTGACCGTGGAGTAAAGCCTTTTCTTCTCCTGGCACCAAAAAGGCTTGATTTTTAAAAAGTTGAAGCAACACCATATTTAGACATGGAATTTCATCCTGAAACTCATCCTGGTGTCCGTTTTTGCATTTGGTTTCAAAAAAAACATTTGGCTTCAAAAAACATTTTGGTTCCTGGGCAGCATTTTTCCTGACCGTGGAGTAAAGCCTTTTCTTCTCCTGGCACCAAAAAGGCTTGATTTTTAAAAAGTTGAAGCAACACCATATTTAGACATGGAATTTCATCCTGAAACTCATCCTGGTGTCCGTTTTTGCATTTGGTTTCAAAAAAAAAATTTGGCTTCAAAAAACATTTTGGTTCCTGGGCAGGATTTTTCCTGACCGTGGAGTAAAGCCTTTTCTTCTCCTGGCACCAAAAAGGCTTGATTTTTAAAAAGTTGAAGCAACACCATTTTTAGACATGGAATTTCATCCGGAAACTCATCCTGGTGTCCGTTTTTGTATTTGGTTTCAAAAAAAAAATTTGGCTTCAAAAAACATTTTGGTTCCTGGGCAGGATTTTTCCTGACCGTGGAGTAAAGCCTTTTCTTCTCCTGGCACCAAAAAGGCTTGATTTTTAAAAAGTTGAAGCAACACCATTTTTAGACATGGAATTTCATCCTGAAACTCATCCTGGTGTCCGTTTTTGCATTTGGTTTCAAAAAAAAAAATTGGCTTTAAAAAACATTTTCGTTCCTGGGCAGGATTTTTCCTGACCGTGGAGTAAAGCCTTTTCTTCTCCTGGCACCAAAAAGGCTTGATTTTTAAAAAGTTGAAGCAACACCATTTTTAGACATGGAATTTCATCCTGAAACTCATCCTGGTGTCCGTTTTTGCATTTGGTTTCAAAAAAAACATTTGGCTTCAAAAAACATTTTGGTTCCTGGGCAGGATTTTTCCTGACCGTGGAGTATAGCCTTTTATTCTCCTGGCACCAAAAAGGCTTGATTTTTAAAAAGTTGAAGCAACACCATTTTTAGACATGGAATTTCATCCTTAATCTCATCCTGGTGTCCGTTTTTGCATTTGGTTTCAAAAAAAAAATTTGGCTTCAAAAAACATTTTGGTTCCTGGGCAGGATTTTTCCTGACCGTGGAGTAAAGCCTTTTCTTCTCCTGGCACCAAAAAGGCTTGATTTTTAAAAAGTTGAAGCAACACCATTTTTAGACATGGAATTTCATCCTTAATCTCATCCTGGTGTCCGTTTTTGCATTTGGTTTCAAAAAAAACATTTGGCTTCAAAAAACATTTTGGTTCCTGGGCAGGATTTTTCCTGACCGTGGAGTAAAGCCTTTTCTTCTCCTGGCACCAAAAAGGCTTGATTTTTAAAAAGTTGAAGCAACACCATATTTAGACATGGAATTTCATCCTGAAACTCATCCTGGTGTCCGTTTTTGCATTTGGTTTCAAAAAAAACATTTGGCTTCAAAAAACATTTTGGTTCCTGGGCAGCATTTTTCCTGACCGTGGAGTAAAGCCTTTTCTTCTCCTGGCACCAAAAAGGCTTGATTTTTAAAAAGTTGAAGCAACACCATATTTAGACATGGAATTTCATCCTGAAACTCATCCTGGTGTCCGTTTTTGCATTTGGTTTCAAAAAAAAAATTTGGCTTCAAAAAACATTTTGGTTCCTGGGCAGGATTTTTCCTGACCGTGGAGTAAAGCCTTTTCTTCTCCTGGCACCAAAAAGGCTTGATTTTTAAAAAGTTGAAGCAACACCATTTTTAGACATGGAATTTCATCCGGAAACTCATCCTGGTGTCCGTTTTTGTATTTGGTTTCAAAAAAAAAATTTGGCTTCAAAAAACATTTTGGTTCCTGGGCAGGATTTTTCCTGACCGTGGAGTAAAGCCTTTTCTTCTCCTGGCACCAAAAAGGCTTGATTTTTAAAAAGTTGAAGCAACACCATTTTTAGACATGGAATTTCATCCTGAAACTCATCCTGGTGTCCGTTTTTGCATTTGGTTTCAAAAAAAAAAATTGGCTTTAAAAAACATTTTCGTTCCTGGGCAGGATTTTTCCTGACCGTGGAGTAAAGCCTTTTCTTCTCCTGGCACCAAAAAGGCTTGATTTTTAAAAAGTTGAAGCAACACCATTTTTAGACATGGAATTTCATCCTGAAACTCATCCTGGTGTCCGTTTTTACATTTGGTTTCAAAAAAAAAATTTGGCTTCAAAAAACATTTTGGTTCCTGGGCAGGATTTTTCCTGACCGTGGAGTAAAGCCTTTTCTTCTCCTGGCACCAAAAAGGCTTGATTTTTAAAAAGTTGAAGCAACACCATTTTTAGACATGGAATTTCATCCTGAAACTCATCCTGGTGTCCGTTTTTGCATTTGGTTTCAAAAAAAAAATTTGGCTTCAAAAAACATTTTGGTTCCTGGGCAGGATTTTTCCTGACCGTGGAGTAAAGCCTTTTCTTCTCCTGGCACCAAAAAGGCTTGATTTTTCAAAAGTTGAAGCAACACCATTTTTAGACATGGAATTTCATCCTTAATCTCATCCTGGTGTCCGTTTTTGTATTTGGTTTCAAAAAAAAAATTGGCTTCAAAAAACATTTTGGTTCCTGGGCAGGAATTTTCCTGACCGTGGAGTAAAGCCTTTTCTTCTCCTGGCACCAAAAAGGCTTGATTTTTAAAAAGTTGAAGCAACACCATTTTTAGACATGGAATTTCATCAGGAAACTCATCCTGGTGTCCGTTTTTGCATTTGGTTTCAAAAAAAACATTTGGCTTCAAAAAACATTTTGGTTCCTGGGCAGGATTTTTCCTGACCGTGGAGTAAAGCCTTTTCTTCTCCTGGCACCAAAAAGGCTTGATTTTTAAAAAGTTGAAGCAACACCATTTTTAGACATGGAATTTCATCCTGAAACTCATCCTGGTGTCCGTTTTTGCATTTGGTTTCAAAAAAAACATTTGGCTTCAAAAAACATTTTGGTTCCTGGGCAGGATTTTTCCTGACCGTGGAGTAAAGCCTTTTCTTCTCCTGGCACCAAAAAGGCTTGATTTTTAAAAAGTTGAAGCAACACCATATTTAGACATGGAATTTCATCCTGAAACTCATCCTGGTGTCCGTTTTTGCATTTGGTTTCAAAAAAAAAATTTGGCTTCAAAAAACATTTTGGTTCCTGGGCAGGATTTTTCCTGACCGTGGAGTAAAGCCTTTTCTTCTCCTGGCACCAAAAAGGCTTGATTTTTAAAAAGTTGAAGCAACACCATTTTTAGACATGGAATTTCATCCGGAAACTCATCCTGGTGTCCGTTTTTGCATTTGGTTTCAAAAAAAAAAATTTGGCTTCAAAAAACATTTTGGTTCCTGGGCAGGATTTTTCCTGACCGTGGAGTAAAGCCTTTTCTTCTCCTGGCACCAAAAAGGCTTGATTTTTAAAAAGTTGAAGCAACACCATTTTTAGACATGGAATTTCATCCGGAAACTCATCCTGGTGTCCGTTTTTGTATTTGGTTTCAAAAAAAAAATTTGGCTTCAAAAAACATTTTGGTTCCTGGGCAGGATTTTTCCTGACCGTGGAGTAAAGCCTTTTCTTCTCCTGGCACCAAAAAGGCTTGATTTTTAAAAAGTTGAAGCAACACCATTTTTAGACATGGAATTTCATCCTGAAACTCATCCTGGTGTCCGTTTTTGCATTTGGTTTCAAAAAAAAAAATTGGCTTTAAAAAACATTTTCGTTCCTGGGCAGGATTTTTCCTGACCGTGGAGTAAAGCCTTTTCTTCTCCTGGCACCAAAAAGGCTTGATTTTTAAAAAGTTGAAGCAACACCATTTTTAGACATGGAATTTCATCCTGAAACTCATCCTGGTGTCCGTTTTTACATTTGGTTTAAAAAAAAAAATTTGGCTTCAAAAAACATTTTGGTTCCTGGGCAGGATTTTTCCTTTTCTTCTCCTGGCACCAAAAAGGCTTGATTTTTAAAAAGTTGAAGCAACACCATTTTTAGACATGGAATTTCATCAGGAAACTCATCCTGGTGTCCGTTTTTGCATTTGGTTTCAAAAAAAAAATTTGGCTTCAAAAAACATTTTGGTTCCTGGGCAGGATATTTCCTGACCGTGGAGTAAAGCCTTTTCTTCTCCTGGCACCAAAAAGGCTTGATTTTTAAAAAGTTGAAGCAACACCATTTTTAGACATGGAATTTCATCCTGAAACTCATCCTGGTGTCCGTTTTTGCCTTTGGTTTTAAAAAAAAAATTTGGCTTCAAAAAACATTTTGGTTCCTGGGCAGGATTTTTCCTGACCGTGGAGTAAAGCCTTTTCTTTTCCTGGCACCAAAAAGGCTTGATTTTTAAAAAGTTGAAGAAACACCATTTTTAGACATGGAATTTCATCCTGAAACTCATCCTGGTGTCCGTTTTTGCATTTGGTTTCAAAAAAAACATTTGGCTTCAAAAAACATTTTGGTTCCTGGGCAGGATTTTTCCTGACCGTGGAGTAAAGCCTTTTTTTCTCCTGGCACCAAAAAGGCTTGATTTTTAAAAAGTTGAAGCAACACCATTTTTAGACATGGAATTTCATCAGGAAACTCATCCTGGTGTCCGTTTTTGCATTTGGTTTCAAAAAAAAAATTTGGCTTCAAAAAACATTTTGGTTCCTGGGCAGGATTTTTCCTGACCGTGGAGTAAAGCCTTTTCTTCTCCTGGCACCAAAAAGGCTTGATTTTTAAAAAGTTGAAGCAACACCATTTTTAGACATGGAATTTCATCCTGAAACTCATCCTGGTGTCCGTTTTTGCATTTGGTTTCAAACAAAAAATTTGGCTTCAAAAAACATTTTGGTTCCTGGGCAGGATTTTTCCTGACCGTGGAGTAAAGCCTTTTCTTCTCCTGGCACCAAAAAGGCTTGATTTTTAAAAAGTTGAAGCAACACCATTTTTAGACATGGAATTTCATCCTGAAACTCATCCTGGTGTCCGTTTTTGCATTTGGTTTCAAAAAAAAAATTTGGCTTCAAAAAACATTTTGGTTCCTGGGCAGGATTTTTCCTGACCGTGGAGTAAAAGCCTTTTCTTCTCCTGGCACCAAAAAGGCTTGATTTTTAAAAAGTTGAAGCAACACCATTTTTAGACATGGAATTTCATCCGGAAACTCATCCTGGTGTCCGTTTTTGCATTTGGTTTCAAAAAAAACATTTGGCTTCAAAAAACATTTTGGTTCGTGGGCAGGATTTTTCCTGACCGTGGAGTAAAGCCTTTTCTTCTCCTGGCACCAAAAAGGCTTGATTTTTAAAAAGTTGAAGCAACACCATTTTTAGACATGGAATTTCATCCTGAAACTCATCCTGGTGTCCGTTTTTACATTTGGTTTCAAAAAAAAAATTTGGCTTCAAAAAACATTTTGGTTCCTGGGCAGG
The DNA here is from genome assembly GCF_059756535.1 of Pantherophis guttatus. NCBI lineage: Eukaryota > Metazoa > Chordata > Lepidosauria > Squamata > Colubridae > Pantherophis > Pantherophis guttatus. The sequence goes on along the minus strand of NC_142078.1, from coordinate 14,959,298 downwards.
ATTTTTCCTTTTCTTCTCCTGGCACCAAAAAGGCTTGATTTTTAAAAAGTTGAAGCAACACCATTTTTAGACATGGAATTTCATCAGGAAACTCATCCTGGTGTCCGTTTTTGCATTTGGTTTCAAAAAAAAAATTTGGCTTCAAAAAACATTTTGGTTCCTGGGCAGGATATTTCCTGACCGTGGAGTAAAGCCTTTTCTTCTCCTGGCACCAAAAAGGCTTGATTTTTAAAAAGTTGAAGCAACACCATTTTTAGACATGGAATTTCATCCTGAAACTCATCCTGGTGTCCGTTTTTGCATTTGGTTTTAAAAAAAAAATTTGGCTTCAAAAAACATTTTGGTTCCTGGGCAGGATTTTTCCTGACCGTGGAGTAAAGCCTTTTCTTCTCCTGGCACCAAAAAGGCTTGATTTTTAAAAAGTTGAAGCAACACCATTTTTAGACATGGAATTTCATCCTGAAACTCATCCTGGTGTCCGTTTTTGCATTTGGTTTCAAAAAAAACATTTGGCTTCAAAAAACATTTTGGTTCCTGGGCAGGATTTTTCCTGACCGTGGAGTAAAGCCTTTTCTTCTCCTGGCACCAAAAAGGCTTGATTTTTAAAAAGTTGAAGCAACACCATTTTTAGACATGGAATTTCATCCTGAAACTCATCCTGGTGTCCGTTTTTGCATTTGGTTTCAAAAAAAACATTTGGCTTCAAAAAACATTTTGGTTCCTGGGCAGGATTTTTCCTGACCGTGGAGTAAAGCCTTTTCTTCTCCTGGCACCAAAAAGGCTTGATTTTTAAAAAGTTGAAGCAACACCATTTTTAGACATGGAATTTTATCCTGAAACTCATCCTGGTGTCCGTTTTTGCATTTGGTTTCAAAAAAAAAATTTGGCTTCAAAAAACATTTTGGTTCCTGGGCAGGATTTTTCCTGACCGTGGAGTAAAGCCTTTTCTTCTCCTGGCACCAAAAAGGCTTGATTTTTAAAAAGTTGAAGCAACACCATTTTTAGACATGGAATTTCATCCTGAAACTCATCCTGGTGTCCGTTTTTGCATTTGGTTTTAAAAAAAAAACTTGGCTTCAAAAAACATTTTGGTTCCTGGGCAGGATTTTTCCTGACCGTGGAGTAAAGCCTTTTCTTCTCCTGGCACCAAAAAGGCTTGATTTTTAAAAAGTTGAAGCAACACCATTTTTAGACATGGAATTTTATCCTGAAACTCATCCTGGTGTCCGTTTTTGCATTTGGTTTCAAAAAAAAAATTTGGCTTCAAAAAACATTTTGGTTCCTGGGCAGGATTTTTCCTGACCGTGGAGTAAAGCCTTTTCTTCTCCTGGCACCAAAAAGGCTTGATTTTTAAAAAGTTGAAGCAACACCATTTTTAGACATGGAATTTCATCCTGAAACTCATCCTGGTGTCCGTTTTTGCATTTGGTTTCAAACAAAAAATTTGGCTTCAAAAAACATTTTGGTTTCTAGGCAGGATTTTTCCTGACCGTGGAGTAAAGCCTTTTCTTCTCCTGGCACCAAAAAGGCTTGATTTTTAAAAAGTTGAAGCAACACCATTTTTAGACATGGAATTTCATCCTGAAACTCATCCTGGTGTCCGTTTTTGCATTTGGTTTCAAACAAAAAATTTGGCTTCAAAAAACATTTTGGTTCCTGGGCAGCATTTTTCCTGACCGTGGAGTAAAGCCTTTTCTTCTCCTGGCACCAAAAAGGCTTGATTTTTAAAAAGTTGAAGCAACACCATTTTTAGACATGGAATTTCATCCGGAAACTCATCCTGGTGTCCGTTTTTGCATTTGGTTTCAAAAAAAAAATTTGGCTTCAAAAACATTTTGGTTCCTGGGCAGGATTTTTCCTGACCGTGGAGTAAAGCCTTTTCTTCTCCTGGCACCAAAAAGGCTTGATTTTTAAAAAGTTGAAGCAACACCATTTTTAGACATGGAATTTCATCCTGAAACTCATCCTGGTGTCCGTTTTTGCATTTGGTTTCAAACAAAAAATTTGGCTTCAAAAAACATTTTGGTTTCTAGGCAGGATTTTTCCTGACCGTGGAGTAAAGCCTTTTCTTCTCCTGGCACCAAAAAGGCTTGATTTTTAAAAAGTTGAAGCAACACCATTTTTAGACATGGAATTTCATCCTGAAACTCATCCTGGTGTCCGTTTTTGCATTTGGTTTTAAAAAAAAAATTTGGCTTCAAAAAACATTTTGGTTCCTGGGCAGGATTTTTCCTGACCGTGGAGTAAAGCCTTTTCTTCTCCTGGCACCAAAAATGCTTGATTTTTAAAAAGTTGAAGCAACACCATTTTTAGACATGGAATTTCATCCTGAAACTCATCCTGGTGTCCGTTTTTGCATTTGGTTTCAAAAAAAAAATTTGGCTTCAAAAAACATTTTGGTTCCTGGGCAGGATTTTTCCTGACCGTGGAGTAAAGCCTTTTCTTCTCCTGGCACCAAAAAGGCTTGATTTTTAAAAAGTTGAAGCAACACCATTTTTAGACATGGAATTTCATCCTGAAACTCATCCTGGTGTTCGTTTTTGCATTTGGTTTCAAACAAAAAATTTGGCTTCAAAAAACATTTTGGTTTCTAGGCAGGATTTTTCCTGACCGTGGAGTAAAGCCTTTTCTTCTCCTGGCACCAAAAAGGCTTGATTTTTAAAAAGTTGAAGCAACACCATTTTTAGACATGGAATTTCATCCTGAAACTCATCCTGGTGTCCGTTTTTGCATTTGGTTTCAAAAAAAAAAATTTGGCTTCAAAAAACATTTTGGTTCCTGGGCAGGATTTTTCCTGACCGTGGAGTAAAGCCTTTTCTTCTCCTGGCACCAAAAAGGCTTGATTTTTAAAAAGTTGAAGCAACACCATTTTTAGACATGGAATTTCATCCTGAAACTAATCCTGGTGTCCGTTTTTGCATTTGGTTTCAAAAAAAAAATTTGGCTTCAAAAAACATTTTGGTTCCTGGGCAGGATTTTTCCTGACCGTGGAGTAAAGCCTTTTCTTCTCCTGGCACCAAAAAGGCTTGATTTTTAAAAAGTTGAAGCAACACCATTTTTAGACATGGAATTTCATCAGGAAACTAATCCTGGTGTCCGGTTTTGCATTTGGTTTCAAAAAAAAAATTTGGCTTCAAAAAACATTTTGGTTCCTGGGCAGGATTTTTCCTGACCGTGGAGTAAAGCCTTTTCTTCTCCTGGCACCAAAAAGGCTTGATTTTTCAAAAGTTGAAGCAACACCATTTTTAGACATGGAATTTCATCAGGAAACTCATCCTGGTGTCCGTTTTTGCATTTGGTTTCAAAAAAAAAATTTGGCTTCAAAAAACATTTTGGTTCCTGGGCAGGATTTTTCCTGACCGTGGAGTAAAGCCTTTTCTTCTCCTGGCACCAAAAAGGCTTGATTTTTTAAAAGTTGAAGCAACACCATTTTTAGACATTGAATTTCATCCTGAAACTGATCCTGGTGTCCGTTTTTGCATTTGGTTTCAAAAAAAAAATTTGGCTTCAAAAAACATTTTGGTTCCTGGGCAGCATTTTTCCTGAACGTGGAGTAAAGCCTTTTCTTCCCCCTTGCACCAAAAAGGCTTGATTTTTGAAAAGTTGAAGCAACACCATTTTTAGACATGGAATTTCATCAGGAAACTCATCCTGGTGTCCGTTTTTGCATTTGGTTTCAAAAAAAACATTTGGCTTCAAAAAACATTTTGGTTCGTGAGCAGGATTTTTCCTGACCGTGGAGTAACGCCTTTTCTTCTCCTGGCACCAAAAAGGCTTGATTTTTAAAAAGTTGAAGCAACACCATTTTTAGACATGGAATTTCATCCTGAAACTCATCCTGGTGTCCGTTTTTGCATTTGGTTTCAAAAAAAAAATTTGGCTTCAAAAAACATTTTGGTTCCTGGGCAGGATTTTTCCTGACCGTGGAGTAAAGCCTTTTCTTCTCCTGGCACCAAAAAGGCTTGATTTTTAAAAAGTTGAAGCAACACCATTTTTAGACATGGAATTTCATCCTGAAACTCATCCTGGTGTCCGTTTTTGCATTTGGTTTCAAAAAAAAAATTTGGCTTCAAAAAACATTTTGGTTCCTGGGCAGGATTTTTCCTGACCGTGGAGTAAAGCCTTTTCTTCTCCTGGCACCAAAAAGGCTTGATTTTTAAAAAGTTGAAGCAACACCATTTTTAGACATGGAATTTCATCCTGAAACTAATCCTGGTGTCCGTTTTTGCATTTGGTTTCAAAAAAAAAATTTGGTTCAAAAAACATTTTGGTTCCTGGGCAGGATTTTTCCTGACCGTGGAGTAAAGCCTTTTCTTCTCCTGGCACCAAAAAGGCTTGATTTTTAAAAAGTTGAAGCAACACCATTTTTAGACATGGAATTTCATCAGGAAACTAATCCTGGTGTCCGGTTTTGCATTTGGTTTCACAAAAAAAATTTGGCTTCAAAAAACTTTTTGGTTCCTGGGCAGGATTTTTCCTGACCGTGGAGTAAAGCCTTTTCTTCTCCTGGCACCAAAAAGGCTTGATTTTTCAAAAGTTGAAGCAACACCATTTTTAGACATGGAATTTCATCCTTAATCTCATCCTGGTGTCCGTTTTTGTATTTGGTTTCAAAAAAAAAATTTGGCTTCAAAAAACATTTTGGTTCCTGGGCAGGATTTTTCCTGACCGTGGAGTAAAGCCTTTTCTTCTCCTGGCACCAAAAAGGCTTGATTTTTCAAAAGTTGAAGCAACACCATTTTTAGACATGGAATTTCATCCTGAAACTAATCCTGGTGTCCGTTTTTGCATTTGGTTTCAAAAAAAAAATTTGGTTCAAAAAACATTTTGGTTCCTGGGCAGGATTTTTCCTAACCGTGGAGTAAAGCCTTTTCTTCTCCTGGCACCAAAAAGGCTTGATTTTTAAAAAGTTGAAGCAACACCATTTTTAGACATTGAATTTCATCCTGAAACTCATCCTGGTGTCCGTTTTTGCATTTGGTTTCAAAAAAAAAATTTGGTTCAAAAAACATTTTGGTTCCTGGGCAGGATTTTTCCTAACCGTGGAGTAAAGCCTTTTCTTCTCCTGGCACCAAAAAGGCTTGATTTTTAAAAAGTTGAAGCAACACCATTTTTAGACATGGAATTTCATCCTGAAACTAATCCTGGTGTCCGTTTTTGCATTTGGTTTCAAAAAAAAAATTTGGCTTCAAAAAACATTTTGGTTCCTGGGCAGGATTTTTCCTGACCGTGGAGTAAAGCCTTTTCTTCTCCTGGCACCAAAAAGGCTTGATTTTTAAAAAGTTGAAGCAACACCATTTTTAGACATGGAATTTCATCAGGAAACTAATCCTGGTGTCCGGTTTTGCATTTGGTTTCAAAAAAAAAATTTGGCTTCAAAAAACATTTTGGTTCCTGGGCAGGATTTTTCCTGACCGTGGAGTAAAGCCTTTTCTTCTCCTGGTACCAAAAAGGCTTGATTTTTCAAAAGTTGAAGCAACACCATTTTTAGACATGGAATTTCATCAGGAAACTCATCCTGGTGTCCGTTTTTGCATTTGGTTTCAAAAAAAAAATTTGGCTTCAAAAAACATTTTGGTTCCTGGGCAGGATTTTTCCTGACCGTGGAGTAAAGCCTTTTCTTCTCCTGGCACCAAAAAGGCTTGATTTTTTAAAAGTTGAAGCAACACCATTTTTAGACATTGAATTTCATCCTGAAACTCATCCTGGTGTCCGTTTTTGCATTTGGTTTCAAAAAAAAAATTTGGCTTCAAAAAACATTTTGGTTCCTGGGCAGCATTTTTCCTGAACGTGGAGTAAAGCCTTTTCTTCTCCTGGCACCAAAAAGGCTTGATTTTTGAAAAGTTGAAGCAACACCATTTTTAGACATGGAATTTCATCAGGAAACTCATCCTGGTGTCCGTTTTTGCATTTGGTTTCAAAAAAAACATTTGGCTTCAAAAAACATTTTGGTTCGTGAGCAGGATTTTTCCTGACCGTGGAGTAACGCCTTTTCTTCTCCTGGCACCAAAAAGGCTTGATTTTTAAAAAGTTGAAGCAACACCATTTTTAGACATGGAATTTCATCCTGAAACTCATCCTGGTGTCCGTTTTTGCATTTGGTTTCAAAAAAAAAATTTGGCTTCAAAAAACATTTTGGTTCCTGGGCAGGATTTTTCCTGACCGTGGAGTAAAGCCTTTTCTTCTCCTGGCACCAAAAAGGCTTGATTTTTAAAAAGTTGAAGCAACACCATTTTTAGACATGGAATTTCATCCTGAAACTCATCCTGGTGTCCGTTTTTGCATTTGGTTTCAAAAAAAAAATTTGGCTTCAAAAAACATTTTGGTTCCTGGGCAGGATTTTTCCTGACCGTGGAGTAAAGCCTTTTCTTCTCCTGGCACCAAAAAGGCTTGATTTTTAAAAAGTTGAAGCAACACCATTTTTAGACATGGAATTTCATCCTGAAACTAATCCTGGTGTCCGTTTTTGCATTTGGTTTCAAAAAAAAAATTTGGTTCAAAAAACATTTTGGTTCCTGGGCAGGATTTTTCCTGACCGTGGAGTAAAGCCTTTTCTTCTCCTGGCACCAAAAAGGCTTGATTTTTAAAAAGTTGAAGCAACACCATTTTTAGACATGGAATTTCATCAGGAAACTAATCCTGGTGTCCGGTTTTGCATTTGGTTTCACAAAAAAAATTTGGCTTCAAAAAACTTTTTGGTTCCTGGGCAGGATTTTTCCTGACCGTGGAGTAAAGCCTTTTCTTCTCCTGGCACCAAAAAGGCTTGATTTTTCAAAAGTTGAAGCAACACCATTTTTAGACATGGAATTTCATCCTTAATCTCATCCTGGTGTCCGTTTTTGCATTTGGTTTCAAAAAAAAAATTTGGCTTCAAAAAACATTTTGGTTCCTGGGCAGGATTTTTCCTGACCGTGGAGTAAAGCCTTTTCTTCTCCTGGCACCAAAAAGGCTTGATTTTTAAAAAGTTGAAGCAACACCATTTTTAGACATGGAATTTCATCAGGAAACTAATCCTGGTGTCCGGTTTTGCATTTGGTTTCACAAAAAAAATTTGGCTTCAAAAAACTTTTTGGTTCCTGGGCAGGATTTTTCCTGACCGTGGAGTAAAGCCTTTTCTTCTCCTGGCACCAAAAAGGCTTGATTTTTCAAAAGTTGAAGCAACACCATTTTTAGACATGGAATTTCATCCTGAAACTAATCCTGGTGTCCGTTTTTGCATTTGGTTTCAAAAAAAAAATTTGGTTCAAAAAACATTTTGGTTCCTGGGCAGGATTTTTCCTAACCGTGGAGTAAAGCCTTTTCTTCTCCTGGCACCAAAAAGGCTTGATTTTTAAAAAGTTGAAGCAACACCATTTTTAGACATTGAATTTCATCCTGAAACTCATCCTGGTGTCCGTTTTTGCATTTGGTTTCAAAAAAAAAATTTGGTTCAAAAAACATTTTGGTTCCTGGGCAGGATTTTTCCTGACCGTGGAGTAAAGCCTTTTCTTCTCCTGGCACCAAAAAGGCTTGATTTTTAAAAAGTTGAAGCAACACCATTTTTAGACATGGAATTTCATCCTGAAACTAATCCTGCTGTCCGTTTTTGCATTTGGTTTCAAAAAAAAAATTTGGCTTCAAAAAACATTTTGGTTCCTGGGCAGGATTTTTCCTGACCGTGGAGTAAAGCCTTTTCTTCTCCTGGCACCAAAAAGGCTTGATTTTTAAAAAGTTGAAGCAACACCATTTTTAGACATGGAATTTCATCAGGAAACTAATCCTGGTGTCCGGTTTTGCATTTGGTTTCAAAAAAAAAATTTGGCTTCAAAAAACATTTTGGTTCCTGGGCAGGATTTTTCCTGACCGTGGAGTAAAGCCTTTTCTTCTCCTGGTACCAAAAAGGCTTGATTTTTCAAAAGTTGAAGCAACACCATTTTTAGACATGGAATTTCATCAGGAAACTCATCCTGGTGTCCGTTTTTGCATTTGGTTTCAAAAAAAAAATTTGGCTTCAAAAAACATTTTGGTTCCTGGGCAGGATTTTTCCTGACCGTGGAGTAAAGCCTTTTCTTCTCCTGGCACCAAAAAGGCTTGATTTTTTAAAAGTTGAAGCAACACCATTTTTAGACATTGAATTTCATCCTGAAACTCATCCTGGTGTCCGTTTTTGCATTTGGTTTCAAAAAAAAAATTTGGCTTCAAAAAACATTTTGGTTCCTGGGCAGCATTTTTCCTGAACGTGGAGTAAAGCCTTTTCTTCTCCTGGCACCAAAAAGGCTTGATTTTTGAAAAGTTGAAGCAACACCATTTTTAGACATGGAATTTCATCAGGAAACTCATCCTGGTGTCCGTTTTTGCATTTGGTTTCAAAAAAAACATTTGGCTTCAAAAAACATTTTGGTTCGTGAGCAGGATTTTTCCTGACCGTGGAGTAACGCCTTTTCTTCTCCTGGCACCAAAAAGGCTTGATTTTTAAAAAGTTGAAGCAACACCATTTTTAGACATGGAATTTCATCCTGAAACTCATCCTGGTGTCCGTTTTTGCATTTGGTTTCAAAAAAAAAATTTGGCTTCAAAAAACATTTTGGTTCCTGGGCAGGATTTTTCCTGACCGTGGAGTAAAGCCTTTTCTTCTCCTGGCACCAAAAAGGCTTGATTTTTAAAAAGTTGAAGCAACACCATTTTTAGACATGGAATTTCATCCTGAAACTCATCCTGGTGTCCGTTTTTGCATTTGGTTTCAAACAAAAAATTTGGCTTCAAAAAACATTTTGGTTTCTAGGCAGGATTTTTCCTGACCGTGGAGTAAAGCCTTTTCTTCTCCTGGCACCAAAAAGGCTTGATTTTTAAAAAGTTGAAGCAACACCATTTTTAGACATGGAATTTCATCCTGAAACTAATCCTGGTGTCCGTTTTTGCATTTGGTTTCAAAAAAAAAATTTGGTTCAAAAAACATTTTGGTTCCTGGGCAGGATTTTTCCTGACCGTGGAGTAAAGCCTTTTCTTCTCCTGGCACCAAAAAGGCTTGATTTTTAAAAAGTTGAAGCAACACCCTTTTTAGACATGGAATTTCATCCTGAAACTAATCCTGGTGTCCGTTTTTGCATTTGGTTTCAAAAAAAAAATTTGGCTTCAAAAAACATTTTGGTTCCTGGGCAGGATTTTTCCTGACCGTGGAGTAAAGCCTTTTCTTCTCCTGGCACCAAAAAGGCTTGATTTTTAAAAAGTTGAAGCAACACCATTTTTAGACATGGAATTTCATCCTGAAACTAATCCTGGTGTCCGTTTTTGCATTTGGTTTCAAAAAAAAAATTTGGTTCAAAAAACATTTTGGTTCCTGGGCAGGATTTTTCCTAACCGTGGAGTAAAGCCTTTTCTTCTCCTGGCACCAAAAAGGCTTGATTTTTAAAAAGTTGAAGCAACACCATTTTTAGACATTGAATTTCATCCTGAAACTCATCCTGGTGTCCGTTTTTGCATTTGGTTTCAAAAAAAAAATTTGGCTTCAAAAAACATTTTGGTTCCTGGGCAGGATTTTTACTGACCGTGGAGTAAAGCCTTTTCTTCTCCTGGCACCAAAAAGGCTTGATTTTTAAAAAGTTGAAGCAACACCATTTTTAGACATGGAATTTCATCAGGAAACTAATCCTGGTGTCCGGTTTTGCATTTGGTTTCAAAAAAAAAATTTGGCTTCAAAAAACATTTTGGTTCCTGGGCAGGATTTTTCCTGACCGTGGAGTAAAGCCTTTTCTTCTCCTGGCACCAAAAAGGCTTGATTTTTCAAAAGTTGAAGCAACACCATTTTTAGACATGGAATTTCATCAGGAAACTCATCCTGGTGTCCGTTTTTGCATTTGGTTTCAAAAAAAAAATTTGGCTTCAAAAAACATTTTGGTTCCTGGGCAGGATTTTTCCTGACCGTGGAGTAAAGCCTTTTCTTCTCCTGGCACCAAAAAGGCTTGATTTTTTAAAAGTTGAAGCAACACCATTTTTAGACATTGAATTTCATCCTGAAACTGATCCTGGTGTCCGTTTTTGCATTTGGTTTCAAAAAAAAAATTTGGCTTCAAAAAACATTTTGGTTCCTGGGCAGCATTTTTCCTGAACGTGGAGTAAAGCCTTTTCTTCCCCCTTGCACCAAAAAGGCTTGATTTTTGAAAAGTTGAAGCAACACCATTTTTAGACATGGAATTTCATCAGGAAACTCATCCTGGTGTCCGTTTTTGCATTTGGTTTCAAAAAAAACATTTGGCTTCAAAAAACATTTTGGTTCGTGAGCAGGATTTTTCCTGACCGTGGAGTAACGCCTTTTCTTCTCCTGGCACCAAAAAGGCTTGATTTTTAAAAAGTTGAAGCAACACCATTTTTAGACATGGAATTTCATCCTGAAACTCATCCTGGTGTCCGTTTTTGCATTTGGTTTCAAAAAAAAAATTTGGCTTCAAAAAACATTTTGGTTCCTGGGCAGGATTTTTCCTGACCGTGGAGTAAAGCCTTTTCTTCTCCTGGCACCAAAAAGGCTTGATTTTTAAAAAGTTGAAGCAACACCATTTTTAGACATGGAATTTCATCCTGAAACTCATCCTGGTGTCCGTTTTTGCATTTGGTTTCAAAAAAAAAATTTGGCTTCAAAAAACATTTTGGTTCCTGGGCAGGATTTTTCCTGACCGTGGAGTAAAGCCTTTTCTTCTCCTGGCACCAAAAAGGCTTGATTTTTAAAAAGTTGAAGCAACACCATTTTTAGACATGGAATTTCATCCTGAAACTAATCCTGGTGTCCGTTTTTGCATTTGGTTTCAAAAAAAAAATTTGGTTCAAAAAACATTTTGGTTCCTGGGCAGGATTTTTCCTGACCGTGGAGTAAAGCCTTTTCTTCTCCTGGCACCAAAAAGGCTTGATTTTTAAAAAGTTGAAGCAACACCATTTTTAGACATGGAATTTCATCAGGAAACTAATCCTGGTGTCCGGTTTTGCATTTGGTTTCACAAAAAAAATTTGGCTTCAAAAAACTTTTTGGTTCCTGGGCAGGATTTTTCCTGACCGTGGAGTAAAGCCTTTTCTTCTCCTGGCACCAAAAAGGCTTGATTTTTCAAAAGTTGAAGCAACACCATTTTTAGACATGGAATTTCATCCTTAATCTCATCCTGGTGTCCGTTTTTGTATTTGGTTTCAAAAAAAAAATTTGGCTTCAAAAAACATTTTGGTTCCTGGGCAGGATTTTTCCTGACCGTGGAGTAAAGCCTTTTCTTCTCCTGGCACCAAAAAGGCTTGATTTTTAAAAAGTTGAAGCAACACCATTTTTAGACATGGAATTTCATCAGGAAACTAATCCTGGTGTCCGGTTTTGCATTTGGTTTCACAAAAAAAATTTGGCTTCAAAAAACTTTTTGGTTCCTGGGCAGGATTTTTCCTGACCGTGGAGTAAAGCCTTTTCTTCTCCTGGCACCAAAAAGGCTTGATTTTTCAAAAGTTGAAGCAACACCATTTTTAGACATGGAATTTCATCCTGAAACTAATCCTGGTGTCCGTTTTTGCATTTGGTTTCAAAAAAAAAATTTGGTTCAAAAAACATTTTGGTTCCTGGGCAGGATTTTTCCTAACCGTGGAGTAAAGCCTTTTCTTCTCCTGGCACCAAAAAGGCTTGATTTTTAAAAAGTTGAAGCAACACCATTTTTAGACATTGAATTTCATCCTGAAACTCATCCTGGTGTCCGTTTTTGCATTTGGTTTCAAAAAAAAAATTTGGTTCAAAAAACATTTTGGTTCCTGGGCAGGATTTTTCCTGACCGTGGAGTAAAGCCTTTTCTTCTCCTGGCACCAAAAAGGCTTGATTTTTAAAAAGTTGAAGCAACACCATTTTTAGACATGGAATTTCATCCTGAAACTAATCCTGGTGTCCGTTTTTGCATTTGGTTTCAAAAAAAAAATTTGGCTTCAAAAAACATTTTGGTTCCTGGGCAGGATTTTTCCTGACCGTGGAGTAAAGCCTTTTTCTTCTCCTGGCACCAAAAAGGCTTGATTTTTAAAAAGTTGAAGCAACACCATTTTTACACATGGAATTTCATCAGGAAACTCATCCTGGTGTCCGTTTTTGCATTTGGTTTCAGAAAAAAAATTTGGCTTCAAAAAACATTTTGGTTCCTGGGCAGGATTTTTCCTGACCGTGGAGTAAAGCCTTTTCTTCTCCTGGCACCAAAAAGGCTTGATTTTTAAAAAGTTGAAGCAACACCATTTTTAGACATGGAATTTCATCAGGAAACTAATCCTGGTGTCCGGTTTTGCATTTGGTTTCAAAAAAAAAATTTGGCTTCAAAAAACATTTTGGTTCCTGGGCAGGATTTTTCCTGACCGTGGAGTAAAGCCTTTTCTTCTCCTGGCACCAAAAAGGCTTGATTTTTGAAAAGTTGAAGCAACACCATTTTTAGACATGGAATTTCATCAGGAAACTCATCCTGGTGTCCGTTTTTGCATTTGGTTTCAAAAAAAACATTTGGCTTCAAAAAACATTTTGGTTCGTGAGCAGGATTTTTCCTGACCGTGGAGTAAAGCCTTTTCTTCTCCTGGCACCAAAAAGGCTTGATTTTTAAAAAGTTGAAGCAACACCATTTTTAGACATGGAATTTCATCAGGAAACTAATCCTGGTGTCCGGTTTTGCATTTGGTTTCACAAAAAAAATTTGGCTTCAAAAAACTTTTTGGTTCCTGGGCAGGATTTTTCCTGACCGTGGAGTAAAGCCTTTTCTTCTCCTGGCACCAAAAAGGCTTGATTTTTCAAAAGTTGAAGCAACACCATTTTTAGACATGGAATTTCATCCTTAATCTCATCCTGGTGTCCGTTTTTGTATTTGGTTTCAAAAAAAAAATTTGGCTTCAAAAAACATTTTGGTTCCTGGGCAGGATTTTTCCTGACCGTGGAGTAAAGCCTTTTCTTCTCCTGGCACCAAAAAGGCTTGATTTTTAAAAAGTTGAAGCAACACCATTTTTAGACATGGAATTTCTTCAGGAAACTAATCCTGGTGTCCGGTTTTGCATTTGGTTTCACAAAAAAAATTTGGCTTCAAAAAACTTTTTGGTTCCTGGGCAGGATTTTTCCTGACCGTGGAGTAAAGCCTTTTCTTCTCCTGGCACCAAAAAGGCTTGATTTTTCAAAAGTTGAAGCAACACCATTTTTAGACATGGAATTTCATCCTGAAACTAATCCTGGTGTCCGTTTTTGCATTTGGTTTCAAAAAAAAAATTTGGTTCAAAAAACATTTTGGTTCCTGGGCAGGATTTTTCCTAACCGTGGAGTAAAGCCTTTTCTTCTCCTGGCACCAAAAAGGCTTGATTTTTAAAAAGTTGAAGCAACACCATTTTTAGACATTGAATTTCATCCTGAAACTCATCCTGGTGTCCGTTTTTGCATTTGGTTTCAAAAAAAAAATTTGGTTCAAAAAACATTTTGGTTCCTGGGCAGGATTTTTCCTGACCGTGGAGTAAAGCCTTTTCTTCTCCTGGCACCAAAAAGGCTTGATTTTTAAAAAGTTGAAGCAACACCATTTTTAGACATGGAATTTCATCCTGAAACTAATCCTGGTGTCCGTTTTTGCATTTGGTTTCAAAAAAAAAATTTGGCTTCAAAAAACATTTTGGTTCCTGGGCAGGATTTTTCCTGACCGTGGAGTAAAGCCTTTTTCTTCTCCTGGCACCAAAAAGGCTTGATTTTTAAAAAGTTGAAGCAACACCATTTTTACACATGGAATTTCATCAGGAAACTCATCCTGGTGTCCGTTTTTGCATTTGGTTTCAGAAAAAAAATTTGGCTTCAAAAAACATTTTGGTTCCTGGGCAGGATTTTTCCTGACCGTGGAGTAAAGCCTTTTCTTCTCCTGGCACCAAAAAGGCTTGATTTTTAAAAAGTTGAAGCAACACCATTTTTAGACATGGAATTTCATCAGGAAACTAATCCTGGTGTCCGGTTTTGCATTTGGTTTCAAAAAAAAAATTTGGCTTCAAAAAACATTTTGGTTCCTGGGCAGGATTTTTCCTGACCGTGGAGTAAAGCCTTTTCTTCTCCTGGCACCAAAAAGGCTTGATTTTTAAAAAGTTGAAGCAACACCATTTTTAGACATTGAATTTCATCCTGAAACTCATCCTGGTGTCCGTTTTTGCATTTGGTTTCAAAAAAAAAATTTGGCTTCAAAAAACATTTTGGTTCCTGGGCAGGATTTTTACTGACCGTGGAGTAAAGCCTTTTCTTCTCCTGGCACCAAAAAGGCTTGATTTTTCAAAAGTTGAAGCAACACCATTTTTAGACATGGAATTTCATCCTGAAACTCATCCTGGTGTCCGTTTTTGCATTTGGTTTCAAAAAAAAAATTTGGCTTCAAAAAACATTTTGGTTCCTGGGCAGGATTTTTCCTGACCGTGGAGTAAAGCCTTTTCTTCTCCTGGCACCAAAAAGGCTTGATTTTTAAAAAGTTGAAGCAACACCATTTTTAGACATGGAATTTCATCAGGAAACTCATCCTGGTGTCCGTTTTTGCATTTGGTTTCAAAAAAAAAATTTGGCTTCAAAAAACATTTTGGTTCCTGGACAGCATTTTTCCTGACCGTGGAGTAAAGCCTGTTTCTTCTCCTGGCACCAAAAAGGCTTGATTTTTAAAAAGTTGAAGCAACACCATTTTTACACATGGAATTTCATCAGGAAACTCATCCTGGTGTCCGTTTTTGCATTTGGTTTCAGAAAAAAAAAATTGGCTTCAAAAAACATTTTGGTTCCTGGGCAGGATTTTTCCTGACCGTGGAGTAAAGCCTTTTCTTCTCCTGGCACCAAAAAGACTTGATTTTTAAAAAGTTGAAGCAACATCATTTTTAGACATGGAATTTCATCCTGAAACTCATCCTGGTGTCCGTTTTTGCATTTGGTTTCAAAAAAAAAATTTGGCTTCAAAAAACATTTTGGTTCCTGGGCAGGATTTTTCCTGACCGTGGAGTAAAGCCTTTTCTTCTCCTGGCACCAAAAAGGTTTGATTTTTAAAAAGTTGAAGCAACACCATTTTTAGACATGGAATTTCATCCTGAAACTCATCCTGGTGTCCGTTTTTGGATTTGGTTTAAAAAAAAAATTTGGCTTCATAAAACATTTTGGTTCCTGGGCAGGATTTTTCCTGACCGTGGAGTAAAGCCTTTTCTTCTCCTGGCACCAAAAAGCCTTGATTTTTAAAGAGTTGAAGCAACACCATTTTTAGACATGGAATTTCATCCTGAAACTCATCCTGGTGTCCGTTTTTGCATTTGGTTTCAAAAAAAAAATTTGGCTTCAAAAAACATTTTGGTTCCTGGGCAGGATTTTTCCTGACCGTGGAGTAAAGCCTTTTTCTTCTCCTGGCACCAAAAAGGCTTGATTTTTAAAAAGTTGAAGCAACACCATTTTTAGACATGGAATTTCATCAGGAAACTAATCCTGGTGTCCGGTTTTGCATTTGGTTTCAAAAAAAAAATTTGGTTCAAAAAACATTTTGGTTCCTGCGCAGGATTTTTCCTAACCGTGGAGTAAAGCCTTTTCTTCTCCTGGCACCAAAAAGGCTTGATTTTTAAAAAGTTGAAGCAACACCATTTTTAGACATGGAATTTCATCCTGAAACTCATCCTGGTGTCCGTTTTTGCATTTGGTTTCAAAAAAAAAATTTGGCTTCAAAAAACATTTTGGTTCCTGGGCAGGATTTTTACTGACCGTGGAGTAAAGCCTTTTCTTCTCTTGGCACCAAAAAGGCTTGATTTTTAAAAAGTTGAAGCAACACCATTTTTAGACATGGAATTTCATCCTGAAACTCATCCTGGTGTCCGTTTTTGCATTTGGTTTAAAAAAAAAATTTGGCTTCATAAAACATTTTGGTTCCTGGGCAGGATTTTTCCTGACCGTGGAGTAAAGCCTTTTCTTCTCCTGGCACCAAAAAGGCTTGATTTTTAAAAAGTTGAAGCAACACCATTTTTAGACATGGAATTTCATCCTGAAACTCATCCTGGTGTCCGTTTTTGCATTTGGTTTCAAAAAAAAAATTGGCTTCAAAAAACATTTTGGTTCCTGGGCAGGATTTTTCCTGACCGTGGAGTAAAGCCTTTTTCTTCTCCTGGCACCAAAAAGGCTTGATTTTTAAAAAGTTGAAGCAACACCATTTTTACACATGGAATTTCATCAGGAAACTCATCCTGGTGTCCGTTTTTGCATTTGGTTTCAGAAAAAAAAATTGGCTTCAAAAAACATTTTGGTTCCTGGGCAGGATTTTTCCTGACCGTGGAGTAAAGCCTTTTCTTCTCCTGGCACCAAAAAGGCTTGATTTTTAAAAAGTTGAAGCAACACCATTTTTACACATGGAATTTCATCAGGAAACTCATCCTGGTGTCCGTTTTTGCATTTGGTTTCAAAAAAAAAATTTGGCTTCAAAAAACATTTTGGTTCCTGGACAGCATTTTTCCTGACCGTGGAGTAAAGCCTTTTCTTCTCCTGGCACCAAAAAGGCTTGATTTTTAAAAAGTTGAAGCAACACCATTTTTAGACATGGAATTTCATCCTGAAACTCATCCTGGTGTCCGTTTTTGCATTTGGTTTCAAAAAAAAAATTTGGCTTCAAAAAACATTTTGGTTCCTGGGCAGGATTTTTCCTGACCGTGGAGTAAAGCCTGTTTCTTCTCCTGGCACCAAAAAGGCTTGATTTTTAAAAAGTTGAAGCAGCACCATTTTTACACATGGAATTTCATCAAGAAACTCATCCTGGTGTCCGTTTTTGCATTTGGTTCCAGAAAAAAAAATTGGCTTCAAAAAACATTTTGGTTCCTGGGCAGGATTTTTCCTGACCGTGGAGTAAAGCCTTTTCTTCTCCTGGCACCAAAAAGGCTTGATTTTTAAAAAGTTGAAGCAACACCATTTTTAGACATGGAATTTCATCCTGAAACTCATCCTGGTGTCTGTTTTTGCATTTGGTTTAAAAAAAAAAATTTGGCTTCATAAAACATTTTGGTTCCTGGGCAGGATTTTTCCTGACCGTGGAGTAAAGCCTTTTCTTCTCCTGGCACCAAAAAGCCTTGATTTTTAAAGAGTTAAAGCAACACCATTTTTAGACATGGAATTTCATCCTGAAACTCATCCTGGTGTCCGTTTTTGCATTTGGTTTCAAAAAAAAAATTTGGCTTCAAAAAACATTTTGGTTCCTGGGCAGGATTTTTCCTGACCGTGGAGTAAAGCCTTTTTCTTCTCCTGGCACCAAAAAGGCTTGATTTTTAAAAAGTTGAAGCAACACCATTTTTAGACATGGAATTTCATCAGGAAACTAATCCTGGTGTCCGGTTTTGCATTTGGTTTCAAAAAAAAAATTTGGTTCAAAAAACATTTTGGTTCCTGCACAGGATTTTTCCTAACCGTGGAGTAAAGCCTTTTCTTCTCCTGGCACCAAAAAGGCTTGATTTTTAAAAAGTTGAAGCAACACCATTTTTAGACATTGAATTTCATCCTGAAACTCATCCTGGTGTCCGTTTTTGCATTTGGTTTCAAAAAAAAAATTTGGCTTCAAAAAACATTTTGGTTCCTGGGCAGGATTTTTACTGACCGTGGAGTAAAGCCTTTTCTTCTCCTGGCACCAAAAAGGCTTGATTTTTCAAAAGTTGAAGCAACACCATTTTTACACATGGAATTTCATCAGGAAACTCATCCTGGTGTCCGTTTTTGCATTTGGTTACAGAAAAAAAAATTGGCTTCAAAAAACATTTTGGTTCCTGGGCAGGATTTTTCCTGACCGTGGAGTAAAGCCTTTTCTTCTCCTGGCACCAAAAAGACTTGATTTTTAAAAAGTTGAAGCAACATCATTTTTAGACATGGAATTTCATCCTGAAACTCATCCTGGTGTCCGTTTTTGCATTTGGTTTCAAAAAAAAAATTTGGCTTCAAAAAACATTTTGGTTCCTGGGCAGGATTTTTCCTGACCGTGGAGTAAAGCCTTTTCTTCTCCTGGCACCAAAAAGGCTTGATTTTTAAAAAGTTGAAGCAACACCATTTTTAGACATGGAATTTCATCCTGAAACTCATCCTGGTGTCCGTTTTTGCATTTGGTTTCAAAAAAAAAATTTGGCTTCAAAAAACATTTTGGTTCCTGGGCAGGATTTTTCCTGACCGTGGAGTAAAGCCTTTTCTTCTCCTGGCACCAAAAAGGCTTGATTTTTAAAAAGTTGAAGCAACACCATTTTTAGACATGGAATTTCATCAGGAAACTCATCCTGGTGTCCGTTTTTGCATTTGGTTTCAAAAAAAAAATTTGGCTTCAAAAAACATTTTGGTTCCTGGACAGCATTTTTCCTGACCGTGGAGTAAAGCCTGTTTCTTCTCCTGGCACCAAAAAGGCTTGATTTTTAAAAAGTTGAAGCAACACCATTTTTACACATGGAATTTCATCAGGAAACTCATCCTGGTGTCCGTTTTTGCATTTGGTTTCAGAAAAAAAAAATTGGCTTCAAAAAACATTTTGGTTCCTGGGCAGGATTTTTCCTGACCGTGGAGTAAAGCCTTTTCTTCTCCTGGCACCAAAAAGACTTGATTTTTAAAAAGTTGAAGCAACATCATTTTTAGACATGGAATTTCATCCTGAAACTCATCCTGGTGTCCGTTTTTGCATTTGGTTTCAAAAAAAAAATTTGGCTTCAAAAAACATTTTGGTTCCTGGGCAGGATTTTTCCTGACCGTGGAGTAAAGCCTTTTCTTCTCCTGGCACCAAAAAGGCTTGATTTTTAAAAAGTTGAAGCAACACCATTTTTAGACATGGAATTTCATCCTGAAACTCATCCTGGTGTCCGTTTTTGGATTTGGTTTAAAAAAAAAATTTGGCTTCATAAAACATTTTGGTTCCTGGGCAGGATTTTTCCTGACCGTGGAGTAAAGCCTTT
The DNA here is from genome assembly GCF_059756535.1 of Pantherophis guttatus. Classification (NCBI taxonomy): domain Eukaryota; kingdom Metazoa; phylum Chordata; class Lepidosauria; order Squamata; family Colubridae; genus Pantherophis; species Pantherophis guttatus. The sequence goes on along the minus strand of NC_142078.1, from coordinate 14,940,407 downwards.
TCTTCTCCTGGCACCAAAAAGCCTTGATTTTTAAAGAGTTGAAGCAACACCATTTTTAGACATGGAATTTCATCCTGAAACTCATCCTGGTGTCCGTTTTTGCATTTGGTTTCAAAAAAAAAATTTGGCTTCAAAAAACATTTTGGTTCCTGGGCAGGATTTTTCCTGACCGTGGAGTAAAGCCTTTTTCTTCTCCTGGCACCAAAAAGGCTTGATTTTTAAAAAGTTGAAGCAACACCATTTTTAGACATGGAATTTCATCAGGAAACTAATCCTGGTGTCCGGTTTTGCATTTGGTTTCAAAAAAAAAATTTGGTTCAAAAAACATTTTGGTTCCTGCGCAGGATTTTTCCTAACCGTGGAGTAAAGCCTTTTCTTCTCCTGGCACCAAAAAGGCTTGATTTTTAAAAAGTTGAAGCAACACCATTTTTAGACATGGAATTTCATCCTGAAACTCATCCTGGTGTCCGTTTTTGCATTTGGTTTCAAAAAAAAAATTTGGCTTCAAAAAACATTTTGGTTCCTGGGCAGGATTTTTACTGACCGTGGAGTAAAGCCTTTTCTTCTCTTGGCACCAAAAAGGCTTGATTTTTAAAAAGTTGAAGCAACACCATTTTTAGACATGGAATTTCATCCTGAAACTCATCCTGGTGTCCGTTTTTGCATTTGGTTTAAAAAAAAAATTTGGCTTCATAAAACATTTTGGTTCCTGGGCAGGATTTTTCCTGACCGTGGAGTAAAGCCTTTTCTTCTCCTGGCACCAAAAAGGCTTGATTTTTAAAAAGTTGAAGCAACACCATTTTTAGACATGGAATTTCATCCTGAAACTCATCCTGGTGTCCGTTTTTGCATTTGGTTTCAAAAAAAAAATTGGCTTCAAAAAACATTTTGGTTCCTGGGCAGGATTTTTCCTGACCGTGGAGTAAAGCCTTTTTCTTCTCCTGGCACCAAAAAGGCTTGATTTTTAAAAAGTTGAAGCAACACCATTTTTACACATGGAATTTCATCAGGAAACTCATCCTGGTGTCCGTTTTTGCATTTGGTTTCAGAAAAAAAAATTGGCTTCAAAAAACATTTTGGTTCCTGGGCAGGATTTTTCCTGACCGTGGAGTAAAGCCTTTTCTTCTCCTGGCACCAAAAAGGCTTGATTTTTAAAAAGTTGAAGCAACACCATTTTTACACATGGAATTTCATCAGGAAACTCATCCTGGTGTCCGTTTTTGCATTTGGTTTCAAAAAAAAAATTTGGCTTCAAAAAACATTTTGGTTCCTGGACAGCATTTTTCCTGACCGTGGAGTAAAGCCTTTTCTTCTCCTGGCACCAAAAAGGCTTGATTTTTAAAAAGTTGAAGCAACACCATTTTTAGACATGGAATTTCATCCTGAAACTCATCCTGGTGTCCGTTTTTGCATTTGGTTTCAAAAAAAAAATTTGGCTTCAAAAAACATTTTGGTTCCTGGGCAGGATTTTTCCTGACCGTGGAGTAAAGCCTGTTTCTTCTCCTGGCACCAAAAAGGCTTGATTTTTAAAAAGTTGAAGCAGCACCATTTTTACACATGGAATTTCATCAAGAAACTCATCCTGGTGTCCGTTTTTGCATTTGGTTCCAGAAAAAAAAATTGGCTTCAAAAAACATTTTGGTTCCTGGGCAGGATTTTTCCTGACCGTGGAGTAAAGCCTTTTCTTCTCCTGGCACCAAAAAGGCTTGATTTTTAAAAAGTTGAAGCAACACCATTTTTAGACATGGAATTTCATCCTGAAACTCATCCTGGTGTCTGTTTTTGCATTTGGTTTAAAAAAAAAAATTTGGCTTCATAAAACATTTTGGTTCCTGGGCAGGATTTTTCCTGACCGTGGAGTAAAGCCTTTTCTTCTCCTGGCACCAAAAAGCCTTGATTTTTAAAGAGTTAAAGCAACACCATTTTTAGACATGGAATTTCATCCTGAAACTCATCCTGGTGTCCGTTTTTGCATTTGGTTTCAAAAAAAAAATTTGGCTTCAAAAAACATTTTGGTTCCTGGGCAGGATTTTTCCTGACCGTGGAGTAAAGCCTTTTTCTTCTCCTGGCACCAAAAAGGCTTGATTTTTAAAAAGTTGAAGCAACACCATTTTTAGACATGGAATTTCATCAGGAAACTAATCCTGGTGTCCGGTTTTGCATTTGGTTTCAAAAAAAAAATTTGGTTCAAAAAACATTTTGGTTCCTGCACAGGATTTTTCCTAACCGTGGAGTAAAGCCTTTTCTTCTCCTGGCACCAAAAAGGCTTGATTTTTAAAAAGTTGAAGCAACACCATTTTTAGACATTGAATTTCATCCTGAAACTCATCCTGGTGTCCGTTTTTGCATTTGGTTTCAAAAAAAAAATTTGGCTTCAAAAAACATTTTGGTTCCTGGGCAGGATTTTTACTGACCGTGGAGTAAAGCCTTTTCTTCTCCTGGCACCAAAAAGGCTTGATTTTTCAAAAGTTGAAGCAACACCATTTTTACACATGGAATTTCATCAGGAAACTCATCCTGGTGTCCGTTTTTGCATTTGGTTTCAGAAAAAAAAATTGGCTTCAAAAAACATTTTGGTTCCTGGGCAGGATTTTTCCTGACCGTGGAGTAAAGCCTTTTCTTCTCCTGGCACCAAAAAGACTTGATTTTTAAAAAGTTGAAGCAACATCATTTTTAGACATGGAATTTCATCCTGAAACTCATCCTGGTGTCCGTTTTTGCATTTGGTTTCAAAAAAAAAATTTGGCTTCAAAAAACATTTTGGTTCCTGGGCAGGATTTTTCCTGACCGTGGAGTAAAGCCTTTTCTTCTCCTGGCACCAAAAAGGCTTGATTTTTAAAAAGTTGAAGCAACACCATTTTTAGACATGGAATTTCATCCTGAAACTCATCCTGGTGTCCGTTTTTGCATTTGGTTTAAAAAAAAAATTTGGCTTCATAAAACATTTTGGTTCCTGGGCAGGATTTTTCCTGACCGTGGAGTAAAGCCTTTTCTTCTCCTGGCACCAAAAAGGCTTGATTTTTAAAAAGTTGAAGCAACACCATTTTTAGACATGGAATTTCATCCTGAAACTCATCCTGGTGTCCGTTTTTGCATTTGGTTTCAAAAAAAAAATTTGGCTTCAAAAAACATTTTGGTTCCTGGGCAGGATTTTTCCTGACCGTGGAGTAAAGCCTTTTTCTTCTCCTGGCACCAAAAAGGCTTGATTTTTAAAAAGTTGAAGCAACACCATTTTTACACATGGAATTTCATCAGGAAACTCATCCTGGTGTCCGTTTTTGCATTTGGTTTCAGAAAAAAAATTTGGCTTCAAAAAACATTTTGGTTCCTGGGCAGGATTTTTCCTGACCGTGGAGTAAAGCCTTTTCTTCTCCTGGCACCAAAAAGGCTTGATTTTTAAAAAGTTGAAGCAACACCATTTTTAGACATGGAATTTCATCAGGAAACTAATCCTGGTGTCCGGTTTTGCATTTGGTTTCAAAAAAAAAATTTGGCTTCAAAAAACATTTTGGTTCCTGGGCAGGATTTTTCCTGACCGTGGAGTAAAGCCTTTTCTTCTCCTGGCACCAAAAAGGCTTGATTTTTAAAAAGTTGAAGCAACACCATTTTTAGACATTGAATTTCATCCTGAAACTCATCCTGGTGTCCGTTTTTGCATTTGGTTTCAAAAAAAAAATTTGGCTTCAAAAAACATTTTGGTTCCTGGGCAGGATTTTTACTGACCGTGGAGTAAAGCCTTTTCTTCTCCTGGCACGAAAAAGGCTTGATTTTTCAAAAGTTGAAGCAACACCATTTTTAGACATGGAATTTCATCCTGAAACTCATCCTGGTGTCCGTTTTTGCATTTGGTTTCAAAAAAAAAATTTGGCTTCAAAAAACATTTTGGTTCCTGGGCAGGATTTTTCCTGACCGTGGAGTAAAGCCTTTTCTTCTCCTGGCACCAAAAAGGCTTGATTTTTAAAAAGTTGAAGCAACACCATTTTTAGACATGGAATTTCATCCTGAAACTCATCCTGGTGTCCGTTTTTGCATTTGGTTTCAAAAAAAAAATTTGGCTTCAAAAAACATTTTGGTTCCTGGACAGCATTTTTCCTGACCGTGGAGTAAAGCCTTTTTTTCTCCTGGCACCAAAAAGGCTTGATTTTTAAAAAGTTGAAGCAACACCATTTTTAGACATGGAATTTCATCCTGAAACTCATCCTGGTGTCCGTTTTTGCATTTGGTTTCAAAAAAAAAATTTGGCTTCAAAAAACATTTTGGTTCCTGGGCAGGATTTTTCCTGACCGTGGAGTAAAGCCTGTTTCTTCTCCTGGCACCAAAAAGGCTTGATTTTTAAAAAGTTGAAGCAACACCATTTTTACACATGGAATTTCATCAGGAAACTCATCCTGGTGTCCGTTTTTGCATTTGGTTTCAGAAAAAAAAATTGGCTTCAAAAAACATTTTGGTTCCTGGGCAGGATTTTTCCTGACCGTGGAGTAAAGCCTTTTCTTCTCCTGGCACCAAAAAGGCTTGATTTTTAAAAAGTTGAAGCAACACCATTTTTAGACATGGAATTTCATCCTGAAACTCATCCTGGTGTCCGTTTTTGGATTTGGTTTAAAAAAAAAATTTGGCTTCATAAAACATTTTGGTTCCTGGGCAGGATTTTTCCTGACCGTGGAGTAAAGCCTTTTCTTCTCCTGGCACCAAAAAGCCTTGATTTTTAAAGAGTTGAAGCAACACCATTTTTAGACATGGAATTTCATCCTGAAACTCATCCTGGTGTCCGTTTTTGCATTTGGTTTCAAAAAAAAAATTTGGCTTCAAAAAACATTTTGGTTCCTGGGCAGGATTTTTCCTGACCGTGGAGTAAAGCCTTTTTCTTCTCCTGGCACCAAAAAGCCTTGATTTTTAAAGAGTTGAAGCAACACCATTTTTAGACATGGAATTTCATCCTGAAACTCATCCTGGTGTCCGTTTTTGCATTTGGTTTCAAAAAAAAAATTTGGCTTCAAAAAACATTTTGGTTCCTGGGCAGGATTTTTCCTGACCGTGGAGTAAAGCCTTTTCTTCTCCTGGCACCAAAAAGGCTTGATTTTTAAAAAGTTGAAGCAACACCATTTTTAGACATGGAATTTCATCCGGAAACTAATCCTGGTGTCCGGTTTTGCATTTGGTTTCAAAAAAAAAATTTGGTTCAAAAAACATTTTGGTTCCTGCGCAGGATTTTTCCTAACCGTGGAGTAAAGCCTTTTCTTCTCCTGGCACCAAAAAGGCTTGATTTTTAAAAAGTTGAAGCAACACCATTTTTAGACATGGAATTTCATCCTGAAACTCATCCTGGTGTCCGTTTTTGCATTTGGTTTCAAAAAAAAAATTTGGCTTCAAAAAACATTTTGGTTCCTGGGCAGGATTTTTACTGACCGTGGAGTAAAGCCTTTTCTTCTCTTGGCACCAAAAAGGCTTGATTTTTAAAAAGTTGAAGCAACACCATTTTTAGACATGGAATTTCATCCTGAAACTCATCCTGGTGTCCGTTTTTGCATTTGGTTTAAAAAAAAAATTTGGCTTCATAAAACATTTTGGTTCCTGGGCAGGATTTTTCCTGACCGTGGAGTAAAGCCTTTTCTTCTCCTGGCACCAAAAAGGCTTGATTTTTAAAAAGTTGAAGCAACACCATTTTTAGACATGGAATTTCATCCTGAAACTCATCCCTGTGTCCGTTTTTGCATTTGGTTTCAAAAAAAAAATTGGCTTCAAAAAACATTTTGGTTCCTGGGCAGGATTTTTCCTGACCGTGGAGTAAAGCCTTTTTCTTCTCCTGGCACCAAAAAGGCTTGATTTTTAAAAAGTTGAAGCAACACCATTTTTACACATGGAATTTCATCAGGAAACTCATCCTGGTGTCCGTTTTTGCATTTGGTTTCAGAAAAAAAAATTGGCTTCAAAAAACATTTTGGTTCCTGGGCAGGATTTTTCCTGACCGTGGAGTAAAGCCTTTTCTTCTCCTGGCACCAAAAAGGCTTGATTTTTAAAAAGTTGAAGCAACACCATTTTTACACATGGAATTTCATCAGGAAACTCATCCTGGTGTCCGTTTTTGCATTTGGTTTCAAAAAAAAAATTTGGCTTCAAAAAACATTTTGGTTCCTGGACAGCATTTTTCCTGACCGTGGAGTAAAGCCTTTTCTTCTCCTGGCACCAAAAAGGCTTGATTTTTAAAAAGTTGAAGCAACACCATTTTTAGACATGGAATTTCATCCTGAAACTCATCCTGGTGTCCGTTTTTGCATTTGGTTTCAAAAAAAAAAATTTGGCTTCAAAAAACATTTTGGTTCCTGGGCAGGATTTTTCCTGACCGTGGAGTAAAGCCTGTTTCTTCTCCTGGCACCAAAAAGGCTTGATTTTTAAAAAGTTGAAGCAACACCATTTTTACACATGGAATTTCATCAAGAAACTCATCCTGGTGTCCGTTTTTGCATTTGGTTCCAGAAAAAAAAATTGGCTTCAAAAAACATTTTGGTTCCTGGGCAGGATTTTTCCTGACCGTGGAGTAAAGCCTTTTCTTCTCCTGGCACCAAAAAGGCTTGATTTTTAAAAAGGTGAAGCAACACCATTTTTAGACATGGAATTTCATCCTGAAACTCATCCTGGTGTCTGTTTTTGCATTTGGTTTAAAAAAAAAAATTTGGCTTCATAAAACATTTTGGTTCCTGGGCAGGATTTTTCCTGACCGTGGAGTAAAGCCTTTTCTTCTCCTGGCACCAAAAAGCCTTGATTTTTAAAGAGTTGAAGCAACACCATTTTTAGACATGGAATTTCATCCTGAAACTCATCCTGGTGTCCGTTTTTGCATTTGGTTTCAAAAAAAAAATTTGGCTTCAAAAAACATTTTGGTTCCTGGGCAGGATTTTTCCTGACCGTGGAGTAAAGCCTTTTTCTTCTCCTGGCACCAAAAAGGCTTGATTTTTAAAAAGTTGAAGCAACACCATTTTTAGACATGGAATTTCATCAGGAAACTAATCCTGGTGTCCGGTTTTGCATTTGGTTTCAAAAAAAAAATTTGGTTCAAAAAACATTTTGGTTCCTGCACAGGATTTTTCCTAACCGTGGAGTAAAGCCTTTTCTTCTCCTGGCACCAAAAAGGCTTGATTTTTAAAAAGTTGAAGCAACACCATTTTTAGACATTGAATTTCATCCTGAAACTCATCCTGGTGTCCGTTTTTGCATTTGGTTTCAAAAAAAAAATTTGGCTTCAAAAAACATTTTGGTTCCTGGGCAGGATTTTTACTGACCGTGGAGTAAAGCCTTTTCTTCTCCTGGCACCAAAAAGGCTTGATTTTTCAAAAGTTGAAGCAACACCATTTTTAGACATGGAATTTCATCCTGAAACTCATCCTGGTGTCCGTTTTTGCATTTGGTTTCAAAAAAAAAATTTGGCTTCAAAAAACATTTTGGTTCCTGGGCAGGATTTTTCCTGACCGTAGAGTAAAGCCTTTTCTTCTCCTGGCACCAAAAAGGCTTGATTTTTAAAAAGTTGAAGCAACACCATTTTTAGACATGGAATTTCATCAGGAAACTCATCCTGGTGTCCGTTTTTGCATTTGGTTTCAAAAAAAAAATTTGGCTTCAAAAAACATTTTGGTTCCTGGACAGCATTTTTCCTGACCGTGGAGTAAAGCCTTTTCTTCTCCTGGCACCAAAAAGGCTTGATTTTTAAAAAGTTGAAGCAACACCATTTTTAGACATGGAATTTCATCCTGAAACTCATCCTGGTGTCCGTTTTTGCATTTGGTTTCAAACAAAAAATTTGGCTTCAAAAAACATTTTGGTTCCTGGGCAGGATTTTTCCTGACCGTGGAGTAAAGCCTTTTCTTCTCCTGGCACCAAAAAGGCTTGATTTTTAAAAAGTTGAAGCAACACCATTTTTAGACATGGAATTTCATCCTGAAACTCATCCTGGTGTCCGTTTTTGGATTTGGTTTAAAAAAAAAAATTTGGCTTCATAAAACATTTTGGTTCCTGGGCAGGATTTTTCCTGACCGTGGAGTAAAGCCTTTTCTTCTCCTGGCACCAAAAAGCCTTGATTTTTAAAGAGTTGAAGCAACACCATTTTTAGACATGGAATTTCATCCTGAAACTCATCCTGGTGTCCGTTTTTGCATTTGGTTTCAAAAAAAAAATTTGGCTTCAAAAAACATTTTGGTTCCTGGGCAGGATTTTTCCTGACCGTGGAGTAAAGCCTTTTTCTTCTCCTGGCACCAAAAAGGCTTGATTTTTAAAAAGTTGAAGCAACACCATTTTTAGACATGGAATTTCATCAGGAAACTAATCCTGGTGTCCGGTTTTGCATTTGGTTTCAAAAAAAAAATTTGGTTCAAAAAACATTTTGGTTCCTGCGCAGGATTTTTCCTAACCGTGGAGTAAAGCCTTTTCTTCTCCTGGCACCAAAAAGGCTTGATTTTTAAAAAGTTGAAGCAACACCATTTTTACACATGGAATTTCATCAGGAAACTCATCCTGGTGTCCGTTTTTGCATTTGGTTTCAAAAAAAAAATTTGGCTTCAAAAAACATTTTGGTTCCTGGACAGCATTTTTCCTGACCGTGGAGTAAAGCCTTTTCTTCTCCTGGCACCAAAAAGGCTTGATTTTTAAAAAGTTGAAGCAACACCATTTTTAGACATGGAATTTCATCCTGAAACTCATCCTGGTGTCCGTTTTTGCATTTGGTTTCAAAAAAAAAATTTGGCTTCAAAAAACATTTTGGTTCCTGGGCAGGATTTTTCCTGACCGTGGAGTAAAGCCTGTTTCTTCTCCTGGCACCAAAAAGGCTTGATTTTTAAAAAGTTGAAGCAACACCATTTTTACACATGGAATTTCATCAAGAAACTCATCCTGGTGTCCGTTTTTGCATTTGGTTCCAGAAAAAAAAATTGGCTTCAAAAAACATTTTGGTTCCTGGGCAGGATTTTTCCTGACCGTGGAGTAAAGCCTTTTCTTCTCCTGGCACCAAAAAGGCTTGATTTTTAAAAAGTTGAAGCAACACCATTTTTAGACATGGAATTTCATCCTGAAACTCATCCTGGTGTCTGTTTTTGCATTTGGTTTAAAAAAAAAAATTTGGCTTCATAAAACATTTTGGTTCCTGGGCAGGATTTTTCCTGACCGTGGAGTAAAGCCTTTTCTTCTCCTGGCACCAAAAAGCCTTGATTTTTAAAGAGTTGAAGCAACACCATTTTTAGACATGGAATTTCATCCTGAAACTCATCCTGGTGTCCGTTTTTGCATTTGGTTTCAAAAAAAAAAATTGGCTTCAAAAAACATTTTGGTTCCTGGGCAGGATTTTTCCTGACCGTGGAGTAAAGCCTTTTTCTTCTCCTGGCACCAAAAAGGCTTGATTTTTAAAAAGTTGAAGCAACACCATTTTTAGACATGGAATTTCATCAGGAAACTAATCCTGGTGTCCGGTTTTGCATTTGGTTTCAAAAAAAAAATTTGGTTCAAAAGACATTTTGGTTCCTGCGCAGGATTTTTCCTGACCGTGGAGTAAAGCCTTTTCTTCTCCTGGCACCAAAAAGGCTTGATTTTTAAAAAGTTGAAGCAACACCATTTTTAGACATTGAATTTCATCCTGAAACTCATCCTGGTGTCCGTTTTTGCATTTGGTTTCAAAAAAAAAATTTGGCTTCAAAAAACATTTTGGTTCCTGGGCAGGATTTTTACTGACCGTGGAGTAAAGCCTTTTCTTCTCCTGGCACCAAAAAGGCTTGATTTTTCAAAAGTTGAAGCAACACCATTTTTAGACATGGAATTTCATCCTGAAACTCATCCTGGTGTCCGTTTTTGCATTTGGTTTCAAAAAAAAAATTTGGCTTCAAAAAACATTTTGGTTCCTGGGCAGGATTTTTCCTGACCGTAGAGTAAAGCCTTTTCTTCTCCTGGCACCAAAAAGGCTTGATTTTTAAAAAGTTGAAGCAACACCATTTTTAGACATGGAATTTCATCAGGAAACTCATCCTGGTGTCCGTTTTTGCATTTGGTTTCAAAAAAAAAATTTGGCTTCAAAAAACATTTTGGTTCCTGGACAGCATTTTTCCTGACTGTGGAGTAAAGCCTTTTCTTCTCCTGGCACCAAAAAGGCTTGATTTTTAAAAAGTTGAAGCAACACCATTTTTAGACATGGAATTTCATCCTGAAACTCATCCTGGTGTCCGTTTTTGCATTTGGTTTCAAAAAAAAAATTTGGCTTCAAAAAACATTTTGGTTCCTGGGCAGGATTTTTCCTGACCGTGGAGTAAAGCCTTTTCTTCTCCTGGCACCAAAAAGGCTTGATTTTTAAAAAGTTGAAGCAACACCATTTTTACACATGGAATTTCATCAGGAAACTCATCCTGGTGTCCGTTTTTGCATTTGGTTTCAGAAAAAAAAATTGGCTTCAAAAAACATTTTGGTTCCTGGGCAGGATTTTTCCTGACCGTGGAGTAAAGCCTGTTTCTTCTCCTGGGACCAAAAAGGCTTGATTTTTAAAAAGTTGAAGCAACACCATTTTTACACATGGAATTTCATCAGGAAACTCATCCTGGTGTCCGTTTTTGCATTTGGTTTCAAAAAAAAAATTTGGCTTCAAAAAACATTTTGGTTCCTGGGCAGGATTTTTCCTGACCGTGGAGTAAAGCCTTTTCTTCTCCTGGCACCAAAAAGGCTTGATTTTTAAAAAGTTGAAGCAACACCATTTTTACACATGGAATTTCATCAGGAAACTCATCCTGGTGTCCGTTTTTGCATTTGGTTTCAGAAAAAAAAATTGGCTTCAAAAAACATTTTGGTTCCTGGGCAGGATTTTTCCTGACCGTGGAGTAAAGCCTGTTTCTTCTCCTGGGACCAAAAAGGCTTGATTTTTAAAAAGTTGAAGCAACACCATTTTTACACATGGAATTTCATCAGGAAACTCATCCTGGTGTCCGTTTTTGCATTTGGTTTCAGAAAAAAAAATTGGCTTCAAAAAACATTTTGGTTCCTGGGCAGGATTTTTCCTGACCGTGGAGTAAAGCCTTTTCTTCTCCTGGCACCAAAAAGACTTGATTTTTAAAAAGTTGAAGCAACATCATTTTTAGACATGGAATTTCATCCTGAAACTCATCCTGGTGTCCGTTTTTGCATTTGGTTTCAAAAAAAAAATTTGGCTTCAAAAAACATTTTGGTTCCTGGGCAGGATTTTTCCTGACCGTGGAGTAAAGCCTTTTCTTCTCCTGGCACCAAAAAGGCTTGATTTTTAAAAAGTTAAAGCAACACCATTTTTAGACATGGAATTTCATCAGGAAACTCATCCTGGTGTCCGTTTTTGCATTTGGTTTAAAAAAAAAATTTGGCTTCATAAAACATTTTGGTTCCTGGGCAGGATTTTTCCTGACCGTGGAGTAAAGCCTTTTCTTCTCCTGGCACCAAAAAGGCTTGATTTTTAAAAAGTTGAAGCAACACCATTTTTAGACATGGAATTTCATCCTGAAACTCATCCTGGTGTCCGTTTTTGCATTTGGTTTCAAAAAAAAAATTTGGCTTCAAAAAACATTTTGGTTCCTGGGCAGGATTTTTCCTGACCGTGGAGTAAAGCCTTTTTCTTCTCCTGGCACCAAAAAGGCTTGATTTTTAAAAAGTTGAAGCAACACCATTTTTACACATGGAATTTCATCAGGAAACTCATCCTGGTGTCCGTTTTTGCATTTGGTTTCAGAAAAAAAATTTGGCTTCAAAAAACATTTTGGTTCCTGGGCAGGATTTTTCCTGACCGTGGAGTAAAGCCTTTTCTTCTCCTGGCACCAAAAAGGCTTGATTTTTAAAAAGTTGAAGCAACACCATTTTTAGACATGGAATTTCATCAGGAAACTAATCCTGGTGTCCGGTTTTGCATTTGGTTTCAAAAAAAAAATTTGGCTTCAAAAAACATTTTGGTTCCTGGGCAGGATTTTTCCTGACCGTGGAGTAAAGCCTTTTCTTCTCCTGGCACCAAAAAGGCTTGATTTTTCAAAAGTTGAAGCAACACCATTTTTAGACATGGAATTTCATCCTGAAACTCATCCTGGTGTCCGTTTTTGCATTTGGTTTCAAAAAAAAAATTTGGTTCAAAAAACATTTTGGTTCCTGGGCAGGATTTTTCCTGACCGTGGAGGAAAGCCTTTTCTTCTCCTGGCACCAAAAAGGCTTGATTTTTAAAAAGTTGAAGCAACACCATTTTTAGACATGGAATTTCATCAGGAAACTCATCCTGGTGTCCGTTTTTGCATTTGGTTTCAAAAAAAAAATTTGGCTTCAAAAAACATTTTGGTTCCTGGACAGCATTTTTCCTGACCGTGGAGTAAAGCCTTTTCTTCTCCTGGCACCAAAAAGGCTTGATTTTTAAAAAGTTGAAGCAACACCATTTTTAGACATGGAATTTCATCCTGAAACTCATCCTGGTGTCCGTTTTTGCATTTGGTTTCAAAAAAAAAATTTGGCTTCAAAAAACATTTTGGTTCCTGGGCAGGATTTTTCCTGACCGTGGAGTAAAGCCTGTTTCTTCTCCTGGCACCAAAAAGGCTTGATTTTTAAAAAGTTGAAGCAACACCATTTTTACACATGGAATTTCATCAGGAAACTCATCCTGGTGTCCGTTTTTGCATTTGGTTTCAGAAAAAAAAATTGGCTTTAAAAAACATTTTGGTTCCTGGGCAGGATTTTTCCTGACCGTGGAGTAAAGCCTTTTCTTCTCCTGGCACCAAAAAGACTTGATTTTTAAAAAGTTGAAGCAACATCATTTTTAGACATGGAATTTCATCCTGAAACTCATCCTGGTGTCCGTTTTTGCATTTGGTTTCAAAAAAAAAATTTGGCTTCAAAAATCATTTTGGTTCCTGGGCAGGATTTTTCCTGACCGTGGAGTAAAGCCTTTTCTTCTCCTGGCACCAAAAAGGCTTGATTTTTAAAAAGTTGAAGCAACATCATTTTTAGACATGGAATTTCATCCTTAATCTCATCCTGGTGTCCGTTTTTGCATTTGGTTTCAAAAAAAAAATTTGGCTTCAAAAAACATTTTGGTTCCTGGGCAGGATTTTTCCTGACCGTGGAGTAAAGCCTTTTCTTCTCCTGGCACCAAAAAGGCTTGATTTTTAAAAAGTTGAAGCAACACCATTTTTAGACATGGAATTTCATCCTTAATCTCATCCTGGTGTCCGTTTTTGCATTTGGTTTCAAGAAAAAAATTTGGCTTCAAAAAACATTTTGGTTCCTGGGCAGGATTTTTCCTGACCGTGGAGTAAAGCCTTTTCTTCTCCTGGCACCAAAAAGGCTTGATTTTTAAAAAGTTGAAGCAACACCATTTTTAGACATGGAATTTCATCCTGAAACTCATCCTGGTGTCCGTTTTTGCATTTGGTTTCAAAAAAAAATTTGGCTTCAAAAAACATTTTGGTTCCTGGGCATGATTTTTCCTGACCGTGGAGTAAAGCCTTTTCTTCTCCTGGCACCAAAAACACTTGATTTTTAAAAAGTTGAAGCAACACCATTTTTAGACATGGAATTTCATGAGGAAACTCATCCTGGTGTCCGTTTTTGCATTTGGTTTCAAAAAAAAATTTGGCTTCAAAAAACATTTTGGTTCCTGGGCAGGATTTTTCCTGACCGTGGAGTAAAGCCTTTTCTTCTCCTGGCACCAAAAAGGCTTGATTTTTAAAAAGTTGAAGCAACATCATTTTTAGACATGGAATTTCATCCTTAATCTCATCCTGGTGTCCGTTTTTGCATTTGGTTTCAAAAAAAAAATTTGGCTTCAAAAAACATTTTGGTTCCTGGGCAGGATTTTTCCTGACCGTGGAGTAAAGCCTTTTCTTCTCCTGGCACCAAAAAGGCTTGATTTTTAAAAAGTTGAAGCAACACCATTTTTAGACATGGAATTTCATCAGGAAACTCATCCTGGTGTCCGTTTTTGCATTTGGTTTCAAAAAAAAAATTTGGCTTCAAAAAACATTTTGGTTCCTGGGCAGGATTTTTCCTGACCGTGGAGTAAAGCCTTTTCTTCTCCTGGCACCAAAAAGGCTTGATTTTTAAAAAGTTGAAGCAACACCATTTTTAGACATGGAATTTCATCCTGAAACTCATCCTGGTGTCCGTTTTTGCATTTGGTTTCAGAAAAAAAAATTGGCTTCAAAAAACATTTTGGTTCCTGGGCAGGATTTTTCCTGACCGTGGAGTAAAGCCTTTTCTTCTCCTGGCACCAAAAAGGCTTGATTTTTAAAAAGTTGAAGCAACACCATTTTTAGACATGGAATTTCATCAGGAAACTCATCCTGGTGTCCGTTTTTGCATTTGGTTTCAAAAAAAAAATTTGGCTTCAAAAAACATTTTGGTTCCTGGGCAGGATTTTTCCTGACCGTGGAGTAAAGCCTTTTCTTCTCCTGGCACCAAAAAGGCTTGATTTTTAAAAAGTTGAAGCAACACCATTTTTAGACATGGAATTTCATTAGGAAACTCATCCTGGTGTCCGTTTTTGCATTTGGTTTCCAAAAAAAAATTTGGCTTCAAAAAACATTTTGGTTCCTGGGCAGGATTTTTCCTGACCGTGGAGTAAAGCCTTTTCTTCTCCTGGCACCAAAAAGGCTTGATTTTTAAAAAGTTGAAGCAACACCATTTTTAGACATGGAATTTCATCAGGAAACTCATCCTGGTGTCCGTTTTTGCATTTGGTTTCAAAAAAAAAATTTGGCTTCAAAAAACATTTTGGTTCCTGGGCAGGATTTTTCCTGACCGTGGAGTAAAGCCTTTTCTTCTCCTGGCACCAAAAAGGCTTGATTTTTAAAAAGTTGAAGCAACACCATTTTTAGACATGGAATTTCATCCTGAAACTCATCCTGGTATCCGTTTTTGCATTTGGTTTCAAAAAAAAAAATTTGGCTTCAAAAAACATTTTGATTCCTGGGCAGGATTTTTCCTGACCGTGGAGTAAAGCCTTTTCTTCTCCTGGCACCAAAAACGCTTGATTTTTAAAAAGTTGAAGCAACACCATTTTTAGACATGGAATTTCATGAGGAAACTCATCCTGGTGTCCGTTTTTGCATTTGGTTTCAAAAAAAAATTTGGCTTCAAAAAACATTTTGGTTCCTGGGCATCATTTTTCCTGACCGTGGAATAAAGCCTTTTCTTCTCCTGGCACCAAAAAGGCTTGATTTTTAAAAAGTTGAAGCAACACCATTTTTAGACATGGAATTTCATCAGGAAACTCATCCTGGTGTCCGTTTTTGCATTTGGTTTCAAAAAAAAAATTTGGCTTCAAAAAACATTTTGGTTCCTGGGCAGGATTTTTCCTGACCGTGGAGTAAAGCCTTTTCTTCTCCTGGCACCAAAAAGGCTTGATTTTTAAAAAGTTGAAGCAACACCATTTTTAGACATGGAATTTCATCCTGAAACTCATCCTGGTGTCCGTTTTTGCATTTGGTTTCAAAAAAAAAATTTGGCTTCAAAAAACATTTTGATTCCTGGGCAGGATTTTTCCTGACCGTGGAGTAAAGCCTTTTCTTCTCCTGGCACCAAAAACGCTTGATTTTTAAAAAGTTGAAGCAACACCATTTTTAGACATGGAATTTCATGAGGAAACTCATCCTGGTGTCCGTTTTTGCATTTGGTTTCAAAAAAAAATTTGGCTTCAAAAAACATTTTGGTTCCTGGGCATCATTTTTCCTGACCGTGGAATAAAGCCTTTTCTTCTCCTGGCACCAAAAAGGCTTGATTTTTAAAAAGTTGAAGCAACACCATTTTTAGACATGGAATTTCATCCTGAAACTCATCCTGGTGTCCGTTTTTGCATTTGGTTTCAAACAAAAAAATTGGCTTCAAAAAACATTTTGGTTCCTGGGCAGGATTTTTCCTGACCGTGGAGTAACGCCTTTTCTTCTCCTGGCACCAAAAAGGCTTGATTTTTAAAAAGTTGAAGCAACACCATTTTTAGACATGGAATTTCATCAGGAAACTCATCCTGGTGTCCGTTTTTGCATTTGGTTTCAAAAAAAAAATTTGGCTTCAAAAAACATTTTGGTTCCTGGGCAGGATTTTTCCTGACCGTGGAGTAAAGCCTTTTCTTCTCCTGGCACCAAAAAGGCTTGATTTTTAAAAAGTTGAAGCAACACCATTTTTAGACATGGAATTTCATCCTGAAACTCATCCTGGTGTCCGTTTTTGCATTTGGTTTCAGAAAAAAAATTTGGCTTCAAAAAACATTTTGGTTCCTGGGCAGGATTTTTCCTGACCGTGGAGTAAAGCCTTTTCTTCTCCTGGCACCAAAAAGGCTTGATTTTTAAAAAGTTGAAGCAACACCATTTTTAGACATGGAATTTCATCAGGAAACTCATCCTGGTGTCCGTTTTTGCATTTGGTTTCCAAAAAAAAATTTGGCTTCAAAAAATATTTTGGTTCCTGGGCAGGATTTTTCCTGACCGTGGAGTAAAGCCTTTTCTTCTCCTGGCACCAAAAAGGCTTGATTTTTAAAAAGTTGAAGCAACACCATTTTTAGACATGGAATTTCATCAGGAAACTCATCCTGGTGTCCGTTTTTGCATTTGGTTTCAAAAAAAAAATTTGGCTTCAAAAAACATTTTGGTTCCTGGGCAGGATTTTTCCTGACCGTGGAGTAAAGCCTTTTCTTCTCCTGGCACCAAAAAGGCTTGATTTTTAAAAAGTTGAAGCAACACCATTTTTAGACATGGAATTTCATCCTGAAACTCATCCTGGTGTCCGTTTTTGCATTTGGTTTCAAAAAAAAAAATTTGGCTTCAAAAAACATTTTGATTCCTGGGCAGGATTTTTCCTGACCGTGGAGTAAAGCCTTTTCTTCTCCTGGCACCAAAAACGCTTGATTTTTAAAAAGTTGAAGCAACACCATTTTTAGACATGGAATTTCATGAGGAAACTCATCCTGGTGTCCGTTTTTGCATTTGGTTTCAAAAAAAAATTTGGCTTCAAAAAACATTTTGGTTCCTGGGCATCATTTTTCCTGACCGGGGAATAAAGCCTTTTCTTCTCCTGGCACCAAAAACGCTTGATTTTTAAAAAGTTGAAGCAACACCATTTTTAGACATGGAATTTCATCAGGAAACTCATCCTGGTGTCCGTTTATGCATTTGGTTTCAAAAAAAAAATTTGGCTTCAAAAAACATTTTGGTTCCTGGGCAGGATTTTTCCTGACCGTGGAGTAAAGCCTTTTCTTCTCCTGGCACCAAAAAGGCTTGATTTTTAAAAAGTTGAAGCAACACCATTTTTAGACATGGAATTTCATCAGGAAACTCATCCTGGTGTCCGTTTTTGTATTTGGTTTCAAAAAAAAAAATTGGCTTCAAAAAACATTTTGGTTCCTGGGCAGGATTTTTCCTGACCGTGGAGTAAAGCCTTTTCTTCTCCTGGCACCAAAAAGGCTTGATTTTTAAAAAGTTGAAGCAACACCATTTTTAGACATGGAATTTCATCCTGAAACTCATCCTGGTGTCCGTTTTTGCATTTGGTTTCAAACAAAAAATTTGGCTTCAAAAAACATTTTGGTTCCTGGGCAGGATTTTTCCTGACCGTGGAGTAAAGCCTTTTCTTCTCCAAAAAGGCTTGATTTTTAAACAGTTGAAGCAACACCATTTTTAGACATGGAATTTCATCCTGAAACTCATCCTGGTGTCCGTTTTTGCATTTGGTTTCAAAAAAAAAATTTGGCTTCAAAAAACATTTTGGTTCCTGGGCAGGATTTTTCCTGACCGTGGAGTAAAGCCTTTTCTTCTCCTGGCACCAAAAAGGCTTGATTTTTAAAAAGTTGAAGCAACACCATTTTTAGACATGGAATTTCATCCTGAAACTCATCCTGGTGTCCGTTTTTGCATTTGGTTTCAAAAAAAAAAAATTTGGCTTCAAAAAACATTTTGGTTCCTGGGCAGGATTTTTCCTGACCGTGGAGTAAAGCCTTTTCTTCTCCTGGCACCAAAAAGGCTTGATTTTTAAAAAGTTGAAGCAACACCATTTTTAGACATGGAATTTCATCAGGAAACTCATCCTGGTGTCCGTTTTTGCATTTGGTTTCAAAAAAAAAATTTGGCTTCAAAAAAGTTTGATTCCTGGGCAGGATTTTTCCTGACCGTGGAGTAAAGCCTTTTCTTCTCCTGGCACCAAAAAGGCTTGATTTTTAAAAAGTTGAAGCAACACCATTTTTAGACATGGAATTTCATCAGGAAACTCATCCTGGTGTCCGTTTTTGCATTTGGTTTCAAAAAAAAAATTTGGCTTCAAAAAACATTTTGGTTCCTGGGCAGGATTTTTCCTGACCGTGGAGTAAAGCCTTTTCTTCTCCTGGCACCAAAAAGGCTTGATTTTTAAAAAGTTGAAGCAACACCATTTTTAGACATGGAATTTCATCCTGAAACTCATCCTGGTGTCCGTTTATGCATTTGGTTTCAAAAAAAAAATTTGGCTTCAAAAAACATTTTGGTTCCTGGGCAGGATTTTTCCTGACCGTGGAGTAAAGCCTTTTCTTCTCCTGGCACCAAAAAGGCTTGATTTTTAAAAAGTTGAAGCAACACCATTTTTAGACATGGAATTTCATCCTGAAACTCATCCTGGTGTCCGTTTTTGCATTTGGTTTCAAACAAAAAATTTGGCTTCAAAAAACATTTTGGTTCCTGGGCAGGATTTTTCCTGACCGTGGAGTAAAGCCTTTTCTTCTCCAAAAAGGCTTGATTTTTAAAAAGTTGAAGCAACACCATTTTTAGACATGGAATTTCATCAGGAAACTCATCCTGGTGTCCGTTTTTGCATTTGGTTTCAAAAAAAAAAATTTGGCTTCAAAAAACATTTTGGTTCCTGGGCAGGATTTTTCCTGACCGTGGAGTAAAGCCTTTTCTTCTCCTGGCACCAAAAAGGCTTGATTTTTAAAAAGTTGAAGCAACACCATTTTTAGACATGGAATTTCATCCTGAAACTCATCCTGGTGTCCGTTTTTGCATTTGGTTTCAGAAAAAAAATTTGGCTTCAAAAAACATTTTGGTTCCTGGGCAGGATTTTTCCTCACCGTGGAGTAAAGCCTTTTCTTCTCCTGGCACCAAAAAGGCTTGATTTTTAAAAACTTGAAGCAACACCATTTTTAGACATGGAATTTCATCCTGAAACTCATCCTGGTGTCCGTTTTTGCATTTGGTTTCAAACAAAAAATTTGGCTTCAAAAAACATTTTGGTTCCTGGGCAGGATTTTTCCTGACCGTGGAGTAAAGCCTTTTCTTCTCCTGGCACCAAAAAGGCTTGATTTTTAAAAAGTTGAAGCAACACCATTTTTAGACATGGAATTTCATCAGGAAACTCATCCTGGTGTCCGTTTTTGCATTTGGTTTCAAAAAAAAAATTTGGCTTCAAAAAACATTTTGATTCCTGGGCAGGATTTTTCCTGACCGTGGAGTAAAGCCTTTTCTTCTCCTGGCACCAAAAAGGCTTGATTTTTAAAAAGTTGAAGCAACACCATTTTTAGACATGGAATTTCATCAGGAAACTCATCCTGGTGTCCGTTTTTGCATTTGGTTTCAAAAAAAAAATTTGGCTTCAAAAAACATTTTGGTTCCTGGGCAGGATTTTTCCTGACCGTGGAGTAAAGCCTTTTCTTCTCCTGGCACCAAAAAGGCTTGATTTTTAAAAAGTTGAAGCAACACCATTTTTAGACATGGAATTTCATCCTGAAACTCATCCTGGTGTCCGTTTATGCATTTGGTTTCAAAAAAAAATTTGGCTTCAAAAAACATTTTGGTTCCTGGGCAGGATTTTTCCTGACCGTGGAGTAAAGCCTTTTCTTCTCCTGGCACCAAAAACGCTTGATTTTTAAAAAGTTGAAGCAACACCATTTTTAGACATGGAATTTCATGAGGAAACTCATCCTGGTGTCCGTTTTTGCATTTGGTTTCAAAAAAAAATTTGGCTTCAAAAAACATTTTGGTTCCTGGGCATCATTTTTCCTGACCGTGGAATAAAGCCTTTTCTTCTCCTGGCACCAAAAAGGCTTGATTTTTAAAAAGTTGAAGCAACACCATTTTTAGACATGGAATTTCATCCTGAAACTCATCCTGGTGTCCGTTTTTGCATTTGGTTTCAAAAAAAACATTTGGCTTCAAAAAACATTTTGGTTCCTGGGCAGGATTTTTCCTGACCGTGGAGTAAAGCCTTTTCTTCTCCAAAAAGGCTTGATTTTTAAAAAGTTGAAGCAACACCATTTTTAGACATGGAATTTCATCAGGAAACTCATCCTGGTGTCCGTTTTTGCATTTGGTTTCAAAAAAAAAAATTTGGCTTCAAAAAACATTTTGGTTCCTGGGCAGGATTTTTCCTGACCGTGGAGTAAAGCCTTTTCTTCTCCTGGCACCAAAAAGGCTTGATTTTTAAAAAGTTGAAGCAACACCATTTTTAGACATGGAATTTCATCCTGAAACTCATCCTGGTGTCCGTTTTTGCATTTGGTTTCAGAAAAAAAATTTGGCTTCAAAAAACATTTTGGTTCCTGGGCAGGATTTTTCCTGACCGTGGAGTAAAGCCTTTTCTTCTCCTGGCACCAAAAAGGCTTGATTTTTAAAAACTTGAAGCAACACCATTTTTAGACATGGAATTTCATCCTGAAACTCATCCTGGTGTCCGTTTTTGCATTTGGTTTCAAAAAAAAAAATTTGGCTTCAAAAAACATTTTGGTTCCTGGGCAGGATTTTTCCTGACCGTGGAGTAAAGCCTTTTCTTCTCCTGGCACCAAAAAGGCTTGATTTTTAAAAAGTTGAAGCAACACCATTTTTAGACATGGAATTTCATCAGGAAACTCATCCTGGTGTCCGTTTTTGCATTTGGTTTCAAAAAAAAAAATTGGCTTCAAAAAACATTTTGGTTCCTGGGCAGGATTTTTCCTGACCGTGGAGTAAAGCCTTTTCTTCTCCTGGCACCAAAAAGGCTTGATTTTTAAAAAGTTGAAGCAACACCATTTTTAGACATGGAATTTCATCCTGAAACTCATCCTGGTGTCCGTTTTTGCATTTGGTTTCAAAAAAAAAAATTGGCTTCAAAAAACATTTTGGTTCCTGGGCAGGATTTTTCCTGACCGTGGAGTATAGCCTTTTCTTCTCCTGGCACCAAAAAGGCTTTATTTTTAAAAAGTTGAAGCAACACCATTTTTAGACATGGAATTTCATCCTTAATCTCATCCTGGTGTCCGTTTTTGCATTTGGTTTCAAAAAAAACATTTGGCTTCAAAAAACATTTTGGTTCCTGGGCAGGATTTTTCCTGACCGTGGAGTAAAGCCTTTTCTTCTCCTGGCACCAAAAAGGCTTGATTTTTAAAAAGTTGAAGCAACACCATTTTTAGACATGGAATTTCATCCTGAAACTCATCCTGGTGTCCGTTTTTGCATTTGGTTTCAAAAAAAAAATTTGGCTTCAAAAAACATTTTGGTTCCTGGGCAGGATTTTTCCTGACCGTGGAGTAAAGTCTTTTCTTCTGGCACCAAAAAGGCTTGATTTTTAAAAAGTTGAAGCAACACCATTTTTAGACATGGAATTTCATCCTTAATCTCATCCTGGTGTCCGTTTTTGCATTTGGTTTCAAAAAAAACATTTGGCTTCAAAAAACATTTTGGTTCCTGGGCAGGATTTTTCCTGACCGTGGAGTAAAGCCTTTTCTTCTCCTGGCACCAAAAAGGCTTGATTTTTAAAAAGTTGAAGCAACACCATTTTTAGACATGGAATTTCATCCTGAAACTCATCCTGGTGTCCGTTTTTGCATTTGGTTTCAAAAAAAAAATTTGGCTTCAAAAAACATTTTTGTTCCTGGCCAGGATTTTTCCTGACCGTGGAGTAAAGCCTTTTCTTCTCCTGGCACCAAAAAGGCTTGATTTTTAAAAAGTTGAAGCAACACCATTTTTAGACATGGAATTTCATCCTTAATCTCATCCTGGTGTCCGTTTTTCCATTTGGTTTCAAAAAAAACATTTGGCTTCAAAAAACATTTTGGTTCCTGGGCAGGATTTTTCCTGACCGTGGAGTAAAGCCTTTTCTTCTCCTGGCACCAAAAAGGCTTGATTTTTAAAAAGTTGAAGCAACACCATTTTTAGACATGGAATTTCATCAGGAAACTCATCCTGGTGTCCGTTTTTGCATTTGGTTTCAAAAAAAAAATTTGGCTTCAAAAAACATTTTGATTCCTGGGCAGGATTTTTCCTGACCGTGGAGTAAAGCCTTTTCTTCTCCTGGCACCAAAAAGGCTTGATTTTTAAAAAGTTGAAGCAACACCATTTTTAGACATGGAATTTCATCAGAAAACTCATCCTGGTGTCCGTTTTTGCATTTGGTTTCAAAAAAAAATTTGGCTTCAAAAAACATTTTGGTTCCTGGGCAGGATTTTTCCTGACCGTGGAGTAAAGCCTTTTCTTCTCCTGGCACCAAAAAGGCTTGATTTTTAAAAAGTTGAAGCAACACCATTTTTAGACATGGAATTTCCTCCTTAATCTCATCCTGGTGTCCGTTTTTGCATTTGGTTTCAAAAAAAAAATTTGGCTTCAAAAAACATTTTGGTTCCTGGGCAGGATTTTTCCTGACCGTGGAGTAAAGCCTTTTCTTCTCCTGGCACCAAAAAGGCTTGATTTTTAAAAAGTTGAAGCAACACCATTTTTAGACATGGAATTTCATCCTTAATCTCATCCTGGTGTCCGTTTTTCCATTTGGTTTCAAAAAAAAAATTTGGCTTCAAAAAACATTTTGGTTCCTGGGCAGGATTTTTCCTGACCGTGGAGTAAAGCCTTTTCTTCTCCTGGCACCAAAAAGGCTTGATTTTTAAAAAGTTGAAGCAACACCATTTTTAGACATGGAATTTCATCCTGAAACTCATCCTGGTGTCCGTTTTTGCATTTGGTTTCAAAAAAAACATTTGGCTTCAAAAAACATTTTGGTTCCTGGGCAGGATTTTTCCTGACCGTGGA